>NW_004444004.1:5888248-5943111 GCF_000243295.1 Trichechus manatus latirostris | reverse complement strand
CCTGAAGTACAATTAAAAAAAAAGGTCAAAAAAAAATAGAGAGCCAATTCCAGAGCAGAAGGAAGAGCCCACCACCACCAAGGAAGGAGAGACTGGCAGGATAGACCAGCAGCAGAAGGCACAGTGGGCTTCCCAGACCACAGAGCAAGAAAGCTAAATGCCTTTGGGCAGAGACTGAGGGCTAGGGAGAAGCCTACACCTGACCACGAATTCGGGACTTGCCAGCCTCCACAACTGCATGAGCCATTTCCTTCATATGGTTTGTGAGTTCTGTGAGATGTTGCAGCGAATTAGGGAACCCAAAGACAGGAGGGAGAGTCCTGAGGGGACAGGGAGTAGTTGATGTTAAGAGATGATGGAGTGATACAGCTGCTTGGAAAAGTTGGACATTTGGGACATCTTTAACCTCTGCCTCATAGGAACCAGCTTTGTGCTGATACTTATAAAAGAAATTACTTGTTTAAGATCAAAGACTACAACCTTCAGTATAGATTGCACCTCAACATAAAGAGAACAAAAATCCTCACAACTGGACCAGACCAATAAGCAACATCATGATAAATGGAGAAAAGATTGAAGTTGTCAAGGATTTCACTTTACTTGGATCCACAATCAGCACCCATGGAAGCAACAGTCAAGAAATCAAAAGACACACTGCATTGGACAAATCTGCTGCAAAAGACCTTTTAAAAGTGTTCAAAAGCAAAGATGTCACTTTGAGGACTAAGGTGCGCCTGACCCAAGCCATGATACTTTCAGAAGCCTCGTATGCATGCGAAAGTTGAACAGTGAATAAGGAAGACCCAGGAAGAACTGATGCCTTTAACTTATGGTGTTGGCGAAGAATATTGAATATACCATGGCCTGCCAGAAGAATGAAGAAATCTGTCTTGGAAGAAGTACAGCCAGAATTCTCCCTAGAAGCAAGGATGGCAAGATTTTGTCTCACATACTGTGGACATGTTACCAGGAGGGATCAGTCCCTGGAGAAAGATATCATGCTTGGTAAAGTAGAGGGTCAGTGAAAAAGAGGAAGACCCTCAAGGAGATGGATTGACACAGTGGCTGCGACAATGGGCTCAAGCATAACAATGACTGTGAGGATGGCGCAGAACTGGGCAGTGTTTCGTTCTGTTGTATGTAGAGTCACTATGAGTCAGAACCAACTCGATAGCACCTAACAGCAACAACAACAAGCTCTGTCCTGCCCCCTGACAGGGGCTCTGTGAGACTCAAATAAAATAATGAATAACAGATTCCTTTTTACCTCACAAAGTGCTGTTAAACATATCAAAATTATGTTTCTTCCATGCCTTCCTTTGCCCTCTCCTCTACCTGGTAAGATCAGAAAACAATATGGTGTAGCAGAAAAAACTAAACTGGTATGTGGGAGACCCATGATGTCAAGCAAATGACTTTCCCCTCTTGGGAAAGCTAAATGTTCTTATCAATGCTCTTTCCAATTCTAAAAGTTTTTCGGACTGAAGAGCATGTCATCAGGATATACACACACACACAGACACACAGACACAAAGACACACACACACCTGGTCTTTTCTTCTGTCTCAAGTCACACAAATATATATGCTCAAGCCTAGTTATATGTTTTTGCTTTTTTCAAACCAATATTGCCATCCATGAGAGCAGGAATCAGGGCATTAATCATTACTTTGTCCTTTACATTATACCATGAGAGAGACCTTACCTGGGCCAATCATCTAAGACAGTATCGGCCATCATTTTTTCCTCCACAATGTTAACAGGTGTTACAAGGAGAAAACAGGCACCTTTACTGCAGGACTTCTCACAGCTTTCAATATACTAATGTACATTGTGCATCTCTGAGAGGGTGGTAAAGTACGCAGTGGTTTTTTGCCAAGCTTATTTGAGTGTAGAACCCTCCCACCACACTGCCCATAGCATCTCAAGTATTTGGGAATGATCTGAATTGCTGAACCAAGTCCTATATCCAGATAGCCTCTCTGTGCATTTGTACTTCAATCCAAAATATACTATATTTACATACTAAAATATATATTTTAGCCCATAACATAAGCCCTATCCCTCAGTTCCTACCCTGGTGACCCCTACAGTTAGTGGTACTTCCAGATGGATTTTTTTGTATGTGGGTATAACAAAACATCAGTTCTTACCCAAATCAGAAAAAAATCACTCCAGAATGCCTTTAAGCCAAGGTAGTCACTTAATACTTGGCATTACTTAGGCAAAATGAAATGTGGCTGCTGTATATGCACTAATAATAGCAATTCACATTTGAAGAGCAGTTTACAGTTGCAGAAAGCGTTCACATGCAGCGTCTCATCTCTCACACAATTAAGATAGGTATGACCATCCCCATTTTACAGATGAAAAACACCAAGACTACATATCTCTCCCAAAGTTATTCAGCAGTGACAGGACTCAAACGCAGGTCTAGACATTCCAATTCCAATACTTATTTTAATGCTCAAGGCTGAAGGCAGAAAGATTCCTTCAGCTTTGTAATGACTCAAACTTATTGGGCACTTGGTGCTAAGCATTCCACTACCAGACAGGAGGCAAGGGTAAGAATCGCCTCTTGCTCCTGATTAACCTCCAGGGAGGGAGGGAGGGATGACCAGAGTATTTTTTATATAGGTTACATTTTACTGTTTCTTTTTTGAATTCCAAAATTTAACCATGCTCATTACAGAAAGGTTAGAAACTGTAAATAAGCAAAGAATCAAAATACTAATAAACATCCATAACTACCTATCCAGAAATGACTGCTATTGACACTTTGGTGTATAATGGTTCCAGACCATTTTCCATACATATTCAATTCCATGATTAATTTTCTTTTATGTTTTCATATTTCTGGAATTTGGATGTGTATTTCAATTGATGTGAACAGGCGACGTGGTAATATTCCCTTCACAAATATGGTTAGCATATTGGTGATGTCTCTTAAGATCATGACATCTTAGAGTCAATGAAAGAATATATATATATTCATTCAAAAGAATATATACATTTCAAAATTATGCCAGAATCGCTGTTTTGAAACCTGCTTTTATTACCCCAAATATTTCCTGGCATCATTTCGTGTCAGTAGATGCATTTCTACAACAACATATTTAGTGGCTGCAAAACAGTCTACTGATGACATGTATTGTATTTTTAAACAAATATCTATTGCTGGCCATTTCCTTAACTACAAACAGCACTATGCAACATACATTAATTGAGAAATTGAGGTCCTACTAAGTGTTAGACATAATATTGAGTGCTATAGGTGGAGTAATGAACAAAATATACATAGACCCAACTCTCCAGGAGTTGATAGTCTCGTGGGGACAGCAGGCATTAAACAAGTAAACACATGAATAAATATTTATAGAATGTCAAGCATTATGAAGGATAAGAACAAATCTTTTTTGGATTAGGCAGTCAGGAGAGGCCAATCTAGGGAAGTGACATTTCAGCTGAGATTTGACGGGTGAGAAAGGTGAAGAGTAAGGGGAAGGCTGCCCGAAACTAGACTCCCACAAATACGGTATGAAATACCCACTCTCTTGCCAATATGGACTAGTCTTATTTTTCTTGGCCAACCTACTAGGGGGAAAAAATCAGCATTATTGTTTTAATTAGCATTAAAAAATTATTTGTAAGGTTGAACATTTATTTTTACCTCATGCTGTTTCCTCTTTACCAGAAGAGCTAATCAGTAGCGCCTTGTTTTCAGCTGTGACCCAATTGTGTTTACTATGCATAACCGCATAAACCGTGGCATAAACCTAGGATGGTGGTTCTCAAAGTCTGGTCTCTCTGGGAACGCTACAATATATTACCTGGGAACCTGTTAGAAATGCAAATTCTCAGGCCCCACCCCAGAAGAACTGAATTAGAAATTCTGAGAGTGGAGCCCAACAATCTGTGTTTTAACAAGCACTTCAGGGGATTCGGATGTATAATAACGTTTGAGAACCACTGGACTAGGTGACATCAATGGATGTTTATGGATGGATGAGATCATCTGACCAATTGCTCCACCAAAGACAAATTAGAGTATATGGGGCTCAGTTGCTGTGAAAAGTCTTGAGGAGACAGTTCATCCATCCATTTATTCAACAAATATCTATTGAGCACTAACTATGCATCAGACTGTGCTAAGCACTGGAGATTCAATAAGGATATCAGACAAGGGTCCCTGCCCTCACAAAGCTAATTGTCTAGTGGAGCAATTCCTTGTCAAAGGGGGTTAGATGACCAAGGGAAGTTCTAGCATTCACTTTCTGGAAATCTTGACAAGCAGAAGAAATGGAGCAATGATAATATAAGTACACTCTGGTCAGGATAGGGGAGACAAAAGTGGAAGGAGAGAAGTGGACAGAGATGGATGGCCCATCCAACTTGGTCCTACTGAGTCTCCTCCACAGACTGCTCCAGAACAGATGTAAATTCTAGTTGGGAGAAATGCTAAAGTTCTCCACAGTTCTCATTATCCATGTTATTTCTCTAAATTGAATGCATCTTTTCCTTTTTCTAGGCAGCATAGCCATGGCTTCCCTGGATTCCTGAAGTGTGCCCTAAGGATTTGCAGTTCTATGTTGATGTGACACATGAAATAGAGTCACCTTGACTTTGCATTTATCTGGCTTATGTAAGCTCTAACCTTTTACTGCAGTGCAACAGAAATGCCAGACCCATTTTGTCTAGGCACATAAGCAAACGCTCTGATTCTAAATAATGTATCAGGGGCCCTGGTGACTGTGAGAGCGTGATAACCTGTGGGGGTGGGGGGCGGTCGGGAATTAAGCTACTGATCCAAGCCCCGGTGTAAAGGGAAGCACCAAGATGTAGCTCAGCTTCTTTACCCAAGGCAACTGCTTATTGTAGTAGTTTTGGAAAGAGCTCCAATAATTTCCTCTCTACTGGCTATCAGCCAACTAAGCCATCCAGAGAAGGAGTCTAGTGGCTCATTGCCCCACCAAGTCCCACAGCCTTGACCAAACTCTTTTTAATATTCTCTTCCATTCCGGAAGAAATAATGCAAAAGACAGAGGAAAAGAATTAGGCTGCCTCTGGTTTTCTCTCCCCTAGAGCGGGTCTCTCAACCTCAGCACTGTTGACATTTGGAGTCAAATAATTCTTTGTTGGACGAGGAGAGGGGAGGGGAAGTTGTCCTGTGCAGTGTAAGATGTTTAGCAGCATCCCTGGCCTTCACCCACTAGATGCCAGTAGCAACCTCCCTCAACTGTGACAGCCAAAACTGTCTCCAGACACTGCCAAATGTCCCCAGTGGGAGGGGGGCAAAATCATCTCCATTTGAGAACTACTGCCCTGGAAATAGGAGCAGTTAGAGATCCTGAGAATGAATCCCTGGGGAACTATTCAGGCTATATTTTCAAACTTGATGAATCAAATCAGTCTAAATATTGAGACTCCAGGGTTGATATAAATAATTTGGGTAGTTAAATCCATCCCACTCTCAACTGCCTCCATTAACCTTAAACAACTCAACATTATCAGGGCAATATTCTCACTTACTAAAAAAGAATTCCTGATGGCCAACAAATGAATTTGGGGTTCAAAACCAAGTTATTATGATTACTCCTAGCAAATGTATGGAGCTTCATATTTTCCACATCTGTCACTTCATTTTGTGTTCGTTTTAACATTCATTGGTTATGTCCTATGTGCCAGGGGTCTTTAATGTTCATACCGTATGTATTACTTTCCTGTGGCTGCTGTAACAAATTATTACAAATTTGGTGGCTTAAAACAACACAAATTTATTCTCTCACAATTCTGGAGGCCAGAAATCTGCAGTCAGTTTGGTGTCAAAATTAAGGTGTCAGCAGAGCTATGCTCCCTCCAGGAAGTCTAGGGGAAAAATCTGTTCCTTGCCTCTTCCAGCTTCTGGTAGCTACCAGCATCCCTTGGCTTGTGGCTGCATCACTCCAATCTTTTCCTTTGTGGTCACACTGCCTCCTCCTCTTCTGTGTGTTGTCAAATTTCCCTCTGCCTCTGTCTTTAAGGACACTTGCAATTATATTTAGGGTCTACTCAGATAATCCAGGATCATCTCCCCATCTCAAAATCTTTAACTTAATCACATCTGCAAAGACTCTTTTTTTTTTTTGCTATATACAGTAACATTCACATGATCCAGGGATTAGGATACAGATATCATTTGGAGGCCATTATTGACCTTCCAAAGCACCCTTGTGAAGCAGATAGAGAAAATATTATTTCCATTTCACAGAGGAGGAAACACTGGTACAAAGAAGTTAAGTGATATTGGCATAGATGGGGTAAGAATTCAGGGCTCCTGACTCCTCTTTTGAATTTACCATGGCCCTGAAGGATGAAGACCTATTCCCTTTTCCTCCAGGAAACAAAGTCAAAGGCACTGTGAGGTTAATATAGTCATGAGGGATTAGGAAGTAGAGTTTCTAGGCTAGGGAAGATTCTGGAAAGCCTCATATCATGCTAGGGGGCTCAGGAGTGGGAAACCACATAGAATTCCCCAAGATATTGGAAGAGCACAAGGCAAATTAAATGAACCCTAATCTAGTATGAGAAGATGGCAAACTATAGCCTTTTACTATTCATTGAGCCCATGACAGCATGCTGTTTCACCTGCTTTTCAGCATTCCACCTGCTCTTTAGTGGGCATATTTATGTACAGTTTTATAAAGCACTTTCACAAAACAGTCTCTAGTTGGATCCTTCTAACACCTCTGTTTGGAAGGACAATAATTATCATAATTCCCATTTTATAAGTGAGGAAACTAAGGTTTAGGGAGTTAAGTGACTTTCCTCAATTGGAATAAAATCCAAGCCTTCTTCCTCTTATCCTAATTCTCTCTTCTAAGTGCTCTCATTTAAGAATGACATATCCAGATGCCTCACAAAGTTATGACCCATAGCTATGAGATGTCAGTATAGATGATAAATGTCGCTTTATATGTTTAGTTAAGTAGTTCAACCCTCAAAAGACTCAAACACCCTTCAGGTACTTTTCATGTAATTTGGATACCGAACAAGTGGCAGTAAGTTCCTTGGGTAAGTGGTTTGAATGATCAAATTTAAACTGTGTAAGCTGTGCTTACACTAGGCTAAGACAAAAATTATGGATTTCCAGGAATTTAGATTTTTAAAGAATATTATACTTTGCTAGTCTATCTTACTTTAAGCAATATGTTCAGATATACCTAAAAGTCAGGCACATAAAATCATTTAAAGAATATTGTTTTTGTTAGTTGCTGTTGAGTCAACTCCAACTCATGGCAACCCCACGTGTGCAGAGTAGAACTGCTCCATAGGGTTTTCAAGGCCGATTCCTTTCAGAAGCAGATCACCAGGTCTATCTTCCAAGGCAACTCTGGGTGAGTTTGAACTGCCAACCTTTCAGCTAGTAGTCGAGTGCTTAACCATTTGCACCACCCAGGGACTCCTCAAGTCTATTTTTCATCTTAGTCATTGTGGCTTTCTTCTTTAGAAGTCCAGTTGGGATATTTTCATATCTTCCATGTCTCTACTTAACAGGTTGCATCTTTCTTCCAGTTTCAAATATATATAGCTATAATAACTGCTGTAATATCCTCTTCTATAAATTCTATCATCTGTGTCATTTCTGGGTGGTTTCAACTGATTGATTTTTCTCATTATGAATTTACGGGTCATTAGTATGAGGCTTCCAACACACGTCTGTCAGTTTGTCGTACTTGCATGTTGCTGTAATGCTGGAAGCTATGCCTCTGGTATTTCAAAAACCAGCAGAGTCACACATGGTGGACAGGTTTCAGCAGAGCATCCAGACTAAGACAGACTAGGAAGAAGGACCTGGCTAGTTGAAACCTTATGAATAGCAGCGGAACATTGTCTGAGGATGCTGCCAGAAGATGAACCCCTCAGGTTGGGAAGCACTCAAAATATGACTGGGGAAGAGCTGCCTCCTCAAAGTAGAGCTGTTCTTAATGATGTGGATGGAGTCAAGCTTTCAGGACCTTCATTTGCTGATGTGGCACGACTCAAAATGAGAAGAAAGAGCTGCAAATATTCATTAATAATCCAAACGTGGAATGTACAAAATATGAACCTAGGAAACCTGGAAATTGTCAAAAATGAAATGGAATGCATAAACATAGATATCCTAGTCATTAATGAGCTGAAATGGACTGGTATTGGCCATTTTGAACTGGAAAATCACATGGTCTACTATGCTGGAAAGGACAACTTGAAGAGGAATAGTGTCACATTCATCGTCAAAAAGAACATTTCAAGATCTCTCCTGAAGTACAACACTGTCAGTAATAGGATAATATCCATACGCCTACAAGGAAGACCAGATAATACAACTATTATTCAAATACGCACCAACCATTAATGCCAAAGATGAAGAAATTGAAGATTTTTACCAATTTCGGCAGTCCGAAGTTGATCAAACATAAAATCAAGATGCATTGATAATTACCGGTGATTGGAAGGCAAACATTGGAAACAAAGAAGAAGCATTGGGGGTTAGTATGAGTTGGACTTGAGGGCAACAGGGTTTTTTTTTTTTTTCTTTTTTGGGGTCAGAGAGGAAGACAGAAGAAGAATTGACACATTCAAATTGTGGTGTTGGTAAAGAATATTGAATATACCGTGGACTGCCAGAAGAGTGAACAAATTAGTCTTGGGGGAAGTACAGCTAGGTTGCTTCTCAGAAGCGAGGATGACGAGACTTTTTTGCTTACTTTGGATATGTTATCAGGAAAGATCAATAGCTAGAAAAGGACATCATGTTTGGTAAAGTAGAGGGTCAGCGAAAATGAGGGAAACCCTCAGTGAGATGGATGACATAATAGCTGTAACAATGGGCTCAAACATACCAAGGATTAGGAGGATGCGGCAGGACTGGGCAACATGTGGTTCTGTTATATACATAAGGTCACCATGAGTTGGAATCAACTCCATGGCAACTAACAACAGCAGCGCCAGAAAATGTCTGAGGCTTACTGAGGGACCTCAGGGGCTCAGAAATCCTAGACATCTGGCTCAAGGGCTCTGAGAAAGGGCAGGAAGAGTGCATGCTAGCCAGATGACAGGGCATCAGTCCCCTTCAGGCTCCTTTGGAAGGAACAACTTGATTCCTGGATGCTCCTAAATGTCTGAAAGGGGGCAGGGGATGCTTTCTGACTGGAGCTGCTCTGGCTTTCCCATTGTCTCCAGTGGAGTGCCAGGAGCCAGTGGCATGGCGTAGAACTGCACAGGGGTCTAAAGGTGCAGGCAGACCAGCCCCACCACATACAAGCTGCAGGATCATGGGCTGGTCATCTACATCCACAGAGCCTCTGTGTCCCTACATGTAACATGGGAAAATGGTTCATGCAATGTGAATTGTTGGGGAATTCATTGAGATAATATTTGCAGAACATCTAGACGGTGTCTTGCACAGTGTAGAGGCTCCCTTCTCCTTTCAGTATGGCCGCCTGAGGCTGAGGAGTGTTGTCTTGGAGATCTATCAAGAAGGAGGAGCCAGACATTAGGCTTTAAAAGCCCTCCTACTTCTGATGGTTTGAGAGTTGGAGGATAAACCTTGCAATAACTCCTCTCTCCTGGCTGTTGACTTTCAGTTCAAATGTCACTGTTCATTAAGGTTTCCACTAAAGAGAGCCAGGGGAAATTAAAAACTCAAATTAGTCTGATAGGATTATCTACATGCAACTCTGTTTTGGAGAAAAAAAAATGGGCAAGGGGGAGAATAAAGCCTGATTAAAAGAATACTGGAAAGATTTTTTAAAAAACAACAAGAAGGATCAGTAATTGGAAAATATGGCTTTGGTGATAGAAATGATGCCGGAGAGCACATTGTAGAATTTTGCCAGACCAACAACTTATTCATTTCAAATAAGTTTTTACAACAACATAAACGGTGATTAAACATGTGGACCTCACCAGATGGAATACACAAGAACCAAATTGACTACATTTGTGGAAAGAGACAACAGAGAAGCTCAATATCATCAGTCAGAACAAGGCCAGGGGCCAACTGCAGAACAGACCATCTGTTGCTCTTATGCAAATTCAAGTTGAAGCTGAAGAAAATTAGAGCAAGTCCGCGAGAGAAAAAATACAACCTTGAGTACATCCCACCTGAATTTAGAGACCATCTCAAGAATAGATTTGATGCATTGAACACTAATGACCAAAGATCAGATGAGTTCTGGGATGATATCAAGGACATCATACATGAAGAAAGCAAAAGGTCATTAAAAAGACAGGAAAGGAAAAAAAAAAAGACCAAAATGGATGTCAGAAGAGACTCTGAAACTTGCTCTTGAACGTAGAGTAGCTAAAGTAAATGGAAGAAATGATGAAGTAAAAGAGCTGAACAGAAGATTTCAAAGGGCGAGTTGAGAAGACAAAGTAAAGTATTATAACGAAATGTGCAAAGACCTAGAGTTAGAAAACCAAAAGGGAAGAACACGCTCAGCATTTCTCAAGGTGAAAGAACTGGAGAAAAAATTCAAGCCTTGAGCTGCAATATTAAAGGATTTTACAGAAAAAATATTGAACAACGCAGGAAGAATCAAAAGAAGATGGAAGGAATAGAGAGTCACTGGACCCAAAAGAATTGGTCGACATTCAGGCATTTCAGGAGGTAGCATATGATCAAGAACCTATGCTACTGAAGGAAGAAGTCCAAGCTACACTGAAGACATTGGCAAAAAAACAGAATGCAGAAATTATCGTACAATATCATTAATATCACACACAAGTACAATTTTGCTGAAGATCATTCAAAAGCGGTTGCAGCAGTGTATCAACAGCATACTGCCAGAAATTCAAGCCGATTCAGAAGAGGATTTGGAATGAGGGATATCATTGCTGATGTCAGATGGATCTTGGCTGAAAGCAGAGACTACCAGAAAGATTATTTACCTGTGTTTTGTTGACTATGCAAAGGCATGTTCTACTGTGGATCATATCAAGTTATGGATAACATTGCGAAGAATGGGAGTTCTGGAACATTGAACTGTACTCATGCAGAACCTGTACATAGACCAAGAGGCAGTCATTCCAACATAACAAGGGAATACAGCATAGTTTAAAATCTGGAAAGGTATGCATCAGGATTTTATCCTTTCACCATACACATTCAATCTGTATGCTGAGCAAATAATCCGAGAACCCTGACTATATGAAGAAGAACAGGGCATCAGAATTGGAGGAAGACTCATTAACAATCTGCGTTATACAGATGACACAACCTTGCTTGTTGAAAGTGAAGAGGACTTGAAGCACTTACTGATGAAGATCAAAGACCACAGCTTTCAGTATAGATTGCACCTCAACATAAAGAAATGAAAAATCCTCACAACTGGACCAGTAAGCAACATCATGATAAATGGAGAAAAGATTGAAATTGTCAAGGATTTCATTTTACTTGGATCCACAATCGATGCCCATGGAAGCAGCAGTCAAGAAATGAAACAATGTATTGCATTGGGCAAATCTGCTACAAAAGACCTCTTTAAGTGTTCAAAAGCAAAGGTGTCACTTTGAGGACTAAGGTGCACCTGATCCAAGCCATGGTATTTCCAATTGCCTCATATGTATGCCAAAGCTGGACAATGAATAAGGAAGACCAAAGAAGAATTGATATCTTTGAATTATGCTGTTGGTGAAGAATATTGAATATACCATGGACTGTCTTGGAAGAAGTACAGCCAGAATGCTCCTTAGAAACGAGGATGGCAAGACTTTATCTTACCTACTTTGGACATGTTATCAGGAGGAACCAGTCCCTGGAGAAGGACATTATGCTTGGTGAAGTAGAGGGTCAGAAAAAATACGAAGACCCTCGATGAGATGGATTAACACAGTGGCTACAACAGTGGGCTCAAACATAGCAATGATTGTGAGGATGGCACAGTACTGGGCAGTGTTTCGTTCTGTTGTACATAGGGTTGCTAAGAGTAGGAACCAACTCAAAGGCACTTAACAAAATTATGAGGCTTATTTCCCTACTTCTTTGGAGGCCTGATAATTTTGTATTGGATGCCAGACACAGTGAAACTTACCTTGATGGGTGCTGGACATTTTTGTATTCCTATAAATATTCTTGATTTTTATTTTAAGACATAATTAATTGGAAACAGTTTGATCCTTTCAAGTCTTTGTTAGGCAGAACCAGATCAGTGTTTTGTCTAGGGCTAATTGGAAACCATGGTGGCTTAGTGGTTAAGAGCTTGGCTGCTAACCAAAAGTCGGCAGTTCAAATCCACCAGGCACTCTTTGGAAACTCTATGAGGCAGTTCTACTCTGTCCTCCTATAGGGTCACTATGAGTTGGAATCAAGTCAGTGGCCATGGGTTTGGTTTGGTCTGGTATTAAAGCAAAGGAAACCCTGGTGGTGTAGTGGTTAAGAGTTTAGCTGCTAACCCAAAGGTCAGCAGTTTGAATCCACCAGCCGCTCCTTGGAAACCCTATGGGGCAGTTCTACTCTGTCCTATAGGGTCGCTATGAGTCGGAATCGACTGGAAGGCAATGGGTTTGTTTTGTTTTGGTTTTTTGGTATTAAGGCAAGACCGTCTGAGTCCTCGACCCAAAGTACCATGAGCGATGATGTTTTCCACTCTGGCTGGTGAGAACAGGAATTATTCCTAGCCCTGTGTGATATAGGGGGATTGTTCTGTCTTATCCTTTTGGATAGTTCTTTCCCCTGACCTTGAGCTGCTTCCTCGCTTACATGTGTTTATCAGTACTCTCCAAAACATTCAAGGATGTCCCTCTGCAAATCTCCAGAGTTCTTTTTCTGTGCAGCTCTCCTGTCTGGTACTCTGCCCTGTGAACTCTAACTAACTGCCTTTGCCTCCCCAGACTCTCAGTTCCATCTTCTCAACTTACAGTGTCTACCAGGCTCCACCTGTGTTCTCCTTCCTTGCACCATGTACTGGACACTCTCCACAGGCACTAAGCTGGGGCAGTCATAGGGCTCACCTCATATTTTTCCTGTGTCTCAGGTATCACCATCCTTCCTTGACTGACACCCAATGTATTGAAAATCATTGTTTCATATATTTTGTCCAGGTGTTTTAGTTGTTTTAGGGAGAATGGTAAATACAGTCCCTGTTACTCCATCTTGGCCACAAGCAGAAGTCTCTGGGTATTGAATTTTGTCAATAGCTTTTTCAGAATCTATTAAGAAAATAAAAACATATAATTTGGTGTCTTTCAAAATAATCCCTATTATCAATTACAGTTTAACTAAAGCTTGGTCTCATCCTCAGACTGTAATTATAATGCTGCTTTCTACTTTGCCCTAAATCTTTAAATTAAGCTCCTCCCTGACTAGTACAGGGCTCCAAGGTTTCTCTTTGGCTTATCAACAATATAACCATGGATTTTTTTCTCAAGTGGAAAAAGCTTTCATTCTTCCCCAGTTTCTCTCTAAGCTTTCAGAGAAAGGACATCTGAGATAAGAGTATGCACGACTGTTTCTCCTTTTTAGTTCCCTAGCTCTTGCTTTTCTGCCTCTTCTCAGCAGAGAAACTATCAAACAGCAGTGTGTTGCCACTGAAAACATATAGTCCTATAACTTTTTATTTTTATTTATTTGGTTATCAGAAATAGGTAGGTTTTAATTCTAGTCCTAAAAAGATAGTAACATCCTTTCTCCCAACAGGCATTTCCAAAGATAACTACAGGTTTAGTGTAAACTTAAAATGTACAAGTGATAGTTTCCTTAGCAAATCCCTAACTACCTGCAACATCCACAGAGTGCCTTTTGCCACAGAGAGACTATTTTTCTAAGCTAAGAGATACTAATCCAAGTTCACAGCAAATCAAAGAACCCACAAATGGAAGCACTTTTTAGACAGAGATTTTCCATTGTTGCCTCACAGATACACTGGTACATTGCTGTGAATAATGCCCATGCTATAGGTCAACCTTAAAAGTGAGACTGTCTAGGCTTGGCTTTGTGCTAGGGACTGTGAGAACTCAAAAGAAATGTAAGCCACAATTTTTGCATCAAGAAGTTTACAATCCAGTTAAGCATTTCTATAATGAAGCATTTCTATAATGTAAGAATGAGTCCGTATCCAAAAAAGTGATTATAAACAGTATGAAGTACAGTGCGTTATAGTAGACAGGAAGGATTCATGGAAGGAAAACTTAAAGGGTGGATAGATTTTACATAAGCATATACAAGAGGCAAGAATACTTCAGGTAGAGAACATAAGGCTCACAAAGGCGGAGAGGTGAGAATGAACCCAGCAGGGTTGCAGGTCAGAATGAGTGGAGCAGAAATGAAGGTGGAGAAATAAAGCCAAGTTATATTATAGATGGTCTTAAAGGCAGAGAATATGGAAAAGATGGTCGGCTTATAATACTTCTCATATGCCCCAGTACAGAGACTGGGATCTAGCAGGAAGAACTAAGGCTAAGGCTAAAGAAGGTCTATGGTCAGGACTAATGATAGAGAAGAAGCCAAGTGACAGAGACTGAAAGAGGGCCAGTCCATGAGATGAAAGGGAGGGCAGTCAAGGAAGGAGAAGTAAGCCAAGGAGAAGGAGCAGAAAGCCACTGGCACTAATAGAATCCAAAAAGAGTTGGAGAAGGGTGATAAGTTCTCTTTGGCATTGTAAGACTGAGGGTAATAGGTATCTGTACAGCAGGGGCAACTGAATATGTGGTTTCAGATGGAGGAAGAGAGTAAAAGGAAAAACAAAACATTGTTGCCTCTTGGAGCAACTGAGCACAACTCATTAATAATATCAATGTCCCCGGGTCCAATGTAGCACCTTCTATTTTTACTGCAAATATTCAGCACCACTTATCTTCCCTTCCCATGGATCCTACATTTAATGGCTGTCACATCAGTGGGGAAACTTGACTGCAACACTGTCATTTCATTGGTACCAGTCACAAGGCTTATACCAAAGCCCTTGCAGAAGACAATTTTCAGATAAGATATGCACTTGTCATATCTGCAGTGAGCATCTGTCAGCCTCATCATAGGCTGCACAAACAGAATTACTTTCTAATCCTTAACACTCCAGCTTCCCCATGCTGCTCCTCCTGAGTGGATTGAGACATGCAAATTAAGCTTGGTTATTCAATTTGCATCTGAGTAATCACCCCACTGTCCATAAGGTGACAGGTAAAAAAAAAAAATTTCCAAACTGGCCAGCTTACCACCTAAGACCATCGAGAATGAGAGAGATTCAAGCTATAAAATGCCTTTCGGCAATAAAGGGAGCCACGTTCATAAAGCATGTTGATTTCTTTCTCACTACAGAGCTATATTCAATATAATCTGTGAAAAAATAGATCAGAGGTTCCTGTCACTTTCAAGGCACTGATCTGGAAACCAGCAAATAAAACGTCAGCAAGATATCCTAAATCCGCTTTACCAGCTGAAACAATCAGATGTAAATGAAAAATTAAAGTGATGGGAACTTCAAGGTCACCAAAGAGGCTATGTCCACCCCCTTATACTCAGGGTTGTCAGTAGTGGTTTTAAGAGTGTGGACTCGAGCAGTTGACTGCCCAAGTTCAAATCTCAGCTCTGCCACTAGTAACTGTGTGACCTTGAGTAAGTTACTTCAGCTCTCTGAGCTTCCATCTTCTCCTCTGTAAAATGGATATAACACAATGTAGCGTATGTCGTTGCTGTTGTTAGGTACCATCGAGTTGGTTTCGACCCATAGCGACCCTATGTACAACACAATTAAATACTACTCAGTCCTGCACCATCCTCACAATTGTTGTTATGTTTGAGCCCATTGTTGCAGCCACTGTGTCAATCCATCTTGTTGAGGGTCTTCCTCTTTTTCACTGACCCTCTACTTTACCAAGCATGATGTCCTTCTCCAGGGACTGGTCCTTCCTGATAACATGTCCAAAGTACGTGAGATGGTCTTGGCCATTCTCATTTCCAAGGAGCACTCTAGCTGTATTTCTTCCCAAACAGACTTGTTCCTTCTTCTGGCAGTCCATTGTATATTCAGTATTCTTTGCCAACACCATAATTCAAAGGTATCAATTCTTCTTTGGTCTTCCTTATTCATTGTCCAGCTTTCATATGCATATGAGGCAATTGAAAATATCATGGCTTGGGTCAGGCACACCTTAGTCCTCAAAGTGACATCTTTGCTTTTGAACACTTTAAAGAGGTCTTTTGCAGCAGATTTGTCCAATGCAATACATGTTGGATTTCTTGACTGCTGCTTCCATGGATGTTGATTGTGGATTCAAGTAAAATCAAATGATTGACAACTTCAATCTTTTCTCTGTTTATCATCATGATGTTGCTTATTGGTGCGGTTGTGAGGATTTTTGTTTTCTTTATGTTGAGGTGTAATACATACTGAAGGCTGTAGTTTTTGATCGTCATCAGAAGTGCTTCAAGTGCTCTTCACTTTCAGCAAGCAAGGTTGTATCATCTGCATACTGCAGGTTGTTAATTAGTCTTCCACCAATCCTGATGCTGCATTCTCTTTCATATAGTCCAGGTTCTCGGATTATTTGCTCAGTATACAGATTGAATATGTATGGTGAAAAGTTGCAACCCTGATGCACACCTTCTTGATTTTAAACCATACAGTATATCCTTGCTCTGTTCTAACTACTGCCTCTTGGTCTATGTACAGGTTCCTCATGGGCACAGTTAAGTGTTACGGAATTTCCATTCTTTGCAATGTTATCCATAATTTGTTATGATTCACACAGTCGAATGCCTTTGCATAGTCAATAAAACACAAGTAAACAATCTTTCTGCTATTCTATGCTTTCAGCCAAGATCCATCTGACATCAGCAATGATATCCCTTGTTCCACATCCTCTTCTGAATCCAGCTTGAATTTCTGGCAGTACCCGTTTGATGTACTGCTGCAACTCCTTTTGAATGATCTTCAGCAAAATTTTACTTGCATGTGATATTAATGATATTATTTGACAATTTCTGCATTCTGTTAATCGCCTTTCTTTGGAATTGGCAAATATATGGATCTCTTCCAGTCAGTTGGCCAGGAGGCTGTCTTCCAGATTTCTTGACAGAGATGAGTGAACACCTCCAGCACTGCATCGTTTGCTGAAACATCTCAATTGGTATTCCGTCAATTCCTGGAGCCTTGCTTTTTGCCAATGACTTCAGTGTAGCTTGGACTTGTTCCTTCAATACCACCAGTTGTTGATTATATGGTACCTCCTGAAATGGTTGAATGTCGACCAATTGTTTTTGGTACAATAACTGTGTATTTCTTCCAGCTGCTTTTGATGCTTCCTGCATCATTCAATATTTTGCCCATAGAATCCGTCAACATTGCAACTCGAGGCATGAATTTTTTCTTCAGTTCTTTCACCTTGAGAAATGCCAAGAGTGTTCTTCCCGTTTGGTTTTCTAACTCCAGGTCTTTGCACATTTCATTATAATATTTTACTTTGTCTTCTCGAGCCACCCTTTGGAATCTTCTGTTCAGCTCTTTTACTTCATCATTTCTTCCATTTGCTTTAGCTACTCTACATTCAAGGGCAAGTTTCAGAGTCTCTTCTGGCATCTATTTTGGTCTTTTCTTTCTTTCCTATCTTTTAAATGACCTTTTGCTTTCTTCATTTATGATGCCCTTGATGTCATCCCACAGCTCGTTTTGTCTTTGGTCATTAGGGTTCAATGCATCAAATCTATTCTTGAGATGGTCTCCAAATTCAGGGGAGACTTGCTTTAATTTTCTTCAGCTTCAACTTGAACTTGCATAAGAGCAACAGATGGTCTATTCCACAGTCAGTCCCTGGCCTTGTTCTGACTGATGATATTGAGTTTTTCCATCATCTGTTTCCACAGACGTAGTTGATTTGATTCCTGTGTTTTCCATCCAGTGAGGTCCACGTGAATTGTCACTATTTATATAGTTGAAAACAGGTATTTGCAATGAATAAGTCATTTGTCCGGCATCATTTCTATCACCAACGCCATATTTTCCAACTACCAGTCCTTCTTCTTCATTTCCAACTTTCTCATTCCAATCACAAGTAATTATCAACGCATCTTGATTGCATGTTTGATCAATTTCAGACTGCAGAAGTTGCTAAAAACCTTCAATTTCCTCATCTTTGGTATTAGTGGTTCGTCTGTAAATTTGAATAGTAGTCATATTAACTGGTCTTCCTTGTAGGCGTATGGATATTATCCTATTACTGACAGTGTTGTACTTCAGGATAGATCTTAAAATGTTCTTTTTGACGATAAACATGATGCCATTTCTCTTCAAATTATCATTCCTGGCATACTAGACCATATGATTGTCCCATTCAAAATGGCCAATACCAGTCCATTTCAGCTCACTAATGCCTAGGATATGGATCTTTATGTGTTCCATTTCATTTTTGATGACTTCCAATTTTCCTAGATTTGTACTTCGTATATTCCATGTTCCAATTATTAACGGATGTTTGCAGCTGTTTCCTCTCATTTTGAGTCCTGCCACATCAGCAAATGAAGGTCCCTAAAGCTTGACTCCATCCTCATCATTAAGGTTGACTCTACTTTGGGAGGCAGCTCTTCCCCAGTCATAGTTTGAGTGCCTTCCAACCTGAGGGGTTTTTCTTCCCGCAGTATATCTGACTGTCTTAGTCATCTACTGCTGCTATAACAGAATCACCACAAGTAGATGGTTTTAACGAAGAGAACTTTATTTCCTCACAGTTAAAGTAGGCTAAAAGTCCAAATTCAGGGCGTCAGCTCCAGGGGAAGGCTTTTTCTCTCTGTCAGCCTTCTTCTCTTCAGTGTTTCCCCAGACTATGAGCTTCTCTGCACAGGAACCCTGGTCCAAAGGACGCACTCTGCTCCCGGCACTGCTCTCTTGATGGTATGAGGTCCCCAACTCTCTGCCTGCTTCCCTTTCCTTTTATCTCTTGAGAGATAAAAGGTGGTGCAGGCCCCACCCCAGGGAAACTCCCTTTACATTGAATGTGACCTGGGTAAAGGTGGTGTTACAATCCCACCCTAATCCTCTTTAACATAAAATTACACTCACAAAATGGAGGCCAACCACACAATTCTGTGAATCATGGCCCAGCCAAACTGATATACACATTTTTTGGGGGGACGTAATTCAAACCATGACATTCCACCCTTTGGCCCCCAAAACATCACATCCTTGCAACATGGAAAACATAGTCACCCCATCATAACATAGCAAAAGTCTTAACTCCAAGTCTAAAATCCAAAAATTCCTCTTCATCTGTGAAATCTAGAATACAAGTTATTTGCTTCCAAAGGTACAATGGCAGAACAGGCACAAGCTAGATATTTCCATTACAAATGGGAGAAACTGGAGGGAAAGAAGGGATAACAGGCACCAAACAAGTCAGCAGAACACATTACATTAGCCCTCAAGGCTTTGAAAACAATCTTGTGTTCTCTAAGACCGTTCACACAATAGCTCTGCCCTCCAGACTCTAGGTATTGGCCACAGTCTCCAGATTCTGAGTGGAGGCCCCTTGTCCCTGAGCTTCAGCTCTGCCTTCCAGGTCCACTGGGACAGCAAGTCAGCTTCCTCAGCTTTAGGTGCACCATTCTCCTAGTCCACCTGAGTGGCGACTCCACCCTTAGAAACACCAGAGGTCATGGCTCCACCCTTTGAAACTCCAGAGGTCCCGGCCATACCTTTTGAGACTGAAGCAGCTCAGCTTCTTGTGTCCCTTGTCTCATCAGCTTCTGCTTCCTATGGCCTCAAAGCCCTCAGGCCTCACGCCCACATCTGCCCTGCTGGGGCAAGTGTTCCAAAGCTCAGTAGTTCCACCGATAAGTGCCCGGAGGCACCCCACTCCGCCAGGAAGCCTCTTGCACACAGGCACTCAGCTCTCTCGCTCCATGGGTTGGCTCCAGTGCCATCTCACACTGGTCTCCTTGTTATGCTGCTGTTGGTTCTCTGCTACTGCCGCTTCTCTGCTGCTGTAGGTTCTCTGCTGCTGCTGGTCCCCTGTCACTGTTGCACATCTATCCATTCACAGTTTTAAAACCGCTTCCACATTTTAGGTATCTGTTAGAACAGCACCCCACTCTCTCAGTACCAAATTCTGTCTTAGTTATCTAGTGCTGCTATAACAGAAATACAAGTAGATGGCTTTACCAAAGAGAAATTTATTTCTTCACAGTAAAGTAGGCTAAAAGTCCAAATTCTGGACATCAGCTCCAGGGGAATGCTTTCTCTCTCTGTTGGCCTTCTCATCAATGTTCCCCTGGACTAGGAGATTCTCCGTGCAGGGACCCCAGGTCCAAAGGACACGTTCTGCTCCTGGCACTGTTTTCTTGATGGTATGAGGTCCCCAACTCTCTGCCTGCTTCCCTTTTATCTCTTGAGAGATAAAAGGTGGTGCAGGCCACACCTCAGGGAAACTCCCTTTACATTGGATGTGACCTGGGTAAAGGTGGTGTTACAATCCCACCCTAATCCTCTTTAACATAAAATTACAATCACAAAATAGAGGCCAACCACACAATTCTGGGAATCATGGCCCAGCCAAACTGATACACATTTTTTGGGGGACATAATTCAAACCATGTCATTCCACCCTTTGGCCTCCAAAAAGTCACATCCTTGCAACACTGACAATGTTCCGCTGTTCTTCATAAGGTTTTCACTGGCCAATTTTTTTAGAAGTAGACTGCCAGGTCCTTCTTCCTAGTCTTAGTCTGGAAGCTCCACTGAAACCTGTCCACCAAGAGTGACCCTGCTAGTATTTGAAATAGCAGTAGCAAAGCTTCCAGTATCACAGCAACACACAAGCTACCACAGTAAGACAAACTGACAGAGGCATGGTGTAATTTAGTTCATAAAGAGGATTAAATGAGTTAAGGTACACAACACAGTATCTAACACATAGTAAGTGTTCATTAGTAGTTATAATTGTAAAAGTTTCAATTTCCTTCCAGCCGTATGACTCTCTGTCGTCAGTTTCATGGGTATTAGCAGGTAACTATAATTCTAATGCTTATAATTATTAAAAACATTTATATATACAAAATGCATTCACTTATACCTTTGTGCCAAATGCAGTCAGGCCACCAGTGTCCCTTCCATACCTCCTCACCCTTACATGCTGCCCCAACTTCCTACTGCAAGCACCTGTATTTCTTTCCGGAGGATTTTCTCTGGATATCAAAACCTGCTTTTCCCACCTTTGTGGTAGGTTGGACATGCCAAGGAACTAATGGCCCCTCGGAGCAGCCCTCAACCAAAGGCTGATAAGAGTTGGTGTATAGATACTTCAACTCCCTCACCTCTCAGGTGCAGTAACTCTGAGGCAGATGTCTTACGCTGCATCCCAGACTAACCCTTGTAGGCTTAAGCCCCAGCTTGATAATGCTCCTTGTAGGCTTAAGCCCCAGCTTGATAATGCAGCCTTTATTGCCTGCTCTATTCTCTTCCTTGTTTCATTATCCCATTGTTTCCTTCATCTCTCAAACCAGCTACTTACACTTGAATCCTTGTCTCAAAGTCTACTTCCGGGGCAACATAAACTAAGATCTTCTCACAAACTGTGAGATAGGTAAGAGTAGACATCATCATTCCCATTTTCAGTGAAGAAACTGAGTTGTGGGCAGTGCTCTGAACAGGTTCTGCCCAGTTCAGTCATGACCGATGAAGCAAAACCAGAACGGATCCGAATTTTTAAAATGTGGGTAAACCGGTATGATACTCAGAACAGGAAAAATTACAGGTTGGAGCCATACTAGAAACTATCCCCCTCTTAGGAAACAAGGGCATCATGTGTGTTGCACAGCAACCAAATCTCTGACTGATAGAGTTGGAAACAGCGGTGCCCTGCTCAAAGATGGTGGACCATGTTGCTTTGAATGTGTGTCACTCTCCACAGTCCTGGCAATAATCCAGTCTCCCGAATCAGGCTCCTGAAAGGGTTCACTACGCCTCTTCTGAGTCTCCCATTCCAGGGCTTTAACCTGTAATTTTTCTCGTTCTGGTTATTTGTCCACTTCCAAATTTTAAAAATTTAGGTCTGTTCCGATTTCACTTCATCGGCCATGACCGAACCAGTTTGAACTGGTTCATAGCCTTGGTCGTGGGTCATGTAGCTAATAATGGCAGAGCTGGGCTTATGACCCAGGTATCTTGACCACGTGGATTCTTTTTCTGTTACCAGAGTATGTATCATAGTTTTTGCCAGCTGTGTACAAGCAAACTAATAATGGCAGTAATTCTCTATTATCCTCCTTCTCATTGTGTATCAGCTGACCTCACAAAAGTTAGACTGAACCAGGCATGATAGGGTCATGCCCCAGCTGACTCATATAATTGAACTTCTCCATGTGTGACATGCATATTTATCAGTTTGTTCTTAAGTATTCAATCTTAACTACTCATCTACTTAATGAACACTGTCAGAGTCTGGATATGGATTGTTCTAGCTTATTAAAGAGTCTAGCTAATAGAGAAATTCTGAATTAACTGGAACTGATTTTCAAAATAAAATAACACTTACGATGGTGGTTACACTGAACACAAATTAAAGCTCCTTTGATAATTCAGTAGGTAATTCTAATGCTTCAGGGTTATATGTGTACCTATCAGTTCTCATTGGATTAGAGACATAAAAGGAGCTGGGTTCTGATGGCTCCCAGATCAATGCACTAATGGGTAGTAAGGATTTATTTGTGTGATGCATTATCTTTTCTGTGCCTTCTATATGCTCTGTATCTCCTACCCAAAGGGGAGGTATTCCGTAACATTGGGTACCCTAACTGGAAGGCTAGTTAGACTGAATATCTGTCTATTAGATGTACATCTCAGGAAAGTTCTGTACATTGGGGGGGTCTCTTATTTGGAGAGCCTTCATAATTAATGGCCATCTGGACACCTCTGAAGAATCTTAATTAGGGAAGGAGTGAAAAACTTGCCTCTGCTTGCCTTCCTTTCCTCAAACATATTCAGTACTCAGGTGAATGCCAAGGCCACATTGGACTATTTTTATTTTTTATAAAAAATTATTTGGGTCTAGAGGCTGGGATCAAATAAATCACTGATTAAATTAAGTGGTAGGCATAGGACTTGCTAACATCTAAATGCCCCTAACTGAATCTGATTCAGCACAAATCTGCTGTTTTCATTGTCCTTGTTTTTTCCAGTTGATTTTAGACTCACATGACAGTAATAGAGGCTTCCTGCAGCTTTGGGATAGATAAAAGAACTGAACAAGACCCTTGACTTTGTTCAAAAGGATCTGAACATGTCTTTTCCACTGCAAACATAAGTGAAAAACACCTATCATGATTATTCCTTAAGACAATAACAAAGGAGTGTTCTTCACCCAAGCTCCAAAACAGCCACTGCTGAGCTAGAAATCACCTCTGTTGCAATGTTCAAACCTAGGGATATGACCAAACTAGAAGCTTCTTTAAACATGTGCAAAAAATAAAAAATAAAGGCTCCACCCTGCCCCTTGCTGTCTACCATAGCGCCTCCATCTACAGGGCCTGTGAGTGAAAGCCTTAGGAGTTTTGCACATTGGGTATAAGGTGCTCCTGAGATTGGAAACTGAGGTTCCAGGAAAGAGGTACAAGCCAGTGGTATATTTACATTATGGCCCTCAGCTATGACCTTAAAAAGTTTCTCTGAAAGAAGTGAAATAATAAGGGTATCATTTTAGAACAGTGAAGGGCAATATGAAGCTCAACGTCAAGTACCTCCTGGCTTTACAGTAACTTGAATGTTACTGTGAAAAGTGACCCTTAACCTTTCCCAACCTTGGCCAGAGGAGTATCTAGAGTATGGCAGGTATGGAGCATGCCCTGCGTGCGGTTTGAGGGGGTGCATGGAGTGGGGGAGCAATGAGCAGTCTCTATTGGCCATCACAGTTTCCATCACCAGTTGTAAGAGATCATTCAGCAATTTAAATCTAATTGCCATAGGCACTATTTTCTGTAGATACTCTGCTGCTTACAACTTCAGCAATATGACTTACCTGTAACATATTTAAGAACCAGGATCTAAGCAGGGCATCTGAGCACCAAGCCCATGCCTTTTAACTCATGTACTTCCCTAAAAGTGAGCCCCTATAGACCTTGATACAGAACCTCTACACTTGCATTCTATATATAATTCTAACCAAGTTTCGATGTTTTATTTCCAAACCTACCAAAGATTAGAGGCATCATGATAAAACTAGACAGCGGATGTTTAAAAAAAAAGAGAACACTGACAGCAAGGGGGGAGAGAGAAAAACTAAGAAAAAAGCTGACATAATAACTCCCTGCAGTTTGGGAACATTTAGTATTGGAGCAAACATTCTTATAGTCTGTAATAGGCCTTGTGGGCATCACTGTATACAGCACATTGAGAAACTGAAAATCATAGCGTGGACCCTGAGTTATCGAGAAAAGATGAAATTATATTCAGTATATTCTGCTTAAGGAGGCAAGGAAGTGTGCAATACATGCTAGAAAATGTTCTAACCAAAATGGTTAAATTGTGAACTGTCAAAGCACAAAGAAGGAACCTTTAAACTCCAGAAAACTCTGTTATCCCAAAGATTCATTTTCAGGAGCTCCATGTGTCACTGAGGTTTCACTCTACATCATTCTTGCCACATCCTTTACAACCTTGGTCACCTCTTGATGGAAGAAGATAATGATTTTGCATATGATACTTCCTTTTGCTGTGGAAAAATACATGTACCTGGTTTTGCCAAGTTTTTCAACTTGGAAGTAGGGGATCTTTATTTTTAGTTGCATATTTTGTATGCTTCTAAGAGATCATGAAGTGTCCCATTATTATGTTAGCAGTGAATTTCCAATCAAAAATCTATTCCAAAGTAAGATACCCACCAAAGTGGAAGAAAATTACCCACAATGCATCTTTGCAGTAGAATGTTGGTTCAATTAGATTAGGAAGCAATTAGTATGATTTCTCATCTGTACACGCAGCATTTGGTATCCATTTCACCTGCAGCAACTGCTGCTTTGACAATTTGTCTGACAGGCCCATAACCTACATTTGCTGAAAGTACCAAAGAAACAGAAGCTACCTATGTCTGCAGGGTACAGTTCAGAGATTTTGGAGAAGGGTAAAAATAATAGACCCAGAGCAGAGAGAGAGAGAGAGAGTTGAGATGAAGAGGAAATTGTATGGCTTAGTTCTAAGAGCAGCTGTGAGGGCTTAAAAAAAATTGGTTGTAACTAGATAATGAAGAGGTATATAAGAGAAGACAATGGTGCAGGAAAGCTTCAGGGGGAAAAAAAAGGTAAAGTCAAGATGGCAGAAAAAAATTGGCATGGATTTCCCAATAAGTAAAATGGTCAGATTCTAGAGGAAGTAGCCAGTGCAAACCCGATATAGAAAATCTAATGAACTCTTTTTCTACCCCTTGGTGATGGTGGTGGGGAGGGAGTTGGAGAAGCAGTGGGAGGAGCCCCTTAGGGGATCTGGGCCTTAAGGGTTAAGAAGTCCAGACTAGGAAAGGTAGGTAAACTGCCAAAAGTGACAAATATGGACTGAGAGAAGAGAACTATCCAGAAAACCTAGATACCAGGGAATTACCTAGGATAGTAGGAATGTAATAATATTTCAGAGCTATGCTTAACAAGTAAATATGACTCATACTGAATAAAGAGAATTTACAATAGATGAAGAAAGAAGGAAGAACAACCCAATGAGAGACAAAATGCATCTGCGAAAGCCATTTGTTGGGGACACCATTGTAAAGACAGACTGCACATCTGGTTACTAGATTTTGAAATGTTGCTTGACTTCTCTTCCCATTGCCTTACTGATTAGCACAATCTTTTGCCACCATTCAACAACACTCAAATGCCTATGGGTATTCTCTAGGCTGAAGTCTAAGCAAGGATTCCTGTGTGGGAAGAGATATGAAGAGCAAGGTTCTTTTCAAGGGTCTCCATGGGGAGAAGGGTCTGTGGCGACCAGAAGTTACAGCCTTTTTAAGCCAAGCCTTCCAAAACAAGCCCTGGATTCAAAGGCCCAGTTAGAACTTTATTGGTGCTCAGGATATGTTTTAAATGTCGATATTTTAAATAGTTTACCCCCATTAATAAAATTAAGAGTACACAAGCTTCAGCAAACTGAAAGAAAAATTAGGCAATTAGCAGGTGCAGGAATTGGAAACAGAAAGGTTAGAAGAAATGCCAACAGTTAAAACAATAATAAAAACACTGTCTTACTTTCACAGCCAAGAAGTCATCCCCACATGCCTGTCCTTGGTTTGACTAGAGGCAGGGGAAATGTGCTCAGACCTTTTATCCAAGGCAGGGACAGGAGGAAAAAGGAAATAATCATTCAATCCCATGTCTCAAGGAGCTCCGCTTTCTGCCCTTTTTCTGGAGAAGATTGTAGACTGTGTTCATTCTACCGTAGGGGAACCTCCCGAGAGTTGAAGCCAGGATTTGGAGACAACTGAGAAAGACTGAGATTTCTCAACTTATCAAGACACTTGTAGAGGGCAATAATTGTGTTTTCAATGAAAGACGAGTAATATAATGGAATAGACCTTGGGTTTCAGAGTAAAAACAACCTGGGTTCAAAATCCTACCTCTGTCCCTTAATAGCTATGTTACCTCAGGCTATTTACTTACCTTCCCAAACCTAAGTTTCCCCTTCTGTTAAATGAGGATATATAACTCTGCAGGATTGTTGTAAAGGTTAAATGAGATAGAAATAAAATGCCCATCACAGTACCTGGCACACAGTAGGTACTCAATGCTAGTTGTTTTTATTCAATCAAAGTACAGGTGTCCTCTCCCTCCTACTCTACCTCCCCTCTCCCCAAAAAAATTAGAATTGGTTGATGAGGAAGGATAATACTAAAACTTCAATTACATCATATACCAAAAAAATTATATCAAATGGTGAAGCAGGGAATCCAAAGCAATGGTTTTTCACCTGGTAAAAAACATCCTGTATAAAGAGGAATAAAAGCAGATTTCTTCAGGATTGATCAGCAGAATGAGAGAAGGGCTGATTCGATAGGCAGTTCCACCCTGGATTCCCTGCCTTTTCTACCGGCCTCACAAGAATTCAAAGGTATCCACATCCTATAAGCAAAGAGAAGCTCGCTAATGGATAAATGACAATGAAATCATCTGAGCAGGAAGAGTAATGGTTTTCTTATCCTCCTCAGGAGACTCCAGGATTCAGAATGCTGTAATGACTAACAAGGACATGGGTGTAGATCCAAACAGATGTGGGTTAAAATCCCAGATCTCCCACTTACTAGCTATGGACCTTGTGCAAAACACTTTTCTTCTCTGAGGCTTAGGGTTCTCATTTACAAGTAATAATACTTTGTAGAGTTGGCGTGCATATTAAACTAGATAATACATGTAAAGTGTTTGGCACAATATTGTGCACATAGTAAATAATCAGTAAATTTTCAACCTCTCCTTCTTCCTACCATATAAAATTCTACCACATTTTATGGAAAACCAAAAATTCTGACTCATAGCACCCTACAGGACAGAGTAGAACAGCCCAGTAGGGTTTCCAAGGCTGTAAATCTCTATGGACGCAGACTGCCACATCTTTCTCCCACAGAGTAGCTGGTGGGTTAGAACCACTGACATTTTGGTTAGCAGTGGAGTGCTTAACCACTGGGTACCAGGGCTCATTTTTAAAGATGAGGCTGTCTTGAAAAACAATAATCTTCTCTACCTTTCTCCTCATTTGAATTACAGTTTAAGGGTCTCCTACATTAGGTTATATAGGTACCTATCAATCTGGCTCAATTTAAAATTTGAGAGACCAGATGCTTTCCTCTTCTTGGAAAAGACAACAATTTAAAAGTTAGAGGCGCTCAAATTTAGCCCCAACTTTCCCACTAACTAGGATACTATCTTTCTGCATCTGTTGTGTTGTTGTTAGGTGCCTTCAAGTCAGTTCCAACTCATGTTGTTTTTAGATGCCGTCAAGTCAGTTATGACTCATTATACTGACCCTATATACAACAGAACGAAACACTGCCTAGTCCTGTGCCATCCTCACAATCGTTGCAATGTTTGAGCCCATTGTTGCAGCCACTGTGTCAATCCGTCTCATTGAGGGTCTTCCTCTTTTTCGCTGACCCTCTACTTTACCAAGCCTGATGTCCTTCTCCAGGGACTGGTCCCTCCTGATAACATATACAAAGTACATGAGATGAAGTCTCGCCATCCTTGCTTCTAAGGAGCATTCCAGCTGTACTTCTTCCAAGACAGATTTGTTAGTTCTTCTGGCAATCCATGGTATATTCAATATTCTTTGCCAACACAACAATTCAAAGGCTTCATTTCTTCTTCGGTCTTCCTTATTCATTGTCCAGCTTTCACATACATATGAGGCAACTGAAAATTCCATGGCTTGGGTCAGGTGCACCTTAGTCCTCAAGGTGACATTTTTGCTTTTTGACATTTTAAATATAAATTGACTGTTTACACACAGTCAAAGAGGATCTTGGACTCAAGTATCCTTTCCAGTTTTAAACCTACAGGAATCTAATCACTGAGCCTGACAGTGGAGGGCAAGTTTGCTGGCAAGAAGAGTCATGTACCTGTGGATTTTTGGAGGGCCTCAATAGGTCAGCCAATTTATATAATGTTAGAAGAATTTATAAGCTCAGCCCCTGGGATGGAAATCCCATGCACTTCCTCGTTGGCTTTTCCCAAGGTTGATTCTCCCTGAAAGTAGGCTTCTGTAATTTATATGCATAGAATTAGTATGCAAATATCATGTGTATATCATAGTCACTATGTTGATGCAATGAATCAACTTATACTCATAGATATAATGATGGGTTACTTTGGCATGGAATGTTTTTGAAGTAATCATAGAAGGAGATGTAGAAAACAGAATTTTGTTATTTGAACTGAAGCTGAAGCAGTCTGATTTCAGGGATGAGGGCATTTTCTCCTATTATCAAACCTACTTCTAAGTTAACCCCCCTACGATGAAAGTTGAAACATTTTAGGACTTACAAAACTCCACAAATATGTGCAAATGCATGCACATATACATATATACACATTCCTCTTCTCCTAGAGGAGAGAGGGTCTGTCTCTCAAATTATGCCGGTTAGAGGTGATTCCAAGAAGACTTGCATCATCTTCATCCAGTAGGTCAAGCAATCCACCATGAAACCAAGAGTAGAATTTCTAAGAGGCCAAAACTTAACGAAGGTGTCATGGATTGAATTGTGTCCCCCAAAAATATGTGTATCAATTTGGCTAGACCATGATTCCCAGTATTGTGTGATTGTCCACCATTTTGTCATCTTATGTAATTTTCCTACGTGTTGTAAATCCTATCTCAATGATGTTGATGAGCTGAGATTAACGGCAGTTATGTTGATGAGGCAGGGACTCAATCTACAGGATTGGGTTGTGTCTTGAGCCAATCTGTTTTGAGATATAAACGAGAGAAGCAAGCAGAGAGACAGGGGGACCTCATACCACCAAGAAACAAGAGCCAGGAGAAGAGCATGTCCTTTGGACCCGGGTTCCTGCACGGAGAAGCTCCAAGACCAAGGGGAGATTGATGACAAGGACTTTCCTCCAGAACCGACAGAAAACCTTCCCCTGGAGCTGAAGCCCTAAATTCAGACTTCTAGCCTACTAGACTGTGAGAGAATAAATTTCTCCTTGTTAAAGCCATCCACTTGTGGTATTTCTGTTATAGCAGCACTAGATGACTAAGACAGAAGGTCATTAAAGGGCAAATTCAACATCAAGCACAGAAATATGGTAACTGCTGCTCTTCATTTCCCTAGTCTAGGAAAAAGGCAGTTAACTTCTACAGACTATTGAATAGAAGATCGACCACCTCCAGGGAAGTTCACCCTCCTTCTTCACGTACATATCTTTATGTAGCACCTTCCATCCACACAGTGGTTAAGAGTTCGGCTGCCTATCAAAAGGTCAGCAGTTCGAATCCACCAGCCACTCCTTGGAAACCATATAGGGCAGTTCTACTCTGTCCTATAGGCTCGCTATGAGTCGGAATCGACTCGACAGCAATGGGTTTGTTTTTTTTAGTTTTCCACCCACAAGGCAATGTATAATCTAGAAACCCAATGTCATACATGATCTATGCCCTCAAGAATCTTGCAATTCAGCCAAGACTCCATACATGCACATACATAGAAGCATAGACTAGAGGAACTGGAAAGGGTCCAGTGGTTTTCAAACTCTTCTATGGAGCATTTAGGACTCCACAACAGTGCCTCAAACTATCATTAAGGAGGGGTGTAGGGGGGGTTGTTTGCATACAGGAAGCTCTAAGTCTGGGATTTACTTTATTTAAAGAAACTCATTTTATCTCTATTTTGTATATTGGAGTTCTACAGATTCTGGTAGTTGAAAGGGTTCCATGGCTAAAACACAAAATTTGAAAACCACAGCTCTGATCCAGATTTTTCATTTCACAGATGAAGAAATGGAGGCCCAGAAAGGTCTAGCTACCTGTCCAAAGTTTTGCTGCAAACATTTAGCCAAGCCATGAAGTGTTGAACAGAGAACACATATTGTAACACCTACTGCTACTGAAAACATCATGTGTGTGGACACAATCATAGGGGGGCTTTGGTAGATAGGGAGTGCTTCTTAGGGGAGATGGGACTTGAGCTGGTCTGTGGCCTGTTGGTGGAGTTTCAACAGGTAAGACAGAAGAAGGAGGGAGGTACAGGCAAAGGTACAGTCTGAACAGAGGTTCAAGGGCACCTCTCAACCAGGAACTACTCTTCCAGCTGCAGAAGGCAGCTAGAATCTGGAGAGCCTTGTGGAAATGATGCCAATGACCTATGCCTATTGCTTACCAAACTTTCTGATTTCTATTCTGACAAAATCTGTTCCTATTGCCCCTTTCATAATAGTGTCTGTCTTAGGCGGGGTTCTCCAGAGAAGCAAAACCAGTAAAGCATATAAATATATATAGAGAGAGATTTATATCAAGAAAACAGCTCACACGATTGTAGAGGCTGGAACATCCTAAGTCTGTGGATCAGGATAGAGGCTTCTCTCGATTCACATAGCCATAGGGGCTGGCAAACCCAAGATCGGCAGGTCACAGAGCAGGGCTCTTGCTCACAGGCTGTGAAGATCGACAAATCCCAAGATTATCAGGCAAGACCACAAATCTTCTCCTGATTCACGTAGCTGCAGGGGCTGGCGAACCCAAGATCAGCAGGTCGGAGAGCAGGGCTCCTGCTCTCAGGCTGTGAAGATTGACAAATCCCAAGATCAGTAGACAAGCTGATAGCTCAAGTCCCGAGAACCAGAGGTCAGATGAACAGGAGGCAGCCACAGGATCCAGAGCAAGCAGAACGTCTGCTTATATTAGGATGCAGGCCAAACCCCCCAAGGAAACTCCGTTTCAACTGATTGGCTATTCACAGCAGATTCCATCATGAGAGTGATCACATATGAACACTGAGAATCATGGCCCAGCCAAGTTGACACACAATCTTAACCATCACAGTCTACCCATTGTCAAGTTGGCACCTGTACACATCTCCTTAAACCATACATAATCTCTGAATAAAGACAATTAGAAAGTCATACTTGTGCCTAACATGTTACAACTAACACATGTACAACCAAAAGTGCACTAGCCCCATTTACATCTTATATTTTATAAGTGAAGAAAACAAAAATATTTGATGCACACATACAAAGCAGAAATACTCATAACAATTACAGTCCTTGTTTCTGCAACTGGTCATGTGGCCATAACTAGTATTTAGAACTACCTTCTTCCACCACCCATTCTGTATTCCCTTTGCCCTCAGCAAGCACCTCAGCTGGTTGTGGTTCTTTGCCTGGTGGGGTGACCCAAACCTTCCTTCCTGAAGGGTCTGGTTCATTAGTAGTCATGTCAGAATTGGGTTGCTGTAGTTTTCCATTGACTTTAACCACAGGGCATGGCAGTACTAAGAGACACCCTAAGGGATCTCCTGCATTCAAGACATACTCTTCTTTACCTCCAATATGTAATATCAATCCAATTTCCTCTTGGTAATCAGGATCAATCATACCAGCCAGTACGGTAACTCCCTTCTTTGCCTGTTGATCCAGAGGCATAAGGAGCCCAAAGTGGCCAGGTGGTATTCTTAACTTTCAGTTCAATAGAATCAGTGATGTGTCTCCAGGTAGGAGCATTCTTCCCTTTGGAACTAAGAACTCTAGACCTGTACAGCATAAGGTCACGGGGACAGGAAGCAAAAATCTTGCGAGTGGGTCACTAGGGGTAATAGTGAGTGGTGCCACTCTCATTTCCACCCCTTGATTCCTGGACTCATGAATCCTGGCTATGGGAGAAACAGTACCATATACTGGATGCTGTTTTAGAGCATATACAGCCTCCTGGAGAACACTGTCCCAGCCCTGCAAGGTATTGCCACCTAGCTGGCACCGTAATTGTGTCTTTAGAAGGTGAGAAAATAAATTTCTCTTTGTTAAAGCCATCCACTTGTGGTATTTCTGTTATAGCAGCACTAGATAACTAAGAATTTGGTACCACGAGAGTGCTGCTCTAACAGATACCTAAAATGTGGAAGCGGTTTTGAAACTGTGAATGGATAGAAAACTCAGATGGACCAGAGTTGCCGTCCCAGTGGGCCTGGAAGGCAGAGCCGAAGCCCAGGGCTGAGGGGCCTCCACTCAGAATCCTGAGAGTGTGGCCAATACCTAGAATCTGGAGGGCAGGGCCATTGTGTAAATGGTCTTAGAGAACAGAGGATTATTTTCAAGACTTGAGTTCTAATGTAATGTGTTCTGCTAACTTGCTTGGTGTGTGTTAGGCCTTCTTTCTCTCCAATTTCTCCTGTTTGTAATGGAAATATCTACCTTGTAGCTGTTGCACCATTGTACTTTGGAAACAGATAACTTGTATTCTAGATTTCACAGATGGAGACGAATTTAGATTTTGGACTTGGAGCTGATTTAAGACTTTTGCTATGATATGATGGGGTGAATGTGTTTTATGTGTGGCAAGGACATGAATTTTTGGGGGCCAAAGGGTGGAATATCATGGATTGAATTGTGTCCCCCAAAAATATGTGTTAACTTGGCTAGGCCATGATTCCCAGTATTGTGTGGTTGTCCTCCATTTTGTGATTGTAATTTTATGTTAAAAAGGATTAGAATGGGATTGTAACAGCCTTAATAAGCTCACATCCCTGATCCAATGTAAAGGGAGTTTCCCTGGAGTGTGGCCCGTACCACCTTCTATCTTACAAGAGATAAAAGGAAAGGAAGGCAAGCAAAGAGTGGGGACCTCATACCACCAAGAAAGCAGTGCTGGGAGCAGAGTGCGTCCTTTGGACCCGTGGTTCCTATGTGGAGAAGCTCCTAGACCAGAGGAAGATTGATGACAAGGACCTACCTCCAGAGCCAATAGAGAAAGCCTTCCCCTGGAGCTGATACCCTGAATTGGGACTTCTAGCCTACTAGACTGTGAAAGAATAAATTTCTCTTTGTTGAAGCTATCCACTTGTGGTATTTCTGTTATAGCAGCACTAGATGACTAAGACAGCGTCTATACTGGAGGATTCTGTCAGATTAGCTTCTGTGTGAGCCCTAATGAGCTACAGTTTTGACTATTGGCGTGATCAACTAATTCTTCGTTTTATCTCCCACAGCCAGCTTTGTAAGTCTTCCAAATACCACAATTTCCAGGGCTTTCTGATTAAGTTTGGCTAGTCTCTTCTAATAATATCTGGGTACCCATTTCCTGCAAATAATTCTGTTGAATTTTCTAGACTACAAAGACCATTCTTCCTGGCAGACATTGTATCCCTACTTTTCTTTAAAAGATACTAAAGAAAACAAGAGACTCATGTTGTCTTTGAGTATGAATACTTCAGGGACGATTATAATAAATGGCTCTTGGTTAAAAAGGGAAAAAATCAGGAGTTGATCCCATTAACAGTGATTGAGTTTCCTGACTTTTTTGAGGATCCCTATGGCATAGGTAGAGCCATAGTGGTGCAGTGGTTAAGTGCTGTGGCGAGTTATGGCTGCTAACCAAAAGGTCAGCAGTGTGAATCCACCAGCCGCTCCTTGGAAACTCTTTGGGGCAGTTCTACTCTGTCCTATAGGGTCGAACTGACTCAACAGCAATGGGTTTGTTTTTTTGGTTATGGCATAGATATGAGGTGAGAGTTCATTACCACAGTTTCTCTCACCGTAAAACAAGACTAAGACAAAAGAGGTGGGTCATCCAAAGTGCTGTAGGGGAAAAACATCACAAAGTTTAGTAAAATAGAAAGAAAGTTTTATTTGGCATATATTCAAAAGGACAAAAATGGCAAATGGACAACCATACTGCCAGAGCCCTGTCTGCCCGAGTCCAAAGAATATCACAGAATAGGCAAGAATGGGAAAACGGACAAGCATGCTGCCACAGCCATGTCTGCCCGAGTCCGAGGAAGGTTACAGAATCATCAGTATACATCAACATCACAAAATGTGTAGAATCATTGAAAGCATCACTTTTTCACTGATTGGCTAGAAATTGTAGTCTTACATTTTGAATCATCTTCCTTAACAATCATTGGTACGGGTTTCAGTTACGAAAGTCAGGAGGGTCTTCATTGGTCCGACAAATTCCTATTCACTAAATGTTAATAGAAAAAGACAAAAGGTGAGAAGTCCTTTGGGTTAGGTTTTATTGCCCTTTTGTGAAAACTTCCTTAAAATAATTTCTGAGATTTTCCCATCTGTTGTCTTATCTCAGGGCCCAGTTGATGTGTCTTTGTGAGTCTGTGAGGGCTCCCAGCTGGGTCACGTTTCTGCATGCTTACGGTCAGGGAACAATTATTCCAAATATTCTTTCCTAAATCAAAAGTCATGTCACAAATAAATGATTGAGTCAGGATCACAACTTTGGTCTCCTAATTCTTAACTAAGCTTCCTTTCTCCAAAAATAATCCTAATTTTCAACATTCTCTCAAGTCTAACTAGACTGACTGCTCTTCATGGAGTAGCCAAGCTCTGAGTGAAGAGGCAAGGTGGAAGAACAAGCATGGGGGAATCTCTTGTCTCCTTGTCAGGGGAGATAACCCACCCATTGTCATAGAATCAATTCTGACTCATGACGACCCTGTAGGACAGAGTAGAACTGCCCCACAGGATTTCCAAGGAGTGGCTGTTGGATTCGAACTGCCGACCTTTTGGTTAGCAGTCTGAGCTCTTAACCACTCTGCCACCAGGGCTCCTGTCAGGGGAGATAGGACTTAGGAAATCATTAATCATCTCTCATTTCTTTCAGAGTTGGAGCAGCATCTCTAAGAAGGTAGCATAAATTTTTAAGATGATCTAGACTGGATGAAGCTAGGATGCTGGCCTCGGTAATTCCTAAGGAAGAGATTTCTAGGGGTTGGGAACACCATGTCCGTACCTCTATGAATGGAGGAAGGGTGTAAAATTGTTAGTTGGAGCTACCCTGACTTTCTTTGCAAAAGTATCATTTTTCTTTCATTTGGACTGGTCTCACCTTGTATTTTCCCCTCTGTTGGGGCTTGGACAGAGTTCGGAGCATCAAGGGTATAAGGATATCAGGCAAGGGAGCAATGAACCACAGAGAAACATAGAAATAGGCCTGTGGGTAAAGGTAGATTACAGGACCAGAATATAGGAACATATCAGGAAAATAGACCAGATTCAGGGATTTCATAGAAAGTGTAGGTTAGAATAAAATACCAGATCAGAGCCAGGCAAGTAATCAATAGAAGACACCAGAAACTAGATGTCAAGGCAAGTCCAAAGAAAGAGGAGAGTAGAGGCTGACACAATGCTCCAGAGACAAGAAGATTTAGAAACCAGACAATTTCTGCCTCTGACAGGAAGCCTGTCAGGCTTTTCCACAGGAGCCTGGAACCTACATCTGCCCATTTCAGGACCAACATGGCTGCAAGTAACAGAATCAGGATCTTTTGTCAGATGAATCTGCCCAAGACTATGAGAAACCCACAAAAGGCTGGAAGCTGGGAAAAGATTTCAATGGCAGGTAGTAGAATTGCAGAGAGCAGGCCAAGAAGAAAGGAGCCAGGAAATAATTTTAAAGTAACTAAGTCTTGTTTGTAACAAACTTTCCCCAATCCCCAAGGAAGGGTTTAATAGAGGGTTTCACTATATTGGGATCAACTACATAAATACTAATCAGCAAAAAGGTAGTTAATGTTAGTCTTGCTGTCAGTAAAATCCATGGCGTTAATCTTGCCCCAGTAAAATGTTACTTTCAGTAAATCCCATGGCTTTTTTTTCTCTTTTCCTGAACTTGAGCCAAGTTGGAAGCCCTTATCAACCTAATTTTCCTCTTGTGGTTGTAATTTTAGAACTACCATGAACTTTTCTTTCTCTCATAACCATGCCTTTTCCAGATTCCATGATCCCTCTAATGACAATTACACTGCAAAGCAACGTACAGGTATTGGTTATGATGCCCTATTTGGAATGCTGAATGAGAATACTCATTCATTCATTCAGCACATGTATTGAGCTCCTACTATGTGTCAGGCTCAGTGCTAGACACTGGACTGGAGATACAGCAGTAAAATTACACAAAAATTCCCTCTCTTATAAAGCTTGTATTCTTGTAAACATTCTAATGTGCTGTTTGGAGAACCTGATAACCAGAACCTTTGACCTACCCTAGCACACAAGTGAAGAATCAGCTGTTCGCTTCAACCAAAAGCTCTTACCTTCCTGCCTGTACATTAATGGTTTAATGGAGTATCTGAGTCCTAGAAAAGTACCCCTCTTCTCCATCAAAAATGACAGAGGATTGGGATGAATAGAAAGCTGAGAGTGGCTTAGAACATCCAATTCTTACAGTATAAATACAGTATCTCCCCCACTAATCTCTTAGACTCCTATAAGCTCCAAAATGTGGACCTAGGCTAGACTTGTCAAGCTCCTGGGCCTCTTGAAGCCAGACTCTTTAGGACCTTCATTCAGAATATATAAACAATTATTTGGGTATCCATTAAGTCCCCCAGGCACTTGGCTAGACACATCATTATCCCATTTATTCCTTACAACCTTGTGAGGAATGTAGCAGGTATTCTTAACCTTCCTAGGCTTTGGATTTCTCAGCAAAATGTGATGTGTTAATGACTTACCCTAGGTCAATAAGCTAGTAAGTAGCCCATTTGAAATATGAAAATGATTCTTTTTACTCCATGACCCTTCTCCTAGTGTCCTTGTAGGGGACTCTTTTTCCCTATAAATCCCCCTATGTGCATGAAACGTGCATATAAACACACACAGCATACCTAGTAGCCTTAGTTTTGGGAGCAAATACACTCAATTATTCTGACTCTGCAGTGGCTGTTTATACCCTTTAGAGTTCATGTTTGCAGGAGGACACTATGAGGGGACAGGGAGGCAGTGATGGCGGTAAAAGTTTCATTCACTAGCTTGTGACTGAGCATCTGAACTTCTGTCCCTATTCAGTTTGGAGCTGGGAAATGTGAGGGCTGGGCAGTTTCACAATAGAGATTAAAGCAAAAACAGGAGTCCCAGATAGCTGTTGGGATGGAAAAATTTATGAGTACTGTAGCTTCAGTTAGTGGAGAAAAACCTTCAGTTTTTGACTCAGCTACAGGAGTTAGACAGAAGCACCTATATTGATTATCTGGAGGCTTTTCTGTATCCTGTTTTTTTTGTTTGTTTGTTTGTTTTCTTGTTGTTGTTTACCTGCCTATCATATTTACTGTGTAGGCTGGCACTGTGGACACCATTTGATACTAGAATCCAGAGGTTTTCCCCAAGTCAGTTCTCAATTACTGTGTATGTAAGCATGGGGCAGACATAAAAGCAAGAGAGAGGGGTAGGTGGCATACAAATTCCCCAAGGCCCAGTAGAATCAATAGCTTGTTTCTACCCCCAGCTCTCACCAGACCTTTCCTCAAAGCTCCTAACAACAAGAAAAACTGATTTTCTGTCAGTTATTTCCATCCTCTTGTGACCCAGTGGTGGAAGTGGTAATGAGGATGATAAAGACCCCAAAGGCCAGAAGCAAATGGAAGTCATCAAGTGGCCTAAAGCATCAGACAGCTAGCTAAACACCCCCAGAAGAGTTGAAAATTGACTGCTTGTTGTGAGTGGGAAAAGTCAGCTGCAGCCAGGTTATTGATTATTTTGCAGTAGAAAAATTATCCTCAGTGCCTGAGCCCCTGAAAACATAAACAATGAGAAGACAGAGTTTTCAATAAATAACCTAAGCTGATTTGACAGGGATCTAAATCAGGCCTTAGCCCACCTCGAAAGATAGGAACATAGGAGGCAGTTGTACCTTTAAATCCAGTCGTTGGTAAAGTCAGACATGATCATTGCCAGTCAGGCCCTAGAGATTCCATTTTTATTTTTTCTGCCTCTGCAAGAATAATACTTGCTCATCTCATCACATTGATAACATACTGTCAGCACTGGAGGAACAAACTGTATGTTTGCATTTTTTAAAATTGGGCTTAAGAATGTCACTCAGGTAATGTTCCTTTGAGCCATCTAGAGTGTTACAGAACCTGCTGTGTTCCTCATCAGATCCTTTTTGGAAGGTCAGAATAGCAGGACTTTGAGGTTCAAAGGCAATGTCCAGCCAAAGATGTCAAGATCCCTAATTCTCAATGACCCAGGGCCTCTAAGTCCCTGCCCTTAAAAGTCTGTTCTCAAATAATTTCATAGTTTTTACTTTGTCCTGAAAGAGAAATAGAGCCATTTCTTTGCCCCAGTTCCTCATATCTTATAGAATTGGTTTAAAGAAAAATGGGAAATTTAGGAAAATATATGATTTAACAACCAGCACATTCAGTGTTATACATGAATGAGAAGATGAATTCAATGTTGTATACAAAGTATTTCTCTAAAACTTAAAGAATAAGTGTTTTTAGGTTATAAGTTATTTCAGTTTACAGGTAGTCATGGAAAAAGTGAGGAGGTTAATTTGAATGAGAGATTTTCATCTCACCAGATTTCAAATGTTCCATCTGCCAGCCCTTCCAATAGTCCACAGGTTCTACACAGGGCCACAAGGGAACATGAGATGGCTGCAATGAGCATTCCCAGAAGGCTTCCACTATCTGGGTCTCCATTTTCTCATCTATAAAATGTGAGAATTATTCTATATTATCCTTAACATGCCTTCCAATGCCAACATTTCCTAAATTCAGAGTCCCCTCCACAGGTGCTAGGACTACTTCCTTCAGGGCCTTCTCTCGCCCTAAAAGAATTGGCTCCTTTACACTCAAAGTCTCTGTTCATAATCTCATCCAATGGAGAACCTGACCTGAGGTCTGGTGGTAGGCGGAATTCTAAGAGGGCCAAGATTTCCAGTCCCTGGTGTACACACGCCTTCTCCCAGTAATTCAATCAAACACTAATCTAGGTACTGCTATGAAGGGTTTTGCAAATGTAATTAAGGTCCCAAATCAGTTGACCTTAAGATAGAGTGATTATCTGGTTGAACCTGACCTAAATACATGAGCCCTTTTGGAGTAGGGCATTTTCGCTGGCTGGTTGCAGAAGGAAGTCAGAAAGACATGCTCTGGTTGGCTTGGAAAAAAGCAAACATTCATGTTGTAAACTGCCTTTGGGGGCCATATGGCAAATAACTGCGGGGAGTTTCTAGGAGCTGAGAGTGGTCTGTAGCTGGCAGCTAGAAGGAAAATGGGACCTCAGTCCTACATTGACAAGGGACTGAATGAGCTTCGAAGAGGCCCCTGAGCCTAGATGAGAACAGCAGCCCTGGTCAACACCTTGATTTCAGCCTGGTAAGACCCTGAGCAGAGAGACCCTGAGCAGAGAGTCCAGGTAGACTGCGCTCAGGTTTCTGACCCACAGAAACTGTGAGATAATAAATCTGTGTTGTTTTAAGCCACTAACTTTGTAGTGATTTGTTATGTAGCAATAGAAAACTAATACAGGTCCTTTGAGCCATGAAGTCCTGGCTCCTATTGATCTCTCCACTCTTCTTATTTTTAATTTCCCCGAGCTTTGGAATTATTTCCTCTTCTTCACATCACTTCTCTGAACAGGCAAGCGAAGGGTTTAGAGGTAAGAAATTTATAAGTGGAACAACATTACATCACTTAGCCACAGCAACAACTTCCTGTCATTAGTGAAATTAAAGACATGAAATAGTAATGTGAATTAAATACCCAGTCTCCAAGAGAATGGAAAAATAAATCCAAGACCATTCCATGCACTTTCTAGCCAAAGTTCCAGGGCTCAATACAAACACAGGTAGAAGATCAATTCCTTCATTTGGTTATTTAGAACTATTTAGGAAGCCCTGTTAATGTCAGTTTGTTGTACCATGGTGGCCTTGGTGTTGCTATGGTGCTGGAAGCTATGCCTCCGATATTTCAAATACCAGGAGGGTCATCCACGGTGACAAGTTTCGGTGGAGCTTCTAGACTAAGGTAGACTAGGAAGAAAGGCCTTGAGATCTATTTCCCAAAATTAGGCAATGAAAACCCTGTGGATCACAACAGAATATTGTGAGCCCCATTGTGAAAATGAGTCCCCTAGGTTGGAAGGCACTGAAAATACATAGTGGCCTCAACAATGGACTCGAGCATACCAATAATTGTGAAGATGGTGCAGGACCAGGAAACATTTTGTTCTGTTGTACATGGGGTCACCATGAGTTGGAGCCAACTCGATGGCAGCTAACAACAACTATATATTAGGCAGCAGGGATACAACGGTGAGCAAGACATACAAAGTTTCTGTCCTCATAGAAGGGATCCCTGGTTGCACAGTGGTTAAAGAGATGGACTGCTATCCCAAAGGTTGGTGGTTCAAAACCACCAGTGGCTCTGTAGGAGAAAGATAGGGCAGTCTGCTTCTATAGAGATTTACAGCCTTGGAAACCCTATGAGTCAGAAACAACTCGATGGCAGTGGGTTTTTGGTTGTTCCTCATGGAGCTGACAGTCTAGTACAGCATGGTCCAATGGAAATATAATTTAAGCCACATTTGTCATTTAAAGTTTTCCGGTATCAAGATTTAAAAAGGGTAAATTAAAAAAATAAAACAAGTTAAACTACTTTTAATACATTTTATTTAGCATATGTCCAAAATATTATCATTTCAACATGTAATCAGTATACAAAAGTATTAATAAAATGTTTTGCGTTTTTTTGTTTTTGTTTTTGTACAACATATCTCAGTTCAGACTAGCCACATTGCAAGTACTCAATAGCTACATGTGACTTATGGCTAGTGTCCTAGACAGCACAGGTCTACTCGGTACTACAATACACTGGGATAAATGTTGTTGCTGGGTGCTGTCGAATCAATTCTGACTCATAGCGACCCTGTGTGACAGAGTAGAGTTGCTCTGTAGAGTTTTCTTGGCCGTAATCTTTATGGAAGCAGACCACCAGGTCTTCTCCCATGGAGCAGCTGGGTGAGTTTGAACTGCCAACCTTTCAGTTAGCAGCTAAGTGCTTAACCATTGCACCACCAGAGCTCCTTGGGATAAATATTATGTTATGAGGATTACTGATGATTATGGGAGCATGAAAGCAAAGCATTGAACTCACACTTGGGAAGTGGGTAAACAAGAAAGGGTTAATGAGTGTTTACCAAGTGAAAAGTGGGTAAAAGGGTGTTCCCTTCACGTGATGCTGATGCATGCTAAAGAGAATAGCATAACCAAAGAACTGGTAATGCAGCTAATAGAAGGTACAGTTGAGATTCAAACCCAAGGAGTCTGAACCTGGATAATTAATGTTAAGCTATACTGCCTCTTCACTCCATTTACACACACACACATGCACACAAGCGTGCACGTGCACGTGCACACATGTACATGCACATACATGCACACACAGCAAGAGTTTACCCCTGAGAAATACATGGTTAGGTGGGACCAAGTTCTCAAGAAGGGATTCATGCTGGGGGTATTCCTGAGGGAGGAGACCTGAAAAGATGGAAAGCGCTCTGTTCCTCATGGTCTCAAGGTACCAGGATATAGGGCCAGAAAGACAACAGGTTTCAGGACTGTCCTACCAACCCTGATTTCTGAGTTCCCCTGGCTAGGCCAGTATTTATGCCAGTTCATCCCTATCCTAGACTATATCAGAGAAACACGTGAGTAAGAAAATTGACTATTGAGTAAAGTTGGCATTGTTAGGCTTGTCCATCCCTAACACACATGCACATGTGCACACATGCACACACACACACACACACACACTTAAGGTTCCCAGACATGTTTCTCTGCAAGGTGTAATGTAATTGGTGTCTTGGGGCTGCTGGACTCATTTGTCACTTACGTTCTTGCCTTTGATCCACTAGAGAAGAGGTGGGTAGATACAGGAGCTGTATTGCCAGTCATTCTGAACAAACAGAATGGCTAACCAACTCCCTCCCAACCTCATTCCTGTCTACCTGCCTCCTCTCTTCACCCCACCCCCCTATCTTTGGGGAGAATAATTAAGCTTGCAAGCACTGGGCAGTGTTAGTTGACTGTGATATTCAAAAACAACCCCAAATATTCTTCTTCCTGGTTTGCTGCCCTGGGTTGGGGGGGGTTTGATTTGTTTTGTTCTGCTTTCTTGGTGCCTGTGATCTCTAATTTGCTTTTGTGCTTTAACAATAAACCTGCTCCTCTTTAGAAGACAGTTCTAACCATGGCAGGTGGCGAGGGAGGCAAAGACACCCAAACCCTACAGAGACTGAATCAAGGTAAACAACCAAATTATTTAACTCCTTCCTCAGCTGCTGGCTGCCTTCCATTACCCAGGAGAGCATTTGCTTAGTTTCCATAATGCAGTCCATTTGTCTTTCACCTGTCTTTGCAAATGGACACTTGGTAACATTGATAAGTTCTCCCTAACACAGCTGTGTAGGTTTGCAGACCATTTAGCTCTCCCAGATACCAAAACCCATTACCATTGAGTCGATTCTAAATTATAGCAACCCTATAGGACAGAGTAGCATTGCCCCATAGGGTTTCCAAGGCTGTAAATCTTTATGGAAGCAGGCTGCCACATCTTTCTCCTGCAGAGCGGCTGGTCGGTTCGAACCGCCAACCTTTCGGTTTGCAGTCGAGCACTTAACCACTGTGCCACCAGAGAGTCTTCTACCAGAGACAGTGGTTAAAAATTATCATAGCAATTGGGGTAAAAAAAAAAACAAACATCAATCACAACTGTCTTTTAAGGGTACTGCAAAAAGAGAATTGTGCCCCTTCCATTATAATAACAGTGGTTTTCAAAATGTGGTCCCTGAATCAGCAGCATCGATAGCACCTGCGAAAAAAATTCAGATTCCCAGGCCCCACCCCAGACCAACTGAATCAGAAACTCTGGTGGTGGGGCCCAGTAATCTGCGTGATGCCAGTGCTTCTGATGCATGCTAAAGTTTAAGAATCACTGTCTAATCAAATCTCTTCTAAAGTAAAGCCTATAGTTAGAGAAACCCTGGTTGAAAACGCAAGAAGACAGAGTAAAGGGAAATGAGGCTTTGGTTTTAAGGTCCAGGGCTTCGAACCGCTTCATTCTGATTTGAACCTGTACTGATAATTTGCATTTCTAATAAGTTCCTAGGCAATGCTAATACTGCTGGTTAGGGACCAATTCTAAGAACCATTAGTAGAACAGTGGTTCTAAACATTTATTACACATAAGAATCACCTGGGAATCTTGTTAAACTGTAGATTCTGATTCAGTATATCTGGGGAGGAAATGCAAATTTCCAGGGGTTCAAACCAGAACGAACCCGTTCGAAGCCCTGGTTTTAACAGTGGTTCTCAACCTTGAATGCACATTAGAATCACCTGGAGAGCTTTAAAATTACTGATGCCTGGGCACCACGCCCAAAGATTCTGACTCAGTTGCTCTTACATGGGACCTAGGCATTAATAGCTTCCAAAAGCTACCCAGGTGATTCTAACGGACATCCAGGGCTGAGAACCACTGTTTTTAGAAATACGGAGTACGATGTTTTCTGGGGGCCTTTCCATTTTTAGTTATCACCTTGCCTAGACTGGCACATACCCCCAATTTGAATCAGGGGACTGCCAGGATGGCTCCTGAGTAACAGGGAGGTATTACCAGTTCAAGAAGGGAAAGAAGGGGAGCTAACACTCATTGATTGCTTGCTATGCACCAAACACTATTGTAGTCACTAGGCTCACACATCCCTGAGCAAGTAGAGTTGATGGGTGCAATTACTGTGGAGCATGCAAGGGAATTATGATAAGGAGATGATTGGTTCACAGGCCAGACATTGAAGGTATTCATCACAAGGACTAAATGAATAAAAGAGCTGGGAGGAGCCAAACATATTTGGAATAAGTTAGGTACATCCCAGCTTAGATGCAGAAGGCTGGAGTAGATGACCTTAGATTTCCTCCATATTTCTTCTAGAATGCTATGAAAAAAATCATAATGGCAGATACTACCTGAAAACCGTTTCTGCAAATTCCAAATGATGGAGTTATCTGAGGTAGTATATCCAAAAACCATTCTCACCTGAAATTTTGAGATGACTCAGGCAATGTTAGGGAATCATGAGGTCAAGTATTATCATGGCCATTTTATAGATTAGAACAGTGGTTTTTAATGTGTGGTCCCTGGAGCACAGCATCAGCATCACCTGAGAACCTGTTAGAAATGCAAATTTTACGCCCCACCCCAAACCTATTGAGTCAGAAACTCTGGGTGTAGGATCTTGCAATCTGTTTTAATAAGCCCTCCAGGTGATTCTAATGCTTGCTTGAGAACCATTGCCCTAATGAGTCCATTCAATTGAGAAATCAGTTTTTCCTTTTTTTCACATCAGTAAGTATTCATCAAGGAGCCTGCCTATTTAGTCCTCAATCACACCCTACTCAGAATTGCATTGGAAAATGCTGGAGAGGTGCAGAGCTGCAGTGAAGACTGGCAATGTGGCTGGTGGAAAACATTTGAGAGTAGGTCTCTAAACCAACTAGGAAGGTCACCTAACATCTCTGAGTCAAAATATTGCATATAGCAGGTGCTCGATAAATATTTGTTATTTGAATGCCCGCAAAACAAGTATAATAGTGCTGAAGGTGACCAGGTATAATGAAGGGAGCAGGAGTCAGACATACCTGTGTTTTGGTCCTGCCTCTGCCTTTAAATTAGCCTTGTGGCCTTGAGCAAGAAACTTCCCATTTTAGCCTCAGTTTTCTCAGCTATAAAATGGGAAAGAGAGATTCTGATGACATGCTCTCCAAGGGCCCTGTTGGCATCTAGATTATTTTGTTTAAAGATCTGCATTGCGATACTGAGTTTAGTGACCCAGACCGTTTCTATAAAGATAGGGCCATATAAACACAATATCTACTGAAACCTCAGACTATGTTCTATATACATGATGACTTTCCAGCACCTGGTAAACAATTACTACTACTACTATAGGAGGTGGTTTAATCATTAATGTGTGGCAAGCAACCACCTGATCAAACACTGTCCTGGCCCATTTAATAATTTGAGCTTTCCATTGTCTGAGTAGTACACAGGAGTCTCTCTTCATGGTAGGAAGCTGTTGGGAGTTAACTGGTAAATATTATTCATAAATGACTAGGGTAAGTTGCTTGTGCTCATTAGGATCACAGGGCTGGGTGAACTCAATTGCCCTTAAACATTAGAAGGTGCGAAGTATAGCAAAGGGTCAAGGAAAACCCTAAACACAAGTCATCAGGAAGGAATGCAAATAGGGAGAAGAGCTAAGACAATGGAAAGAGGCCAGATCTGGGTTCAAATCTCAACTCCACCGTAGAGGTGTGAACTTAGACATGCCATTTTACATCTCTGAGCCATAAACTCATCTGTGAAGAAGAGACAGTACACCTGCCTCACAAGGTTGTTGTGAGCATTAAATGAGACAATGGACTATGTCAAAGGCCCAGTATAGAACCTAGTACAATCTTAAGTGCTTGACAAATGATAGATGCTATTATTACCTTTGCATGTGAAAGCAAAGGGAGTTCCTTATGGTACCCTGATTAACTTAAGCAAAAAGGACTTGGCAAGTACCTGCTGCATACCCAGCTCCATGCAGGGTACTATGAGGCATAGCTAAGAAATAGTAGGTGGAATTAATACAAAATTGCAATATTTGACCATTTTACCAACAAACCCATCAATGTAATGTAGTTCAATCTCATATATGAGCCTGGGCCTCATTTCACGTGAAGTCTGATCCTATTGAGACGTGATTGATGCACAGGAAAGCAATAGCAATCCCCAAATATCTAACCCAGTGCTAAATTGAATATAACACAAAATGCACAGCACAGGGAGGCAGAGTTGGTGGCCCTAGAGGCAGCCAAGGTCCTTCCTTTTGGATGGGTGGTTGAGAGCATCACACTTTATAAATTGCTTTTACAAAGTATCTTTGGCCGCCCACCTGCCTTTCCATCCCCAGCAGCTCATGGATATGAGGGCAGTGCAACACACAGCCCTCCTTATAGGAGCTCTGGCATACTGAAGCCCCTTATTGAGGTCCCCTGCTCCAATCCAAGGAGCTCAGCAGAGCCAAAATGAGGCTGAGATGGGTAACAGGCTCTGCTTCTTAAGATTCTGCAAGCCTCCAACAGGAACAAGCTGTTTCATAGAGCCAGTCTCTGCCGAGAAGAGGCAGCAGAAAACTCTTTCCAAGTCGCAGTCACTATGATGCCTGTAACCTTTTCATTATAAAAATATATGCATATCCTGCAGAGCCCTGCCAACTTCCACCTTCCCTGAGAGGCTGCTGAGTTTCACACCCACCAAATTAGATACATTCTGGCTTGTTCAGGCACTGTCAGTTTAGGTCCTTTAGTCCTGGAAACAACAAAATTAGCCAAAAGGATTAGGCCCACTAAATCTAAGGAGAAAGTGGGGGTGTTTTCCTGGTTGGAGGCTTCCCAAAGGCAGCCCCATTCCAGCTGATGAGCCAATATACCATGCACATGGAGTCTGACTGGTCCTCTTTGTCCCCACGCAGCCTCCTTAGACTTAACCTGTCTTTTACCCTTGTCAGATTGAGCAGGGCAGCATGTCCCTGCTGCAGAGGATACGACCACTCAGTTTCTAGCTTGGACACTCCTCATGCTCTCCCCTGAGGAAAGCGGGTGGGTGGCTCCCTGACTGTCTTTCTCACAGGCAGGAAGTTTGGCTACCAGGCAGCTCTGGTTCCACGTTTGTTTAGCAAATATTTATGTAACACTTACCTTGTGCCAGGCATTATTCTAACCACTATACACATAATAACTCACTTATTATCCTCATAACAACCCTGTGAAGTAGGTACTATTATTAAGCTCATTTTACAGAAGAGGAACTTGAAGCAGAGAAGGATGAAGTAACTTGCCCAAGGGCACAGAGCTGGTAAGTGGGAGAACTGAGATTTGACCAGGCAGTCTGGCTCCAGAGCCTGCGAATAGCCTGCCTCTTGTAGTAAGGCCTTTCTAAGGGGTAGATTGGGGCAGAGGGAAGGCCAAAGGCCTTACCCAGAGGTACAGCCACCTTCACTCACACACACATACACACAAACACACTTATTGGCTGTGTGACACTGGGCAAATTGCTTAACCTCTCAGAACCTCAGTTTCCTCCTCTGTAAAAAGGGGATACCAGCAGTGTCTGCCTCATAAGATCGATATAAGAATTAAATGAGATAATCAGTGGAAACAAATCTCTAAGCACAGAGCCTGGCCCCTAGTAAATACTCAATAAATATTACCTATTAATATTGCTGTTTGTTGTAACCGTTATAGAGCGGTGTGGTTCCAGAAGTCACCATGTTTTTGCTCCAATCTAATCAGCTGCCATATCACTGGCTGAATTTCAGCTATCTCACAATGACCTGTCATGTCCCTCTACTTTCCTGTCATGTGCACCTCAACTACCCTCCTCTGGTTGTTGTTGTTGTTAGCTGTCGTCGAGTCGGCCCCTGAGTCATGGCTACCCTGTGCACAACAGAACTCAGTGCTGCCTGGTTCTGTGCCATTTCCATGATCGTCACAGATCGGACCATTGTGATCCATCGGGTTTTCATTGGCTGAATTTTTGGAATTAGATTGCCAAGCCTTTCTTCCCAGCTCATCTTAGTCTGGAAGCTCTGCTGAAACCTGTTCAGCATCATAGCAACACACAAGCTTCCTCTGACAAACAGGTGGTGGCTGTACATGAGGCGCATTGGCTGGGAATCAAACCGGGGTCTCCAGCATGGAAGGCAAGAATCTACCATTGAACCTCCAGTGCTCCTTCCTCTGGTTATAGATCATCATACTTTGCATGCTGTTGAGCTATGTACACCAGATCCTCCCTTCTGCCTCCACTAGTGTTGGAGCAACCTGATGGGCCAGCAGAAGCTACAGAGGCAGACATGGAGAGGAAGCAGCACATGTGCCACCTAGGGCTTCTGAGGGCAGCAGCTCTGGTCACTGGCATTCAGGCATTGCATATCCCTCCTTCCCCCTCAAGGCCTATTCTTTTGCCTGCTGAAGCCCATGGTGGGCCCAGGGGATATGCAGAGATCTCAAAAGAGCTTTGTTCCAGATATCTATGTGAAATGGCTCTAGGTAAGTCCCCCAGATCATCCAATTTTACAGCAAAGCTTCATCCTGAGCTGCTGATCTCATTCACAAAGTAGTCAGGGATGTGGCTCACTCTATACAGAGAACAAGAGCCCCAGCTCAGGCTTTCTACATGGGTCTTTTGCCACAACCCAGCTGCAGTGAGGAGCAAAACTCCCAGAAGTGTCACTCCCCATTCCTTCCCATCAACTTACAGATGTGCTTTATCCTTTTCTTAGAACCAGTTGCCAGTCGTCATCAAGTCAATTCCAACTCATGGTGACCCCATGTGTGTCAGAGTAGAACTATGCTCCATAGGGTTTTCAATGGCTGCTTCTTCAGAAGTAGATTGCCAGGACTTTCTTCTGAGATGCCTCTGGATGGACTCGAACCACCAACCTTTTGGTTAGTAGCTGAACACTTAACCGTTTGCACCACCCAGGGACTTCTTTCTTAGAACAGGGGTCCTTAAACCTGGCTGCACTTTAGAATCACTTGTCAAACTTCTTAAAAATGCCAGTATTGGGCCACCCTCAAGACAAATTAAATCTGAATGTCTAGGATTGGTAATGTTTACAAGCTCCCCAGGTAATTCTAACGTGCAGCCAGGGCCAAGAACCACTGGACTAGATTGTAATTTGTTGTTGTTAGTTGCTGTCAAGTCGATTCCAACCCACGGCGAGCCCATGTGTGCAGAGAACTGCTTTATAGGATTTTTAAGACTTTGACCTTTCAGAAGCAGATCACCAGGCCTGTCTTCTGAGGATCCTCTGAGGGGGGTGGTTCAAATTGCCAACCTTCTGGCTAGTAGTTGAGCACTTAACCATTTGTGCCACCCAGGAATATAACAACCTTTTAACCAACCTCCTTCTCTCCATGTTGTTCTCCTCCCGGAACACCTCTATGTCATCCATTGCTTGAAATCTAAATTCCAAGGCCCCCAATATGACCCCTGTCTCCTTTTCCTAGTACCCTGACCCATGCAGCCTACCCTCCAGCCATACCAGTTCTTTGCTAGTCCACGAAAGAACCACCTATATGAATCCCATTGAAACTTGCTCACAGTTTCCTTGACCTAAATGCTTCTCCTTCTTTGCCTAAAACCGTGGTTCTCAAATGTGAGCATCAGTTGGGGGGCTTGTAAACATGGATTGCTGAGCCACTCCCAGAGATTCTGATTCAGAAGGTCTGGGGTGAGCCTGAGATTTGCATTTCTAATAAGTTCCCAAGTGATGCTGCTGCTGCTGGTCAAAAGACCACATTTTGAGAACCACTAGCCTAGAAAGTGCTGGTGAAGAATATTGAATATACCGTGGACTGCCAGAAGAACAAACAAATCTGTCTTGGAAGAAGTACAGCCAGAATGCTTTTTAGAAGGGAGGATGGCAAGACTTCGTCTTGCATACTTTGGACATGTTATTAGGAGGCACCAGTCCCTGGAGGACATCATGCTTGGTAACATAGAGGGTCAGCGAAAAAGAGGAAGACCCTCAATGAGATGGATTGACACAGTGGCTGCAACAATGGACTTAAGCACAACAATGATTGTGAGGATGGTGCAGAACTGGGCAGTGTTTCCTTCTGTTGTATATAGATACGGTCACTATGAGCTGGAACTGACTCGACAGTACCTAACAACAACAATAACAAGCCTAGAAAACTCTTACTCATCCTTTAAGGCCTGGAAAGCTCAAATGCTGTCCTCACTATAAAGCCGTCCCTTATCTCTCACCTCCCTTCCTCAGTTCAAATTGAGCTCCTCTTCTGCAGCCCCATGGCATTTTATTTGTGCCTCTGTTATATTTGGTTGTATTTGTGACTGTCTCCCTATTACAATAAAAAGCCCTTGAAGATGGACTTACATTGTAGTCATCTTTCTATTCCATACAATGCTTAGTGCTGCATTTCACACTGACAGAGCCATGCAAGTATATCTCCAATGAATCCCTTCACTCTAACATGTAGAGGAAACCCAGGTGTGTGGCAGCCTCCACAAAGTCTCATAGGATAGCACCATTTTTCTTCGAATGCATAGTGTAAGCCCAAAAGACTTGTCTTCAGCTTTACCTTATGACTCAGTAGAAGCTGCTCACCCCTTCTTGAACTTCCAAAAGGCCTCTTTCAAATTGACATTACAGTTCCAGGGAGAAATGACTCTAGCAAGATGTGCTCTTGGCAAACTTTAAGCGAAAAGTTTTGTCTTCAGCATCCTTCCATCTCTTCACTGTCTTTCTTCTAACATCCATCCTCCTACTCCCAAGTGCCTAGGGCTTTCATGCTGGTCGCCCGCTGTACAAAATACTCCTCAACGAAGGTTCCTGTGCTCCAGCCAGACTTTTCTGCCCTCCTCATATGCCCTCTGGGTCTCTGTACTCTGCTGAGATGCACTGTTGCTAACATAACAGCTAGATATCACGCTGTGGTTAAGAGCATGGGCTCTGGGGTCAAATAGGTCTGGGTGGACACCTGGCTTCACCATTTACCTGCTATGTAACATAGGGAAAGTCACTAAATTTCTTTGAGGCTACATTTCCTCATCTGTACTATAGGGATATCATATATACTTTGCAGGGTTATTACAAGGATTAAAATAAAATAATGTATGTAAAGCATGTACGACACACACCTGGCATATATTAAATGCTCAATAAATAGCTATTATTACAAATGCATTAAAACTTTAGTATTAATATCTGATGAGAGCATGCCAAGTTATCATCCTGCCAGGCAGCGTTTGCATTTTAACAGCAATCTTATCAGGGAAGATCTCTAGGGAAACCCTCAATTTTCTATACTGCCTCCAGAATGATCTTTTCAGAATATAAATTGGATAACTTTCCTCCTCTGCTTAAACTGCTTCCCATTACTTCCCCCTTGCTTATAGGACAAAGCCTTAAATCCTTAAATAGTCTACAAGGCCCTGCATACAATGGTTCTTAACTGCGGAGAAGGGAGTGTTTGGAAAATTAGGGACTTTCTGGTTGTCACGAATACCATGGGGGAGCTATTGATATTTAGTGGGCCCTTAAACTCCTTGCCCTGGAGTCAATTCTGTCTCATAGCCCCACAGGGCTGCCAAGGAGTGCCTGGTGGATTTGAACTGCTGACGTTTTAGTTAGCAGCCATAGCTCTTAACCACTGCACGACCAGGGCTCCGTATTTAGTGGGCGGAGGTCAGGAATGCTATATTTCCTGAGACTGTGCATATGCAAAATAGCACCCCTCATCCACCAAGCAATGAAGAATTGTTCTGCTCCAAAGCCAACAGTACCCTCTTTGAGAAACACCCCCATCTAACTCTGCAGCTTCATCTCACACCACTCTGTTGCTCTCTGCCACCCTAGACTCATCACTAATCTTCCACAGACGCTTGGAACTGATGTTCTTTTTTTTTTTTCCTGGGAATCTTTTTTTTTTTAAATTGTTGTGCTTTAAGTGAAAGTTTACAATTCAAGTTAGTCTCTCATACAGACACTTCTACATACATTGTCATATGACCCTAGTTGCTCTCCACATACTGTGACAGCACACTCCTTTCCACCTCTGATTTCCCGTATCCATTCAACCAGCTTCTGACCCTCTCTGCCTTCTCATCTTGCCTCCAGACAGGAGCTGCCCATTTAGTCTCAGGTATCTACTTGAGCTAAGAAGCAAACTCTCCACAAGTATCATTTTATGTCCCAGAGTCCAGTCTAATCTTTGTCTGAAGAGTTGGCCTTGGGAATGATTTTAGTTTTGGGCTAACAGAGAGTCTGGCGGCCATGTCTTCTGGGGTCCCTCCAGTCTCAATCAAACCATTAAGTCCGGTCTTTTTACTAGAATTTGAGTTCTGCACCCCACTTTTCTCCTGCTCCATCAGGGGCTCTGTTGTGTTCCCTGTCAGGGCGGTCAGTGGTGGTAGCCGGGCACCGTCTAGTTCTTCTGGTCTCAGGCTGATGGAGTCTCTGGTTTATGTGGCCCTTTCTATCTCTTGGGTTACTACTTTCCTTGTGTCTTTGGTGTTCTTCATTCTCCTTTACTCCAGGTGGGTTGGGACCAATTGATGCAACCCTAGCTTTTAAGACCCCTGATGCCACTCACCAAAGTGGGATGCAGAACATTTTCTTAATAAGCTTTCTTATGCCAATTCACCTAGATGTCCCCCGAAGCCATGGTCCCCAGACCCGTGCCCCTGCTACTCTTTCCCTCAAAGTGTTTTGTTGTATTCAAGAAACTTCTTAGCTTTGCTTTAGTCCGGTTGTGCTGACTTCCCCTATAGTGTGTGCTGTCCTTCCCTTCTCCTAAGATGAGTCTTATCTACTATCTAGTTAGTAAATAACCCTCACCCTCCCTCCCCACCCTCGTAAACATCAAAGAATGTTTTCTTCTGTGTTTAAACCTTTTCTTGAGTTCTTGTAATAGTGGTCTTATACAATATTTGTCTTTCTGCAACTGACTAAATTCACTCAGCATAATGCCTTACAGATTTCTCCATGTTATGTTTCACGGATTCATCGTTGTTCTTTATAATTGCGTATTATTCCATGGTGTTAATATACCATAATTTGTTTAACCATTCGTCTGTTGAGGGCACCTAGGTTGTTTCCATCTTTTTGCTGTCGTGAACAGTGCTGCAATGAACATGGGTGTGCATATATCTATTCGTGTGACAGCTCTTATTTCTCTAGGATATATTCCAAACCAGCGGGATTGCTGGATCATATGGTACTTCTATTTCTAGCTTTTTATGGAAGTGTCAAATCAATTTCCAAAGTGGTTGTGGCATTTTACATTCCCACCAACAGTGTGTAAGTGTTCCAGTCTCTCGACAACCTCTCCAACATTTATTATTTTATGTTTTTTGGATTAATGCTAGCCTTGTTGGGGTGATATGGTATCTCATTGTAGTTTTGATTTGCATTTCTCTAATGGCTAATGATAGTGAGCATTTCCTCATTTGTCCGTTAGCCGCCTGAATGTCTTCTTTTGCGAAGTGCCTGTTCATATCCTTTGCCCATTTTTTAATTGGGTTATTTGTCTTTCTGTTGTTGAGGTTTTGCAGTATCTTATAGATTTCAGAGATTAGACACTGATCAGATTTGTCATAGCCAAAAAAAATTTTCCCAGTCTGTAGGTAGTCTTTTTACCCTTTTGGTGAAGTCTTTTGATGAGCATAAACTGTTTGATTTTTAGGAGCTCCCAGTTATCTGGTTTCTCTTCTGGTGTTTGGGCATTGTTACTTATGGTTTGTATTCTGTTTATGCCATTTATTAGGCCTCCTAGCATTGTCCCTATTTTTTCTTCCATGATCTTTATCATTTTCGATTTTATATTTAGGTCCTTGATCCATTTTGAGGAAGTTTTTGTGCATGGTGTGAGGTATGGGTCTTGTTTCATTTTTCTGCAGATGGATATCCAGTTATGCCAGCACCATTTGTTAAAGAGACTGTCTTTTCCCCAATTAACGGACTTTGGGCCTTTGTCAAAGATCAGCTGCACATACGTGGATGAATTTAGGCCTGGATTCTCAATTCTGTTCCATTGGTCTATGTATTTGTTGTTGTACCAGTACCAGGCTGTTTTGACTACTGTGGAAGTATAATAGGTTCTGAAATCAAGCAGTGTGAGGCCTCCCACTTTGTTCTTCTTCTTGAGTAATGCTTTACTTAGCCAAAGCCTCTTCCCTTTCTGTATGAAGTTGGTGATTTGTTTCTCCATCTCATTACAAAATGCTGTTGGAATTTGGATGGGGATTGTATTGTATCTGTAGATCGCTTTGGGAAGAATTAATATTTTCACAATGTTGAGTCTTCCTATCCTTGAGCAAGGTATGTTTTTCCACTTATGCAGGTCTCTTTTGGTTTCCTGGAGTAGTATCTAGTTTTCATTGTATAGGTCTTTTACATGTCTGGTTAGATTTATTCCTAAGTATTTTATCTTCTTGGGGGCTATTGTAAATGATATTGATTTGGTGATTTCCTCTTCAATGTTCTCCTTGTTGGAGTAGAGGAATTCAACTGATTTTTTGTATGTTTATTTTGTATCCTGATACTTTGCTGAAATCTTCTATTAGTTCCAGTAGTTTTCTTGTGGATGCTTTGGGATTTTCTGTGTAAAAGATCATATCATCTGCAAATAGAGATACTTTGACTTCTTCCTTACCGATTTGGATGCCGTTTATTTCGTTTTCTAGCCTAATTGCTCTGGCTAGGACCTGCGGCACAATGTTGAATAAGAGTGGTGATAAAGGGCATACTTGTCTGGTTCCTATTCTCAAGGCGAGTGCTTTCAAACTCTCTCCATTTAAGATGATGTTGGCTGTTGGCTTTGTATAAATGCCCTTAATTATGTTGAGGAATTTCC
>NW_004444004.1:5875711-5887194 GCF_000243295.1 Trichechus manatus latirostris | reverse complement strand
TCCGTTATTGATTTCTACTTTTATGGCTTTATGGTCAGAAAAGATGCTTTGTAATATTTCAATGCTTTGGATTCTGTTAAGGCTTGCTTTATGGCCTAATATGTGGTCTATTCTGGAGAATGTTCCATGTGCGTCAGAAAAGAAAGTATACTTGGCTGCTGTTGGGTGGACTGTTCGGTATATCCCCATGAGATCAAGTTGGTTGATTGTAGCGTTTAGATCTTCCATGTCCTTACTGAGCTTCTTTCTGAATATTCTGTCCTTCACCGAAAGTAGTGTGTTGAAGTCTGTTACTATTTTTGTGGAGCTGTCTATGTCTCTTTTCAATGCTGTTAGAGTTTGTTTTATGTATTCTGGAGCCCTGTCGTTGGGTGCATATTTATTATAGTTATGTCCTCCTGGTGTATTGACCCTTTAATCATTATATAGTGTCCTTCCTTTTCCTTTGTGGTCAGAGATTAATATTGCCACTCCTGCTCTTTTTTTGAGTGTTGTTTACTTGATATATTTTTTTCCATCCTTTGAGTTTTAGTTTGTTTGTGCCTTTAAATCTAAGTTGTGTCTCTTGTAGGCAGCATATAGATGGATCGTGTGTTTTTTTAGCCATTCTTCCACTCTCTGTCTCTTTATTGGAGCATTTAGTCCATTTACATTCAGGGTAATTATTGATAGGTATGAGTTTAGTGCTGTCATTTTGATGATTTTGTGTGTGTGTGTGGTTGTTTCTTTGTTCCACTTAATTTTCTGTGCTGAGTCCTTTTTCTTTGTGTATTTTCTTTTCATCTTTTTCATTGTTGTTGATTTTGTATTTGCTGAGTCTTTATATTTTTCTTTTTTTATTTTGATTGTAGGATTGTTAGTTTCCTTTGTGGTCACCTTATATTTACCCTTATTTTTCTAAGTTTAAACCAGTCTTTTATTTCTTTATATTGCCTTGACTTCCTCTGCATATGAAAAATCTATGTCTACATTTTTTAGTCCCTCTTTTTTGTTTTAATGTTGTCATCTTTTACATATCGACATCTCTGTTTCCCTATTTGCAGTTTTTTAGCTTTGATTTATTTTTGTGACTTCCATATCTCGGTTGATACCTGGTTGCTCTGTCCTGTGTTCTAGTCTTGGGTTGTTATCTGATGTTATTGATTTTGTAACCAGAGGACTCCCTTTAGTATTTCCTGTAATTCTGGTTTGGTTTTTGCAAATTCCTTAAACTTCTGTTTATCTGGAAATGCCCTAATTTAGGCGTCATATTTGAGAGACCGTTTTGCTGGACATATAATTCTTGGCTGGCAATTTGTTTCCTTCAAGGCTTTGTATATGTCATCCCACTGCCTTCTTGCCTGCATGGTTTCTGCTGAGTAGTCCGAGCTTAGTCTTATGGACTCTCCTTTGTAGATGACTTTTTGTTTATCCCTAGCCACTCTTAAAATTCTCTCTTTATCTTTGGTTTTGGCAAGTTTGATTATAATATGTCTTGGTGACTTTCTTTTGGGATCTACCTTATGTGGGGTTCGATGAGCATCCTGGATAAATATCTTCTTATCTTTCATGATATCAGAGAAGTTTTCTGCTGAAAAATCTTCAACAATTCTCTCTGTATTTTCTGTTACCCCTCCTCCCCCCGTTCTGGTATTCCAATCACTTGTAGTTATTCCTCTTGATAGAGTCCCACATAGTTCTTAGAGTTTCTTTATTTTTTTTTTTGTTCTTTTATCTGCTTTTTCCTCAGATAAGTTGGTGTAAAGTGCTTTATCTTCAATCTCCCTAATTCTGACTTCTGCTGCCTCAGTTCTGCTTCTATGACTTTCTACTGAGTAGTCCAATTCTGAAATTTTCTTGTTAATCTTCTGGATTTCTGATTGCTGTCTCTCTATGGATTCTCACAGCCTAACAATTTGTCATTATGCACTTGAATAAACTTCTTAAGATCCTCTGTTGCTTTGCCTGTATGTTCATTAGCTTGTTCTGCGTTTTGGCTGATCTCCTTCCCGATATCTTGAAGAGTTCTGTATATTAATCTTTTGTATTCTGCCTGTGGTAATTCCAAGAAATTCTCTTCCTCTGGAAAATTTCTTGATTCTTTATTTTGGGAACTTGCTGAAGCTATCATGGTCTGCCTCTTTATGTGATTTGATATAGACTGTTGTTTTCGAGCCATCAATAAGTTATTATATTTATTTAGTTTATGTTTGCTTACTGTGTCCTAGCTTCTTGTTTTGTTTTGTTTTGATATGCCCAAATAGGCTGCTCATGTGAGCTAGTTTGATTATTGGCGCCTTTGAAGCTCTAACATCCTGTCACCAGGTGGTTAGATCTGTTACTAAGTGTGTGAACCCACGAGTCAGTTTACTTTTCTTGTATGGATTCAGCTCAGGTGTTCAGGTACTCAGTCACCAAGCGTGGTGTAGGCTCTCACCTATAGTCCTAGACAGGCATGGCTGATTTGTGGAGGCACAGTGTCTGGCTGCAGTAGGGGGGGTCATGCGCTGAGCAAGGCACAGGGCTGACAGCTGCCCCTGAGTGTCTGGGAGGAAAGTGTGTCTCTATTCCCTAAAGCATATAGGTGGGTGGGTTTTGCAGCCAGACTATGAGCACCCTACTCTGTTGGCCATAAGGACTGGGTGGCACCACTTATTCTTGGACCCCTGTCACGGGTGGCTAGGTGGCGTGGGTGGAGCCACCAGTCCTCAGGCCCTTGATATGGGCAGGTGAGGAACCTACTTAATGGGCAAAGCAGTGTCAAATGTCATGAACCTGCCACTTTACAGATGAAACAGTTGAAGTTAGACTTCAGGTATATACCCTGTTGTACTGTGGTAATGAGGGCCTGCGCTGTTGGAATGGACTCACACAGGTCTATGCAGGGGTGAAAGGCATTCAATGTCCATGGACCCTTTATGCCTGTGCCTAGGCAAAGGAGCTGTGCCTACCCTGAGTTCCTGGCTTAGGGGAGCTGGCAGATTATTTTTTCCCTGTTTGTTTATTCCCTATCCAAGTCCAGGAGAATGGCTCAGGGCACATCATGGGTCCTACTTCTGGCCCAGAGGACTCAGCAATGACTGAAGCCAGCCCAGGACACAGTGTGGAGTGGGGAGGTAAATGGGAGAGAGTTTTTTCCCAAAGGGGGGTGTTTTTTGATCCGCACAGTAGGCCAGATGCAAGTACTTATCTTTTGCCAATTGAGTGCTGCTTTTCATTGGCTCTGGATGCCTGAGTAGACTGTCAGCCACTAGGTCTTTGCCGATGTGGAAAACGTCTCCCAAGCGCCACTGCTTGCCTCACCGCGCACACGAGCTGATCTGGCCTGAAGCGTGCCCACCAGGTCAGATCTGGCGACTCCTCGCTGCTTTTGGACGATCTCTCCTTCCCCCTGCCACTCAGTCCAATTCCTCAACTTTGCCTTTGATGTTCAGGGCTCCTACATTGTCATATATAATAGATTCACTTGTTTTTGCAGTCTTTGTTGTAAGAGGGACCACAGGAAGCGTCTGACTACTCTGCCATCTTGGCCCCGCCTCCCTGCTGTTCTTTCTGCTTGGTATATAATTCTTTTCTGATAGGTAATTTACTTCTACTGATCCTTCAAATGACAGCTTAAGCAATTCTTTTTCATGGAGGTCTTTAATAACTTCCTATTATAGTATACACTTCCTTAGAACTGTGTTCATTTGCTTTAGAACATTTATCTCAGTTTATAATTATATACTCATTTGTGTAATTATTTGATTAATGTCTGTCTCACCCATGAAATCACAAGCCCCAAGAAAGCAGGCATCGTGTCTGGTTTTGCTCATCATTGTATACCCAGCACTTAGCCCAATGCTTGGCTAATAGTAAACACTCTATCTGTGAAATGAATGCTCATTTAGGTAGCCCCTAGTCTTACTCAAGCACCAAGGGAAAGGGGGCAGCTATCAACATGGTCTGTTTGTACGGATCTTAGAACAACTGGCTCACACTGAACTCTATGAGGTAGGAGGAGGAACTGGATAGAATAGAAATGTTCTTCCCTTTAATTACTCTGCTGCATTCAAGCTTATTAGAATGGAATCACAATGGCTATGTTTCTAATTTCTTTCTGGTTCCAAAATGCTACAAATAGACATTCTGATTGCTTGCCTGCTCTCAAAACTAATTACATTAAAACAAATGAAGGATTGTTTAAAGCATGTGGTCTATTCACTTTTTTGATGATTCCAAGACTTGAAGGTTACCTGTCCAATTTTTCAAAATTTTGCAAAACACCCTGTCAAGAGTCTAACGGTCTTGGAACATGGTACTACAAGTGGTGGAGCTACTTACAGCTCAACTCTCTAGAAAGCTCTGCATTGCAAATCAAGAAAATAGGTTGCTTCAGCTCTAAGTCTTTTGGAGTTGGTTGGTTTGTCTTATCAATGTCATGTTCTAGGCAATCAAAAAGAAAGAGGACAAGAAAGAGCGGGAAGTATGTACAGATATGCCATGGGAGAGGAGCTGCTGAGAAGAATGGAAGTACACTTCACAGGTTCTGGACCCAGGCAGTGGTGTTAACCAGTGGAGAAAAGTGGTGACACAGGGTAGAGAGGGCTTGTTGAGTACACGGGAGGCTACAGCTGAAACCAAACCAAACCAGTTGCCATCAAGTTGATTCTGACTCATGGTGACCCCATGTGTGTCAGAGTAGAACTATGCTCCACAGGGTTTTCCATGGCTGATTATTTGGAAGTAGATCACCAGACCTTTCGTCTGAGGCCCTTCTGGGTGGGCTCTAACCACCAGTCTTTTGGTTAGCAGCTGAGTGCATTAACCACTTGCACTACCCAGGGACTCAGCATCTGCATTACAGTGCCCCTATTGGGATGTCTGGTATTTGAGGACATTTCCTGGACTTCTAACCAGAAGGATTCAGCTGAGTTTAGGGTTAGAAAACAACAAGCCCTCACTTGCTTTCCCTACCCTCACCCCCACCCCCAAGCCTGAGTTCTGAGTGGCTGTCTTGACCCTTCTCCCCAGTCGTTACGTTCAGATTTTGGCTCAGACCAAAGAGGCTTGGTGCCTCTACCCTGAATATTTCACACAGGCAGCTTAGCACTGCTCGCTGACTGTTAGCAAATGTGTACAAAAACCACAAGAGGTGGCTCATCAAGTTCTCATGGACCTGCGTTTTGTGAGCACAGGAAGCATTTTTTTTTTCTCCAAAGCTCATTTTAACTCATCTGAATTTGAGTTTTACACAGATGGGAAAACCAGTTTTCCTAATTTTAAGTCCTTTCCACTCCAGAAAGGAGCCCTGGTGGTACAGTGGTTAAAGCACTGCTAACTGCAAACTCAGCAGTTCAAACTCACCAGCTGCTCTGTGGGAGGAAGATGTGGCAGTCTGCTTACATAAAGATTACAGCCTTGGAAACCCTATGGGGCAGTTCTACTCTGTCCTATGGGGTCACTATGAGTTGGCATCGACTCAACGGCAGTGGGTTTGGTTTTGGAGTTTTTGGTCCACTCCAGAGCATGAATAAATTCACAACCCCAAGCAAATACCTATAAATCAGAAGATTTTATTTGGAGCTACAAGTTCAAGAACTTAAATAATCCAAAGCTTCAACAACCTTGCCAATAACATATAGATTTGTGACTTTCCTACCACTTGCTCACCATAAAGTTTTGTTAAAAGTTATAATGTTGTCGATTTTTTAAAAATAGGAAGTTGTTGTTGTTGGTTGCCGTCAAGTTGATTCCAGTTCATAGCAACACCATGTGACAGAGTAGAACTCTCCTACAGGGTTTTCTTGGCTAGAAACTTTACAGAAGCAGATCACCAGGTGTTTCCCCTGCAGAGCTACTGGGTAGGTTCGATAGTTGCCCTGAATTGCTATTCTCCAAGGTTTCCCCCAAAGGAAGAAAAATGAGAATAGAGAAGCATTTTTATTAAAAAGATAATTCTTTATCCTTGTAAAAATAAATAAAATACAGAATTCCATAAAATTAAAAGTCTACTTTCCTTTCCCTCACTCCCTCTGTCCCCACCCACCAAAATATATATATATATATAATATATATACATTTCTCAGAAGTAAACATTGTTAACAGTTTGAGTCTTTTGAAAGACGTTATTTTATAAACATAATAGAACATAATCTTCATAATGACTTTAAAATGCAGCCAGAGAACTAGCCCTTAGTATGCACCGCCTCAGGCTGGCAGGGTTCAGACTAGGCCTACAGCATGAAGGAGGGATGCCGCACAATAAGGCCATTGTCCCTCAAATTTTCATCCCCAAAGACCTTTGTTAATATTTTCGCTCATGAACACTTTGTCTTCAACTATTTTGCCTACGAAACTGATTTTATCAAGGAAAAATTTGTTTTCCCTAATCTTCAGTAATCAAAGCCAAAATGTATCTGGCACTGGAATGAGGTTATCTTAGACTATAAGCTGTTCCTTAGAGTAAGAAGACAGTAGTGAAGCACATCACTTTTTGAAGACTGAGTATTCATTGAGCCAACAAATAATTATTAAAGGATCAAAATAATTCAGGTACTGCTCCAGGCACTGGGGATACAGCAGTGAACAAATCCACCAAAGTCCCTGCCCTGTGAAGTTGACATTTTGGTGGAGTGAGACAGACAATAATAAATACCAAATATTTCAGGTGGGGATAAATGCTATGGAGAAAAATAAAACAGAGTAAGGTAGTTAGGGAGTCCTAGGGGTTGGGGATTTTGTTTTATGTAGGATGATTAGGTATGGTCCCTCTAATAACGCAATATTGGAGCAGAGATCTGAAGGAAGCGAGGAAGCGAATTAAGAAGTATATCTGGGGGTGGGGGTGGGGTGTGAGCATTTCTAGAAGAAGGAACAGGAAGTGCAAGAATACTGAGGTAGAAGTGTGTGCTGGTTGTGTTAAAAGAATTCTGTTTGTTCTATTTACTCTGTTCCACTGTGACTGGAACAAAATAAGCCAAGGGGAAAGTAAGAATAGATCAGAGAGGTAGCTAAGTACAGTGAAGCCCGTGAGAGCCAGAACTTGATGGGACTGCCTTGTTTTTCCAGGTCTCGCAAGTTTTCCACCTTTGACAGGGTGTAGTCACCACTTTTCTATCGCTATTTAGTGGAAAATATTTGAATTTTCCTTCTCTGACAGATTTCTACCTTACACAGGTACTGGCTTTCACAGGTTTTACTGTAATAGATTAGAGAGGTAGCTATGAGCAGATCGAGTAAAAACTTTGCCTTTCCCTCTGAGTGAGCTGGGAGCCATGGAAGGGTTTTGAGCAGAGGTGCAGTGTGATCTAAGTTATGTTTTAAAGACTCACTTTGAGTGCTGTTTAACAAAAAATTCTTGTGGGGAGGGAGGATGACAGAAGCAGAGAGGCCAGTTCGGAGGCTATTGTGATAATTCAGTTGACCAGGATGATAGCAGAGAAGGTAGTAAAAACTGGACAGATTCTAGATATATTTTGAAAGTAGAGCTGATGGATTGAATGTGAGGTGTGAATTAATGATTCATTCATTTATTCAACAAATATTTACTGAGCACCTACTATGTGCCAGGTAGTGTTCTGTGTGCTTGAGATATAGCAATGAATGAAGCAGACAGAAAAGTAAACTGTAATGGAGCTTACTTTCTAATGGATAATAATAGCTAACATTTATTGAACACTTCCTATGTTCTAAGCATTTTTATTTAACTCATTTAATCTTCACCACAACCCCATAAGGTATGTACTATTATTATCCCCATTTTTCAGATGAGGAAACTAAGGCACAGAAAGATTAATTAAGCTCTTTGAGGTCACACAGCTGGTAAGTAGCAAAGCTGTGCTTGAAACCCAGGAAGTCCTACTCCAGAGTCTGAACCTAAACCATTACATTCCACTACCTCTCCAACAGGCCAGTGTTCCCACACCAAGAGTCAAAGCTGGACCATCTGGGTATAAACCAGGAATCCTAACTGCTAGATGACTTCTAGGTTTTTGGCCTGAAAAACTGCAAGAATACACCTGCCATTTTCAATAGCATGACTGTGAACGTAAATTGGTAACCTGAGCACAGAAAGATTTGGGCCAGTGAGTGCTCTCCAAAAGGTCCTGTACTGTTCGACAAAAAATGTTGTGTCATAGCACCATGTAAGTGTTATCTATAATTATCCAGTAGAATGGTTAAGTGCAATACAAAAGGGCAGAAGTTATCAGGCCCGCTGAGAACTTGACACACTGCCAGGCAAGTCAGGAGGCTTTGGTCAGTGAAATGGCCCTGGAATTCTTCTGTGGAAAACTCCCATCAATATGGCAGAAAGAAACATGCGTGAACAAAAGTGAAAAAGAACCCTGAGATTTGGAGATAAAAGGATAGAAATAGCTCACATTTATTGCATGTTTACTATGCTGGAGGCTCCGTGCTAAGTGCTGAAAATGCATTACCTCATCTATTCCTCACAACAACCCTAGGAGGAAGATATTGGTATCTCCATGTATGAAACTGAGGTTCAGGAAGGCTCAGTGACTTGTCCAAGCTCTCCCAGCTATGAAGTGATAGGAATAGGACACTAACTCACATTTGTTTGATTCCAAAGCCCACATTATTCCAGAGTAGAGTAAACTCTCCTCCTTTTCCCCAGAAAGCCCAGCCTAGGTTGTCCACTCCTCTTTACTTGCATTGCTTCTACCACTTCAATCTGTACATGTGCTTCTATACATGCTTTGGTACGATCACATTCAAACGTGTCCCATCTCTCTCCCAATCATTTAATAAGCTCGCTAAGTTCAGGGGCTCTGATTTGCTTGCCTTTTACTTCCCAGTAGTTCCAGTTATGGGAATCTGCCCACAAGTGAGTGTCTAATAAAGGTAGCTGACTGACTGACTGACTGACTGCAATCAATAAACCACTTTAGGGCCTGCTGATATTTCTGGATGCTTTCACCCAAGACAAGATTAATACAACACTTGCAGATAAAATAATAGCTACAATTTCTTTAAGGCTTAATTTGTGCTTGATACTGTGCTAAGTACTTTCTGTGCATTACCTCATTTAACTCTGAAAGTATGGGTTAGGTACTATCATTACAATCTCCATTTTTCAGATGGGAAACTAAGACTTAGAGAAGTTAAAAAACTTCCTTAAAGTCATTCAGCTAGTAAATGAGAGAGCCACAGGGCTATCCAACTCCAAAGCCAGTTTTTTTTCTTTTTATTTCTTTTTTCTAAGTTTTATTTTGTTGTTGTTGTTATTGAGAATATACACAGAAAAACATACACCAATTCAACAGTTTCTACATGTACAATTTAGTGACATTGATTACATTCTTTGAGTTTTGCAACTATTCTCAGCCTCCTTTTCTGAGTTGTTCCTTCCTCATTAACATAAACTCACTGTCCCCTAAGTTTCCTATCTAATCTTTCGAGTTGCAATAGTTCGTTTTTATTATTATTTTATTGTCCTTTAGGTGAAAGTTTACAGAGCAAATTAGTTTCTCATTAAACAATGAATACACAAATTGTTTTGTGACATTAGTTGCCAATCCTGAGATGTGTCAACACTCTTCCCTTCTCCACTCCAGTTTCCCTGTTTCTATTTGTCCAGTTTCCCTGTCCCTTCCTGCCTTCTTGTCTTTGCTTTTGGGCTGGTGTGCCCATTTAGTCTCGTATACATGATTGAACTACAAAGCACATTCCTCATGTGTGTTATTGTTTGCCCTATAGACCTCGCTAATCTTTGACTGAAGAGTGAACCTCGGGAGTGACTTCAGTACTGAGTTAAAAGGATGTCCAGGGGCCATCCTCTCGGGGTTTCTGCAGTCTCTGTCAGATCAGCAAGTCTGGCCTTTTTATTGTGAATTTGAATTTTGTTCTACTTTTTATCCCACTCTGTCTGGCACCATCTATTGTGATCTCTGTCAGAGCAGTCAGTGGTGGTAGCTGGGCACCATCTAGTTGTTCTGGGCTCGCTCTGGTAGAGGCTGTGGTTGTTATGGTCTGTTAGTCCTTTGGACTAATCTTTCCCTTGTGTCTTTCATTTTCTTTATTTTCCTTGGCTCCAGCCAGGATGGGACCAGTAGATGTATCTTAGATGGCCACTCACAGGCTTTTAAGACCCCAGACACTACTCACCACAATCGAATGTAGAACATTTTCTTTATAAACTATGTTATGCCAATTGAGCTAGATGTTCCCCAAGACCATGGTCCCCAGACCTCAGCCCAGTAACTCAGTCCCTCAGGGAGTTTAGATGTGTCTGTATAGCTTCTATGTCTTTGCTTGGTCAAGTCGTGCTAACTTCCCCAGTATTGTGTACTATCTTACCCTTCACAAAAGTTACCACTTGTCTACAATCTAGTTAGTGTTTTTCCCTACCTACTCCTCCCCTCCCCCATAACCATCAAAGATTTTTTCTTTCTATGTGTAAACCTTTTCATGAGTTTTTATAATAGTGGTCTCATACAGTATTTGTCCTTTTGTGATTGACTTATTTCACTCAGCATAATGCCCTCCAGATTCATCCATGTTGTGAAATGTTTCGCAGATTCATCATTGTTTTTTATTATGTATTCATACCATAGTTTGTTTTTCCACTCATATGTTGATGGGAACTTAGGTTGTTTCTCTCTTTTTGCTGTTGTGAGTAATACTGCAGTGAACATGGGGGTGCATATGTCTACTTGTGTGACAACTCTTATTTCTTTAGGATATATTCCTAGGAGTGGGATAGCTGGATTGTATGGTATTTCTATTTCTAGCTTTTAAAGGAAGCGCCATATCGTTTTCCAAAATGATTGTACCATTTTGCATTCCCACCAGCAGTGTACAACAGTGCCAATCTCACTATAACCTTGCCAATATTTGTTATTTTCTGGTTTTTTGATTCATGCCAGTAATGTCGGGGGTGAAATGGTATCTCATTGTGGTTTTGATTTGCATTTCTCTAATGGCTAGTGATTTTGAGCATTTACTCACGTGTCTATTTGCCACTTGAATGTCTTCTCTGGTGCAGTGTCTGTTCATATCCTTTGCCAATTTTTTAATTGGATTATTTCCCTTTTTATTGTAGAGGTGTTGGATTTTCCAATAGATTTTAGAGATTTGACCTTTGTCGGAAATGTCATAGCCAAAAATTTTTTCACAGTCTGTAGGTTCTCTTTTTACTCTATTGGTGAAGTCTTTTTTTTTTTTTTATTGTTGTAGTTTAAATGAAGTTTACATTTCAAATTAGTCTCCTATAGAAAAATTTATACATACATTGTTATGTGACCCTAATTGTTCTCCCCCATGCTGTGACAGCTCAATCTTCCTTGCCACCCGATTCCCCACATCCATTCAACCAGCTCCAAACCCTCTCTGCCTTCCCATCTCAACTCCGGACAGAAGCTGCCATTTTAGTCTCTTGTATCTACCTGAGCTGAGAGGCACACTCCTCACGAGTATCACTTTATGTCCCATAGCCAGTCCAATCTCTGTCTGAAGACTTGGCCTCAGAAATTGTTTTAGTTCTGGGCTGATACAGAATCTGG
>NW_004444004.1:5873858-5875041 GCF_000243295.1 Trichechus manatus latirostris | reverse complement strand
ATCAAAGAATGTTTTCTTCTGTGTTTAAACCTTTTCTTGAGTTCTTATAATAGTGGTCTTATACAATATTTGTCCTTCTGTGACTGACTAACTTCACTCAGAATAATGCCCTCCACATTCCTCCATGTTATGTTTCCCGGCTTCATTGTTGTTCTTTATCGTTGCATACTATTCCATTGTGTGGATATACCATAATTTGTTTATCCATTCGACCGTTGATGGGCACCTAGGTTGTTTCCATCTTTTTGCTATTGTGAACACTGCTGCAATGAGCATGGATGTACATATATCTATTTGTGTAATGGCTCTTATTTCTCTAGGATATATTCCAAGGAGCAGGATAGCTAGATCGTATGGTACTTCTATTTCTAGCTTTTTAAGGAAGCACCAAATCGATTTCCAAAGTGGTTGTACCATTTTACATTCCCACCAGCAGTGTATAAGTGTTCCAGTCTCTCCACAATCTCTCCAACATTTATTATTTTGTATTTTTTGGATTAATGCTAGCCTTGTTGGGGTGAGATGACATCTCATCATAGTTTTGATCTGCATTTCTCTAATAGGTAACAATCATGAGCATTTCTTCATGTGTCTGTTAGCCACCTGAATGTCTTCTTTGGCGAAGTGTATGTTCATATCCTTTGCTTGTGTTTTAATTAGGTTACTTGTCTTTTTGTTGCTGAGGTTTTGCAGATTCTTGTAGATTTTAGAGATTAGATGCTGATCGGATTTGTCGTAGCCAAAAGTTTTTTCCCAGTCTCTAGGTTGTCTTTTTACTCTTTTGGTGAAGTCTTTTGATGAGCATAAGTGTTTGATTTTTAGGAGCTCCCAGTTATCTAGTTTCTCTTCTGGTGCTTGTGCATTGTTACCTATGGTTTGTATTCTGTTTATGCCATATATTAGGGCTCCTAGCATTGTCCCTATTTTTCCTTCCATGATCTGTATTGTTTTCGATTTTATATTTAGGTCTTAGATCCATGTTGAGTTAGTTTTTGTGCATGGTGTGAGGTATAAGTCTTGTTTCAGTTTTTTGCAGATGGATATCCAGTTATGCCAGCACCATTTGTTAAAGAGACTGTCTTTTCCCCAATTAACGGACTTTGGGCCTTTGTCAAATATCAGCTCTTCATAGGTGGAGGAATTTATGTCTGGATTCTCAATTCTGTTCCATTGGTCTATGTAT
>NW_004444004.1:5871491-5873237 GCF_000243295.1 Trichechus manatus latirostris | reverse complement strand
GAATGAGTTTTGGACTTTGTCAAATGCCTTTTCTGCATCAATTAATAATGTCATGTGGTTCTTGTCTTTCATTTTATTAATGTGATGGATTACATTGATTGTTTTTCTAATGTTGAACCATCCCTGCATACTGGGTATAAATCCCACTTGATCATGGTGAATTTTTTTTTTTTTGATATGTTGCTGAATTCTATTGGCTAGAATTTTGTTGAGGATTTTTGCGTCAATGTTTATGAGGAATATTGCTCTGTAATTTTCTTTTGGTGAAGTCTTTTGAGGAGCATAAGTGTTTAATTTTTAGAAGATCTGTTACCTAGCTTATCTCCTGGTGTTTGTGTATTGTTAATTATGGTTTGTATCCTGTTTATGCCATATGTTAGGGCCCATAGTTGACCCTATTTTTCCTTCCATGATCTTTATACTTTTTGGTTTTATATTAGGTCTTTGATCCATTTTGAATTAGTTTTTGTGTATGGTGTGAGGTATGGGTCCTGTTTCATTATTTTACAGATGGACATCCAGTTTTGCCAGCACCATTTGTTAAATAGTGTCTGTCAGTTTGTCATACTGTGGGGGTTTGTGTGTTGCTGTGATGCTGGAAGCTATGCCACCGGTACTCAAATACCAGCAGGTTCAACCATGGTTGGAACAAAGAAGAAGGATCAGTAGTTGGAAAATATGGCCTTGGTGATAGAAATGATGCTGGAGATCGCATGATAGAATTTTGCAAGACCAGTGATTTCTTGATTGCAAATACCTTTTTTCACCAACATAAACAGCGACTATACACATGGACCTCACCAGATGGAATACACAGGAATCAAATCAGCTACATCTGTGGAAAGAGATGATGGAAAAGCTAAAAATCATCAGTCAGAACAAGGCTAGGGGATGACTGTAGAACAGATCATCAATTGCTCATATGAAGATCAAGCTGAAACTGACTTAGAGCAAGTCCACGAGAGCCAAAGTACAACCTTGAGTATATCCCACTGAATTTAGAGACTATCTCAAGAATAGATTTGACGTGTTGAGCACTAATGACTGAAGATCAGACGAGTCGTGGAATGACATCAAGGACATCATACATGAAGAAACCAAGAGGTCATTAAAAAGACAGGAAAGAAAGAAAAGACCAAAATGGATGTCAGAAGAGACTCAAACTTGCTTTTGAACATCGAGTAGCTAAAGCAAAAGGAAGAAATGATGAAGTAAAAGAACCAAACAGAAGATTTCAAAGGGCAGCTGAAGAAGGCAAAGTATTATAGTGACGTGTAAAGAGCTGGAGATAGAAAACTAAAAGGGAAGAACACACTCAGCATTCCCCAAGCTGAAAGCACTGTAGAAAAAATTCAAGCCTCAAGTTGCAATAGTGAAGGAGTCTATGGAGAAAATGTGAAACAATGCAGGAAGCATCAAAAGAAGATGGAAGGAATACACGGAGTTATTATACCAAAAAGAATTGGTCGACGTTCAACCATTTCAAGAGGTAGCATATGATCAGGAACCGGTGGTACTGAAGGAAGAAGTCCAAGCTGCAGTGAAGGCATTGTCAAAAAACAAAGCTCCAGGAATTGACGGAATATCAATTGAGATGTTTCAACAAACGGATGCAGTGCTGGAAGTGCTCACTTGTCTATGCCAAGAAATTTGGAAGACAGCTACCTGACCAACTGACTGGAAGAGATCCATAATTATGCCTATTCCCAAGAAAGGTGATCCAGCCGAATGTGGAAATTATCGAAC
>NW_004444004.1:5868637-5869920 GCF_000243295.1 Trichechus manatus latirostris | reverse complement strand
TGCATTGTATTTGTAGATTGCTTTGGGTAGAATTGACATTTTCATAATGTTGAGTCTACTCATCTTTCTTAGTCATCTAGTGCTGCTCTCACAGAAATACCACAAGTGGATGCCTTCAACAAAGAGAAGTTTATTCTCTCACAGTCCAATAGGCTACAAGTCCAAATTCAGGGCATCAGCTCCAGGGGAAGTCTTTCTCTCTCTTTTGGCTCTGGAGAAAGGTCCTCGTGATGCATCAGTCTTCCCTTGGTCTGGGAGCATCTCAGCGAAGGAACCTCAGGTCCAAAGGATGCACTCTGCTCTCAGCACTGCTTTCTTGGTGGTATAAGCTTCCCGTGTGTCTCTGTTCGCTTCTCTTTTATATCTCAAAAGAGATGGGCTTAAGACACTATCCAATCTTGTATACCTCATCAGTATAACTGCTGCTAATCCATCTTATTAGATCATAGTGATTGAATTTACCACACATAAGGAAATCACATCAGATTACAAAATGGCACACAATTATACAATGCTGAGAATCATGACCCAGTCAAGTTGACAGATATTTTTGGGGGACACAATTAAATCCATGACACCATCCATGAGCATGGTATGTTTTTCCATTTATGTAGGTCTCATTTGGATTCTTTCAGTAGTGTTTTGTAGTTTTTTTTTTTTTGTATAGGTCTTTTTTGTACCTGGTTAGGTTTATTCCTAAGTATTTTATTTTTTTAGGGGCTATTATAAATGGTTTTGCTTTCCTGATTTCCATTTCGTAGATCTTTTTATTGGTGAATAGGAATCCAACTGATTTTTGTATGTTTGTCTTATATCCTGCTACTCTGCTGAATCTTTCTATTAGTTCCAGTAGTTTTCTTGTGGAGTTTTTTGGGTTCTCTACGTATAGTATCATATCATCCGCAAACAGGGTTAATTTTACTTATTCCCTACCATTTGGGATGCCCTTTATTTCTTTTTCTTGCCTTATTGCTCTAACTAGGACTTCCAGCACAATGTTAAATAGGAGTTGTGATAAAGGGCATCCTTGTCTTGTTTACATCCTCCAGGGGAATGTTTTCATCCTCTCTCCATTGAGAATGATGTTGGCTGTTGGTTTTGTATAGATATTCTTCATTATGTTGAGGAATTTCCCTTCTATTCCTATCTTATTGAGAGTTTCTATCAGGAAAGGGTGTTGGACTTTATTGAATGCCTTTTCTGCATCAGTTGAGATGATCACGTGATTCTTTTATTTATGTGGTGGATTACACTGATTGATTTTCTAATGTTGAACCATTCTT
>NW_004444004.1:5820714-5868220 GCF_000243295.1 Trichechus manatus latirostris | reverse complement strand
GTTTAGGTATGTAGTGTGTTTCTAGAAATTTGTCCATTTCCTCTCGGTTTTCAAATTTGTTGGAGTACAGTTTTTCTTAGTACTCTGCTATGATCATTTTTAGTTGGGTCTGCTGTAATGTCACCCATCTCATTTCTTACATGGGTTATTTGCTTCCTCTCCTGCTTTTTTTTTTTGTTAATTTGGCCAATGGTTTGTCAATTTTGTTGATCCTTTCAAAGAACCAACTTTTGGTTTTGTTGATTCTTTCTATTGTTTTTCTATTCTCTATGTCATTTATTTCTGCTCTTATCTTTATTATTTTCATTCTTTTGATGGCTGTGGGCTTCTTTTGCTGTTCTCTTTCTACTTGTTTGAGTTGTAAGGTTAACGTTTTTATTTTGTCCCTTTCTTCTTTTTTGATGTGTGCTCCTATTGCTATAAGTTGACCTCTGAGCACTGCCTTCATTGTGTCCCAGAGGTTTCAGTATGATGTGTTTTCATTCTGATTTGATTCTAGAATTTTTTTTTTATTCCATCCTTGATTTCTTCTATTACCCAGTGGTTTTTAAGCGAAGTGTTATTCAGTTTCCATGTATTTGAATTTTTTCCTTGCTCTTCCTGTTATTAATTTCTACTTTTATGGTGTTGTGGTCAAAGAATATGCTTTGTATTATCTCAGTGTTTTGGATTTTGTTGAGGGTTGCTTTGTGGCATAAGATGTGGTCTATTCTGGAGAATGTTGCATGTGGTTTGGAAAAGAATGTATACTTTGCTGCTGTTGGGTGGAGTGTTCTATATATGTCTATGAGGTCAAGGTGGTTGATTGTGGCCTTTTGATCTTCTGTATCTTTGATGAGTTTCTTTCTAGATGTTCTGTCTTTTACAAAGAGTTATATGTTGAAGTCTCCTGCTGTTATTGTGGAAATGTCAATTTCTCTTTTCAGTTCTTTTAGAGTTTATGTATTTTGGAGTGCTGTCATTGGTGGGGAGGGGTCTGGGGGCCAGGACAGTTTCCCTAGGGGGCCATGCAGTGTGGTCTGGAGGGGACTGAGCTGGCAGGGAGAATCTGGGGGCCGGGCTGCTTGCGCGTGAGGCTGTGGTGGTAGGTACTGAGCCGGCGGGGAGGGGTTTGGGGTCTGGGCCAGTTCCCCTCGGGGTCGCAGAGCCTGGCACAGCGAAGGCTAAGCCAGTGGGGGAGGATCTGGGAGCCGGGCGGTAGGTAGAGCTGAGAGGCAGGAGGAGGGGCAGAGAGGGCTGGATGGAGAAGGACAATAGGGCAGTTAGGGCTGCCGGGATTGGGTGGTTCTTGCTGCTATACACCAGACCAGTAGAGGTTGTAGGAGTGTGCTCCTGTGGTTACTATGTGAGAGAGTCTTGGCTCCTCTTTGAGTTGCATCCAGCAAACGTGGTCTAACTTAGCACTGAGTGTGTCTGTGCCGTATCTCTATCTCTTATTGGGAATTCCGTGGAGTTGCCTTTCTTTGTGCGGGGTTGTTGGCTTTATTTCAAGATGGCCCATGGAGTCGTGCCATTTGGCTGGGAATCTCCACTCCATATCTCTACTCCTTTGCCATCTTCTATCAGTTTCTTCTTCCCAGTGGCTTCTGATCTAATACTTTATCCCTTCATTTAAGGTTCAGGGTTCCAGAATTGACATCTGTATCTGTTTCACTTGTTTTTTCAGGTCTCTGTTGTAGCAGGATGGCTTAGCGCATCTGACTAGTCTGCCATCTTGGCCTTTCCCCATAGATAGTTCTTAAAAACGCATAATGCTTAAGGCAGATCTTTTTTACTAGTTAAACTAAACTATTTTTCAGTTTTAAGAAGACTTCAGGGAATATTTTTGGTTTAAGGTTTAAAGATTACATCAGGGCAATAGTTTCAGGGGTTCATCCACTCTCCATTGCTCCAGAAATTCTGCATTCCATGAGAATTTGAAATTCTGTTTTGCATTTTCTCCCTAAGGATTATTCTATAGAATCTTTGATCAAAATGTTTAGTAATGGTAGCCAAGCACCATCCAGTTCTTCTAGTCTCATGGAAAAGAAATCAGTTGTTCATGGAGGCAATTAGCCACACATTCCATATCCTCCTCCTCTTCCTGACTCTCCTTCTCCCTCTGTTGCTCCAAGTGAATAGAGACAAATTGTTGCGCCTTGGATGGTTGCTTCCAAGCTTTTAAGACCCCAGGAACTTCACAACAAACTAGGAAGTAGAACAGAAACTTAAACATGCTATTAGGCCAATTAACTGGGATATCCCATGAAACCATGACCCTAAACCACCAAACCAAGGAACCAAATACCATGAGGTTTTTGGTTGTACATAAGTAGACTCAGCAGCTACTTTTTTATTTATTTATTTTGTTATTGTTGTAAATATATTTATCACACAACTTTTGCCAATTCAACTTTTTACAGGTAGACAGCTTATTGACAGCAGTTACAATAATCCAAAACCAGTTTTCTTAACCATTGGGCTTATGGTAGGTTAAGGTGGAATTCATACCCTAAGTACAATTTGTCTCGATGAAAAATTTTTAAAAATTTAATCCTTCAATTTTTACCAGCTTTCTTGATACATAGTTGACATTCAATTAATTTCATGTATTTAAAGTGAGTAATTTGATGAATGTGTGAATGTCACCACAATCAAGATAAATAACATATCCATCACCCCCAAAAGTTTCCAAGCCCCTTCGTAAGCAATACCTCCCACACTCTCTGACCCTACCCCATCCCTAGGAACAAATTAGTTTTTGAATGTACGAGGTAGTAACTTGGGAGAGGCTCTGCTTGCCCAGTGATCATACCAGCTCTGTCCTTCATAGACTGGCTTCATTTGACTAGTGTCATAGTTTCCTGAGCTTTGACTTGGGAGTCTCAGTGATGAACTTCAACTTCAGGCTGACATCCCGGCTAACTATATTAAGAAGAGTGATGATTAAATTCTCTCTGAGTTAGAAAGCTAGTCTAATAAGTCAGCTGGGCTCACTGATTTCTTCTTTTTATAAACAATACATGCAGATTATTTATCAGATAGACTGAAACACTAGGGATCCTTTTGGGCTTCTGTGTATAAGGAAAAATGGGCTTGGTATTTGTAAGCTTTTGAAAAATCTCTGTATTTCCCAGTAGAGAGATTGCCAGGCCGTGACAAAGGTAGCAGAGCCAGTCAGCAGCTAAATTCATTTTTTATAAAACCTACCCAACCTATTCATTTGATGAATGGACCTAGAAGAGATAGATGGTTGCCAAGCTCTTAGAAAATGATGCATGAAAGCCCTAGAGGGCTTTTCTTTAACAAATTGATTCATCTATCTATCAAATCTGCTCAGTGCTCATGTATCTCCTCCACCCATATATTAACCTAACATTTTCACTCTAAATGGGGAGGGAAAATAGGGGTGAAGAAGGATAGTGTGAACATCTAGGTCTTGACAGACCACTGTCTCTGTCACCTGTCTATCCAATTCCCAGCCCTGTTTATGAAATGCAATAATGGTGAAAGAAGATTAACATCATTCAGATGGTGAGAGAATCCAGTGCAGTATAACGTAAGGATTAACCTTAATTTATATGGTACAGGAGCCCTGGTGGTGCACTGGTTGACAGCTTGGCTGCTAACTAAAAGGTTGGCAGTTCAAATCCACCACCCACTCTGTGGGATAACGATGTGGCAGTCTACTTCCATAAAGATTACAGCCTTGGAAACCCTATGGGGCAGTTCTATTCTGTCCTATAGGGTTGCAATTAGTTGGAATCGACTCAATGGCAACAGGCTTTTCTTTTTTAAAATATGGTACAGCTGATATGCCATAACCGTGCAGAGGAGAGGTCATTGTGCACCAAGATGGTTGAGGAAGACTTCTTGCAGGAGAGACTTGACATAGGTCCAGAGGAGAAAGGAGAAGGATTCCAAATGCATGTAGCAAATGGCATGACCACTGGGTTAGAGGCAGGAATGAGTGTAGCAAATGCAGTGGGCATAGAGGAAAAGAGAGCATTCCAGCATTCAGGATTGAAGGTATCTAACAGCTCTGCATTACTGACCTAAAAGAAATAGAGACACAAGAAAGGAAAGAGGAAAAAGACAGACAGCTGGTGGGGGTGAGAGAGTAGCTATCAATTATCTATTCTGTCTCTTTACCACAGTCAGTGGCAATCAGATGCCTGGGTCTTTAATTTCAAACAAGCCCTTGTCTACCCATCAAAGATAAAGCAATTCTACTTAGAGCAGCTTCTATTAGCATCAGCAATTAGCATGAAAGAAAAAAATTAAGCAGGGGAAGAAATTCGGCAGGGAAAACATTTTCTCTTGATTCCTGTCAGAGGATATAAATGTATTCTGTGGTGGGAAATATCCAAGACAATTCAGCCTCTTTATAGTAGACCATCTGGTAGCCAAGTACTTCTGATCTCCAACTCCTCCATTGAAGGCAAGATATAGCTCATCCAAGAGCCCAGAAAGCAATGAATCTTTTAAGAAAAGTAAGCCCATCTTTACTTCTTTTCATAGACACTTAGGGTTGGAATAGTTCTTAAAGATGGTCTGCTCTAAGTACTATTCACAATAGCCAAAAGATGTAAACAATCTAAATGTCCATTGACAAATGAACAGATAAACAAAATGTGGTACATATAATGAAGTATTACTCAGCCATAAAAAGAAATGAAGTCCTATTACATGCTACAACATGGATGAACCTTGAAAATGTCATGCTGAGTGAAATGAGTCTGTCACAAAAAGACAAATATTGTATGATCCCAAACTAAAAATACCAGTTGCCCTGGAGTTGATTCTGACTCATAGCAACCCATGTGAGTCAGACTAGAACTGAGCTCCATAGGGTTTTCAATGGCTGATTTTTCAAATATAGATTGCCAGGCCTTTCTTCCAAGGTGCCTCTCCATAGACTTGAACCTCCAGCCTTTCGGTTAGCAGCTGAGCACGTTAACCCTTTGCACCACCCAGAGACTCCCTGTATGATCCCACTTATATGAAATATCTAGAATAGGCAAGTGTATACAGACAAGTTTATCAGCAGTTACTAGGGGCAGGCAGGAGGGAGGGAGAAAGGGGGACTCATTGCTTAGGGGACACTGAGCTTCTGTTAAGGGTGACAGAAAAATTTGGAAACAGATAATGGTGATGGTTGAACAACATGATGAATGTAATTAATGTCACTGAATTGTACATGTGAAGAAATGAAATGGCAAGTATTTTGTTAAGTATATAAACCAACCAACCAACAAACTCATTTCTGTTCAGTTGATTCTGACTCATAGCGACCCATTAGGACAGAGTTGAACTGCCCCATAGGGTTTCCAAGGAGCAACTGGTGGAATCGAACTGCCAACCTTTTTGGTTAGCAGTGGAACTCTTAAGCACTGCACCACCAGGGACCCCTTATGTATATATTTACCACAATTAAACAAAAAAGAAAAAGTGGTCTGCTCTGATTTCCCAGGAAAAAATTATTTAGCAAAGTGAGTTCCTAGAGGTCATCTTGTTCATCTCCCTGTCTTGGGGTCATTTTAACTCTACCGTTCATCCCAGAGAAATATGTAGAGCTCTATCCCAAGAGAATTTTTGAGAAATTGTCACAACTTTTTACTACTAAATTCTTCCTTCTATCTTAAAAAAAAAAAAGAAAAACTGTTGCTGTCGAGTCGATTCTGACTCATAGTGACCCTATCGGACAGAATAGACCTGCCCCCATAGGGTTTCCAAGGAGTGTCTGGTGGATTCGAACTGCTGATCTTTTGGTTAGCAGCTGTAGCTCTTAACCACTGCACCACCAGGGTTTCCCCTTCTATCTTAGAACCATAAAATTTCAGAGCTCAAAGGGACCTTACAGACTACCTAGTCTAACCCTCTACTTTAAAAAAAAATGTTTAATATAGGTTATAGATGAATAATGCTTTTTCTTAAAAAAATAAAAACAGCATTACATATAAAGCTGATGTCCTCCTCCCAATCCTGGACACCTCCTTGTGCCCCCCCTTTCCCCCCAGAGATAAAGACTGTTATTAGTTTGCTGGGTTTCCTTCCAGACCATTTTTGATACTTCCATGTACATAAAAACTCATAGTATTATTTTGTGTGTGTTTTAATTTGCTTAAAATATATAATATGCTACACAAAATTGTTTTTGATACCTGGATCATTCCTTTCAACTGCAATTCAGTATTCCATTGTATGAAAGTACCACATTTTCTTCATCCACTTCATGTACAAATCTGCTTTATGGAAAGAGAATTGAGGCTCCACAAAGTTACAGGATCAGCCCAAGGTAGGTTTTAGCACATTTGGAACTAGAACCTACATCTTAGACGAGAGGCAGATGAATTTCTCAAAAGTTGACTGTCCAGGCCCATAGACAAAAGTCTTAGTTGGTCAAATATCAGATTAGAGGCCATGAAGAGTGAAAATTCTGAAAATTCTGAACATCCATACCTCCCAGAGCTGGCAAGCCAAAGAGCCCCTAACCCATGGCTTTGTATGCTAAAGAGCTTCAGACCTCATCTCTGGGAAAGAAAATAGCAGTGACAGAGCTATACTTCTGAACAAGTAGAAGCATTTTAGAACACTGAAGGCTCTGAGAAACATCATGCCCCAGCCCAAAATATTTCCTTTACCTTTCCTCATGGGTTCTGATAAACCTCCCCTTCAGATAAAAGTTTTTCCATCTATAAAAGTTCCCTGGGTCTACCCTGAGAGTTAAAGTAATGTTGGCCATTTACCAGTTTGCTTTGGATAAAATCATTATGGAAAATGGACACAAGATATGCATCCAAGTAGGTGGTCTGGATAAAGGAAAGGGAAAGACAATAGAAGAAAATAGACATTTATTGACTGCCTGCTATGTGCCAAGCAGTGTGCTACGTACTTTTCACATAAATTATCACAATGGGATTATTATTGCTGCTCTCCATAGTAAGAAAGAGGAGCTCAGAGAGGTTAAATAACTTGCCCAAAGTTCATTTGATCTTTCATTCATATATTCAACAAAATTTTGCTGAGCTACTATTTTGCTAGCTCTGTGCCATATGCTGTGCTAGATGAGGAAATATAATGGTGAACATGACAGACCAAGTTTCTGTCCTTATGGACTTGAAATCATGAGAACTTATGTATCATGGACAAAGCAAGATATACATGGTCAGGCACATGGGTTGGGCACTGTGAATATAGACAGCCAGCAAATCATATGCACCTTGAGATTTCATTCATTTATTCATTCAACAAATATATGTATTGAGTGGCTACTATATTCAGGCAATGTGCTAAGCACTTTGGAGGAATATAAAGATGAATAAGATAGTGCATGCTCCTAATAGTTCTTACTGCATAGCAGGTGTTCACTTAATACTTGAATGCCAGCCTAAGAAACTTTAAGTTCAAGTGACAAGCTCAGGCTTCCAAGCTATTTGTCTTATCAGGTGCAAGGGAAAATCTGTGTCAAGCAGGAGAGAGGAAAGGATGAAACAGGTAGAAAATGACTAAGTATCAGCTACCATCTCTAAGAAACTGCAGTTTTCTATAAAATGCTACAATCACTAGAACTAGGGACAACAAGTCAGTTTTTTCACCAACTAAATGACAGGCAGACAGCACCTTATTGATACAAAGGATCAGCAGGTTCTTGTTCCCTGACTAGAAGCAAAATAGCCAAGGGATTGCCAGTGGGTTTGAATATGGGCTGTTTTTTGTTTGTTTTTCTAAGATCCAGAGCAATTCTGCCTTAGAGGTAGAAATCCTGACAACCTCTGGGAGCAACTTACCCCAAGCCAAATATCTGCTCTCCATCCAGTCCAGTAGTGTGCTGGTAAATGTTTAACAACTGGATCTTCAGGAAAAAAAAATGTATGCTACTTTATATGCTATGCACAAGTTTATCATAAAATTTAGTGTTATAAAGAATGTATAGCAGACCATTTACAAATAATAATCAAATATACAATACTCTATTGTAAATTCCATATAGCCAATTAAATCTAAAAGAATGCTTTTAATGATTTTTGCTGAAGCATCTATCCTTAGCTAGTCTGTGATTGCAATTGACAAAGAAATATAGTTCTGACATGAATGTTGGTTGATATTTTTATTTAATGAGTGAAACTAAGGTGGAAAAACAAAGATGTATGTTAGAATTTCACTCATCCATCAATGACATGAATGATTGCTGAATCTGGAATAGTTTTCAAATGCTAGAAGAATATTTCCCCAACTTTTTGTACAAATTTCAGTGTAACAGCTTATAGACACAACAGTTTTTTCTTAAAGTTTTATTAATGTATAAGATATAATAAACTGCACATATTAAAGTATAATATTTGATAAGTGTAACATATATATAAACCCATGAAACCATCACCACAGTCAAAATAATGAACACATCCATCACCTCCAAAAGTTTCCTATTTACCCCTTTGTCATCCTCCCTCATGTCTCTCCATCCCCCACCATCCCAGGCAACCACTGATCTTTCTGTCACTATAGACTAGTTTGCATTTAAGAATTTTATATCAGTAGAATCATGAAGTATATACTATTTCTTGTTTTGCTTCATCACTCAGCATACTTGTTCTGAAATTTTCCACGGTTGTAGCATCTGTTAACAGTTCTTTCCACTTTATTGCTGAATAGTATTCTATTGTATGGCTACACCACAATTTGTTTATCCATTTACCTGTTGATGGGTATATGGATTGTTTGGGGGTGTTAAAAATAAAGCTACTATGAAAATTCATGTACAAGTTTTTGTATGGATATATACACTAATTTTTTTCCCTTGGGTAACTACCAAGGAGAATGGCTGTATCATATGGTAGATACATGTTTAATTTTTAAAGAAACTGCTGAACTGTTTTACAAAGTGGTTGTGCCATTTTATGTTCCCACCAGCAGTATATGAGAGTTCCAGTTCCTCCACATTCTTGCCAAAATTTGGTATGGTCATTTTAATTTTGACCATTTTAGTAGGTGCATAGTGGTGTCTTATTGCGGATTTAATTTGCATTAACCTAAAGACTAATGATATTGAGCAACTTTTCATGCACTTATTTTCCGTCCATATAGCCTCTTTGATGAATTGTTTGTTCAAGTATTTTGCCCATTTTTTAAACTGGATTATTTGTTACCATAGTCTGGAGTTTAAGAGTTCTTAATGTATTGGAGTCCTGGTTACACAGTGGTTAAGACCTCAGCAAGTATTTTTCAAATACTTCATCATCCCCTTTCTCTCCTCTCCTTTGGGGACTCTGGTTACACATATAATGCCCCCGCCCCCATGAAGCTGTCCCACAGCTCGTTGATACTCTGTTTATTTTTATCTTTTTTCTGTGTTTTATTTTGGATAGTTTCTGTTGCTATATATTCAAATTCATAAAAATGGAATAATATGCGGCCTTTTGTGACTGGATCCTTTCACTCAGCATAATGTTTTCAAGGTTCTTCCATGTTGCAGCATGTATTATTCCTTTTCATAGCTGAATAATATTCCATTGCATGAATATACCATATTTTGTTTAGCCATTCATCAGTTGATGTGCATTTAAGTTGTTTCTACCTTCTGGCTGTTATAAATAATGTTACTATGAATATTTGTGTGCAAGTTTTTGCATGGGCATATGTTTCCTTTTCTCTTAAGCATATAGCTAGGAGAGGAATTGGTGCTTCAGTGGTAGAATTCTTGCCTTCCATGAAGAAGACCTGGTTTCGATTCTGGGCCAATGTACCTCATGTGCAGCCACCACCCATCTGTCAGTGGAGGCTTGCATGTTACTATGATGCTGAACAAGTTTTAGTGGAGCTTCCAGACTAAGATGGACTAGTTAGAAAGGCTTGGGGATCTACTTCCAAAAATCAGCCAATAAAAACTCTATGGATCATAATGATCTGATCCACAACCAGTCTTGGGGATGATGCAGGACCTGGCAGTGTTGTCAAGGATTTCATTTTACTTGGATCCACAATCAACGCCCATGGAAGCAGCAGTCAAGAAATCATGACATATTGCTTTTGGCAAAGATGTCACCTCGAGGACTAAGGTGTGCCTGATATGCATGTGAAAGCTGGACAATGAATAAGGAAGACTGAAGAAGAATTGATGTCTTTGAATTACGGTGTTGGAGAAGAATGTTGAATATACCGTGGTCTGCCAGAAGAACGAACAAATCTGTCTTGGAAGCAGTACAGGCAAAATGCTTCTTAGAAGAGAGGATGGCGTGACTTCATCTCGCTTACTTTGGATATGTTCTCAGGAGACACCAGTCCCTAGAGAAGGATATCATGCTTGGTAGATTAGGGGAAAAAAAAAAAACCTACTGCCGTTAAGTTGATTCCCACTCATAGTGACCCCATAGGGCTTCCAAGGCTGTAAATTTTTTTTTTAAGAAGAAGAAGTAAAACTGTTTTTATTTGGAAGAACTTGATTTTTTTATATAGAAAATACTAAGGAATCTATAAAAATATCCACTAGAATTAATAAATGTATTTAGCCAGTTTGCAAAATCCAAGTTCCTCATCACATGGCTGGTATTTTAAAATTATCAAATGGAATTTTGACAAGGATGGGACACCTGGATCTATAGAAGCCATCCTGCCACCATGAGGCCATAGCTATCTGAACAAAAAGCCAACACTAAATATGATGAAATGGAAGGATAGAGTTGCTTGTGTCCTTCATGTCATCATTAAATTATTGAACTAATGGTAGCCCCTGTGTCTACCTCCTGGATTCTTTTTTTTTTTAACTTTATTGTGATTTAGGTGAAAGTTTACAGCTCAAATTAGTTTCTCATTCAAAAGTTTATGCACATATTGTTTTGTAACATTGGTTGTAATCCCCACAATGTGACAGCACTCTCCCCCTTTCCACCCCAGGTTCCCTGTATCCATTTGTTCAGTTCCTGTCCTTTCCTGCCTTCTCGTCTTGCTTTTGGGCAGAAGTTGCCCATTTGGGCTCATATATTTGATTGAACTAAGAAGCATGTTCCTCACATGTGATATTGTTTGTTTTATTGGCCTGTCTAATCTTTGTCTGGGCTTTTGGAGTGGTTTCAGTTCTGAGTTAGCAGAGTGTCCAGTGGTCAGAGCCTCAGGGGTTCCTCCAGTCTCTGTCAGACCAGTTAAGTCTGGTATTTTTTCATGAATCTGAATTTTGTTCTACATTTTTCTCCCGCTCTGTTGGAGACTGTCTGTTGTGATCCCTGTCAGAGAGGTCAGTGGTGGTATCAGGGCACCATCTAGTTCTGGTGGAGGCTCTGGTTCATGTGCCAAGTCTGTAAATCTTTACAGAAGCAGACTGGCACATCTTTCTCCTGCAGAGTCATTGGTGATTTCAAACCACCAACCTTTCGGTCAGCAGTCGAGTGCTTTAACTACTGTGCCACCAGGGCTTCTTAAGTAAAGAAGAGGGTCAGCAAAAGAGAGGAAGACCCTCAACAAGGTGGATTGACACAGTGGCTGCAACAATGGGCTCAGGCTTAGCAACAACTGTAAGGATGGCAGAAGACTGGGCAGTGTTTCATTCCCACTATGAGTGGGAACTGACCCGAAGGCACCTAACAACAACATTAATTTAATTGATTTTTGGATGTTAAACTAACCTTGTGCTCCTGAAACAAATCTCATTTGGTCATGGTATATAATTATTTTTATATGTTATTGGCTTCAGTTTCTAGTATTTTGTTGAATATATTTACATCCATATTCATAAAAGATATTGGTCTGTAGATTTCTTTTCTTGTGATGTCTTTGTCTGGTTTTAGTATCAGGGTAATAGTGGCCTCATAGAAGAGTTGGGAAGTGTTCCCTTTTCTATTTTTCATAAGAGTTTGTGAAGAATTGCTATTAATTCTTCTTTAAAGGTTTTGTGGCATTCACCAGTGCAGCTCTCTGGACATGGGCTTTTCTTTGTGGATAGTTTTTTGATAACTAATTCAATATCTTTATTTGTTATAGGTCTATTTAGGTTGTCTATTTCTTCTTGAGTCAGTTTCAGTAGTTTGTGTCTTTGTATTTGTCCATTTCATCTAAATTGTCTAATTTATTGGCATATATTTTTTATAGTATTCTTTTATAATCTATTTTTATTTCTGTAAGGTTGGTAGTAATATCTCCTCTTTCATTTGTGATTCTAGTAATTTAAATTTTCTTTCTCTTTTTCTCCTTCTCCCCATTTCTTCACCCTCCCCTTCCTTTTCCCTCTCTATTTGTCAATCTAACTAAAGATTTCTCAATTCTTTTTGAACTTTAAAAAAAAAAAAAACAGCTTTTGGTTTCTGTGATTTTCTCTATTTTTCTTTTCTCTATTTCGTTAATTTCAGCTCTAATCTTTATTATTTCCTTTCTGCTTGCTTTAGGTTTAGTTTACTTTTATTTTTACAGTGTTTTAAGATGGATGGTTAAGTTCTTGATTTGAAATCTTTCTTTGTTTTAATATAAGCATTTATAGGTATAAATTTCCCTCTAAACACTGCTTTAGCTGCATTCCATAAATTTTAGTACATTGTGTCTTCATTTTCATTAATCTCTAAGTATTTTCTAATTTCCATTTTGATTTCTTCTTTGATTCATTGGTTATTTGGGAATGTTTTGCTTAATATCCACATATTTGTGGGTTTCCCAAATTTTCTTTTTAATTGATTTCTAATTTAATTCCATTGTTTTCAGAGAATATACTTTGTATTATTTTAATCCATTTAAAGCTATTGAGTGCTGTTTTATGCTCAAACATATGGGCTACCCTGGAGAATGTTCCAGGTGCACTTGTGAAGAAAGTGTATTCTGCTGTTGTTTGGTGGAGTGTCCTATAGATGTCTGTTAGGTTTGTAGTGTTATTCAAATGTTCTATTTCCCTGTTGATCTTCTCCCTCATTGTTCTATCCATTATTGAAAGTGGGGTATGGTATTGACATCTCCAACTATTATTGTTTAATTTTCTATTGCTCCATTCAATTCTGTCAGTTTTTGTTTCATGTATTTCAGTGCTGTTATTAGGTACATATATTGACCAGGTATTTCTTTAAATGCTTTGAAAAATTAATTCTTCCAGCTTTTCCAAGGGGCTCTGAGTGTGTGTTTGGGGAAGGCTTCAATGATCTGGAAAGCACTTAACATCTCTCCCTTAGCTTTCACTTCCTGTTTACGCAGAGCCTCGAGATCACCCTTATGTGAGAGAGAGGGCCTTCTCAGGTCTTTCCTGGGCACACAAACAGCGCTGAACATGTGTGTCACCTTTTAGATTCCCAGGAAAATTTATGAGATCTTCAAAGGACCCTATAGTACCTAATTCTTCATATTTTCCTTTTTAATTTTTATCAGCCCCTTGTTGGTCCCAACTGGTTATCATTTCCTTAGGCAACTATAGTGTTAAATAATTGCCTGATTTTTACTTACTTACTTAATTAATTTTTGGACATAAAGCCTCAGGATAAGATTTTCCTCACTGAGAGGGCTCTTGAGTCAGATCAAATAAAGACAAGCTCTGAGAATGGGAATTTTCCAAGGATTTGCCAAGCAGATAAAATAGTAACAGTTCTCTTGGGGATGGAAAGCTCCAAATCCATTCTGTTCTGTCCAGTCACTGATAGGCTGCTGATTTTCGAGGCTACCATGAATATGGAGAGAGGGGAATGGGAATAGGGCAAGTAAAAACACTACAAATTTCTCGATTCCTACTGAGATTCAGCTCTTTTTTTTAATAAACACTTCTCAGAATGTTGTAAGCCTTGGGTTAATTTCTAGAGCTCTGAAAAAGCCATTTTTGATCAATTTTTTGCCAGTGTTCTCATTGCTTTTATGGAAGGTCAAATTTTGGGGGGTCCTTACACAGCCATTCCAGAAGTGCTTCCCCCATTTCCCCCATGCTAGATATTTTCATATTCCTATAAATATTCTTGAACTTCATTTGGGATGCAGGTAAAATACTTGGAAACAGAATGATCCTTTCTGTTCTTGCTTTTAAGATTTGTTAGATGGAACCAGAGACTTGTTTAGTCTAGAGCCACTTATTTCCCAGTACCAAGGCAAGGCCTTTTTACCCAATGCCCCATGAACTATGAATGTTTCCAGTATAGCTAGTAGCAGTAGGATATATTCCCTGTTCTGTATGAGCACTGGGTGATTTTCTATCTAATCCTTTGGGTGGTACCTTCTCCAGTCTTGTGTTGTCTCCTTGCATACATATACTGTTTAGTGTACTCCTTAATACCTATGGGGGACCCTATGCAGATCTTCAGGGTTTTCTCTCTGTGCAACTCTCTTTTGTCTGATACTCTGTCCTGTAATGTGTAGCTTCCTTGGTTTCCCCAGACAATCAGTTCTACCTCTTCATCACAAGGAGTCTGTCAGACTCTACCTCAGTTCCTTCTCCATGCACCATGACCTGGAAGCTCTCTCCAGGCAATAAGCTGGGACAATTGTAGAATTCTCTTCATTTATTTCCTGTATCTCAGAGACCACTTTCCTTCATTGGTTGATGTTCAACGTCCTGAACACCACTGTGTCATATATTTTGTCTCATTTTTGGTTGTTTCAAGTGGGAGGTTAAATTCAGTCCCTGCTATTCCATTTTGGCCAGAAGCAGAAGTCCCAACATAATACACTTTAAAGTTTAATCTATATTAGTTAATATTTTATCTATAACTTCCTTAAGTCTAGATCATTAACAAAAGAATAAATCTAGCCCTGATTTGTATCATTTGTCAATTTTTGTGGCTTAATTACTCCTACTATGGTCAATTTAAAGTTACCAACATATGTAATATTGCTACTATAGAGATATAATAGATGTAAATAACATTAAAAGCGTAGATCACAATAAAACGTAGCAAAATAATTAGGAAGTGATGAGTTTTGAGTATTACTTTTGTTTTTAACGTTATTTAGTTATAAGTTCGTATAATTTAACTTGTAATAATAACTGTGTTTAATAATCAGTATGTAAAATTCCTGAAAATTCTTAACAACCAGTTCTCATGATATAGTATGACCATATTCAGCACACCACTGCCTCTGTCTCTGGAGATTATAATAACTGTGGAAGCATCAGTATAAACCAGTATGCAAGGATCAGAATTCACCCACCTAGAGACATGTGTGCATGCTCCCTGCTCACCAAAGATGTTAGGCCACCCTAACAAATTTACAAGCAGGCATTTGACCCCCTTTTTCTCTCCAGACCAAAAATAGTTATCCTCAAAATTCCACCATTAAAAATTCATTACTATGGATCTTGAAGTCTTTTTGATTTCTAAGAATCCTCTTTCAAAATAGCAAGCTTTTTCCTGGGAGCAGTTACACTTTAAGTTTGTGGATCGGTTAACACCTTTATAGCTATTAGGCAGCTAAGTGAGAACCAGGCCCTGTGTCATTGGCCCATAGGATCTATGCTTGGTGGAGGCAGTGGGGATAGCTGTGGGAGGGGCATTAAAAAGGGAATAGAGAAAGACTCCAATAAAAAGTAGCTTTTCCATAGTCTTTCAGAAGATCAGTTCCAGTATGTCCAAATATAAGACTGTGTTTTTAAATACTGAGAGAACAGCTGGTGCCTTCCCCTGCCTTGGTGAGATTAACCACTAGCAGAGAGGGCTACGTGATCTTCTGACCATTCTGTCTTGCCCATGTCCTCGAGAACATTTTAATATGGGAAATTTTTTAAAAGGAGAAAGAAATTACACCACCACCAATAAACCTCACTGTGACAGTAGCCATGCCAAATATAAAAAGCTAGGAATGTTCAGAAGTTCATGAAAGTAAAGGAAGACTGAGAAACCAAAGAAAAATGAGGAAGAATTTGTTAATGAAAACAGGGTTTGTGATGAAATTGTCATTTTTTACTTGAGTTGTAAATAATATTTTTGCTCAGGATTAAAGAACAAAATTCTAAACTGGAGATGTATAATGGCCCTTTAATAAATATGTAGAATGTGTACAACTGGTTTTAGCACCTTTGAGGAAGGAGAGGGCTAAGAGCCAGGCCAAGGCCCTCCTCTAACCACAGTCAACATTTCCTGTACAAAACTGTTAGGCCCATCAACCAAGCAGGCTGTGCAAATTCCCCGTCAGCTACACTGAGTTTCTAGGCACAGATCATTACTAACCTTCCCCACAATTAAAAAAAAAAAGTGTCACCTCCCAAGTCACTTAGTAAGGCCCCCTCATTTCCTTCTAATCCCAAACCAATGGCCACTCTCACTACCTATCATGGGTGGGATGGGTGGAGTCAAGTTATTTAGATTATGTCACTTCAGAAAGGTAGAATCTACCTGTCCCCACCTGCACAGCGGTTAGTATATGAGTGATACCTTCTCCAGGCTTCTGAATTTTTCCAAGGTAAGAAGAAATGTAAAGTGAAGAAGGATTCTGTCACTACAAAAGATGGTAAGCCTGGTCCAAGGTAAAGGGCCTAAGGGCACAATCCTCTCTGGAGCACAGAAGGAATAGGGTGGTTGTGTCTTCAAATACTATGTGAAGCAGAGCCCTGAGATGGTAGCAGAGGTAATCCACACAAAGTCTTTCACATGAAATCAATGCAATTCATAGAGGATTCCTTCACTTCTCTGTTTTACATTGAATGGAGCAACAAGTGGGAAAAGCCTTGAATGTGGAGTCAGAAGTCTTGGGTTATAATCCTGGCTATGCCACTTAACTAGTCCTTGGGTCTTAAAGTAAATTATTCATTTCTATAATCCGGAATATATTCATCTATTTAAAAAAAATAGATGATAACAACTCTGAGTAGTAGGCAAGGGTAGGTGAGAGAATTGAATGATCCAATATATGTGAGAGAAATTTGTAAGCACAAAGTTCTATATAAATATAAGAGACCATTAAACTAAAGAAAGAGCTCAAAAACATCCTGACTCGAGAAACACATTCAACCATTAGGATGTTTCATGTGGGAGAGACAATGGCCAAGAAGGACCTTTATAATGGAAGACACAAAATCCCAAGATACTAGTATTTGAAGAAATCGGGAGATAAATAAAAGTCATGAACTGCACAGCAAGTTGTAAACACAACTTACAGAACTGCTTACTATAAGAAGTTATACAGGATGACTAACTGTATAAATAACACTAAAAAGAAGGTTCAAGTCAAGTGATAGTCATCAAATCATGGTTCCACAAATCACTGGTATTCTTCAGGTTGCACCAAGGTGTTCCGCCATCAAAATCAATCTGTGGCAGTCATTTATAAATTTGCAGAAACAATTTTAGTTCATGAGTAGAATTTTCTCCATTTCAGGTTTTTCACTCATAAATTCCCCTTAAATCCTTTAGTAACCATTGGCAGGCAAAAGGACAAATGAACCCGTAGCAAAAGAAAAGTGATTTAATAACACCTAGAATAAGCAGACTGAGTGTCATTGACAGCTTGTTTTGGTTCATAGACACGTACTTGTGCCTACACTTTAAACTGCTAGTGAAAATTCCCTGTAGTCATATGATGGTATGACACACACTGTTTCAATCCCACCTGACAGAGTCACTTCACCACAAGGGAAAGTAGTGAGGGGCAGGGAAGGAGATACAAGACAGGCTATTTGCAACCTGAAGCAGTCTGGGAGGCAGAAAACTCTGAAAAGAAGCCAAAGTTTGCATCCAAGAAGAACACAGTTCACATCAGCATTTAATCCAGAGAGTAAGGTGTGGATGGGATGATGCTTGGGAAAATAGACAGTAAGAGAAGGGGTCTTGAGTTAAGAAATGAAAAATTGGCTGAGGAAAGCATTTTTCTGTGCTAACATGCCCCTTTACTTACATGATGCTCAGTGCATACTGAGGTAATGGACACAGATGGTTAAACTGGATTAAATTTACAGCAATATTTGATAGGGGTCCACAGAGAGCACCCTGACCTCCACGTGGTCTACCATCCAGATTTGAGAACTACTGAGGTTAAGTTATGGATGGCAGAGCCATGGGAGATCATTGATTGGCCATAGAGATACTCTGGAAATAGTCTTAATTCTTGGAACACAATAAAGTAAAACCCTCTCTTATTCTGACATACTCTACAGAGACTCTACTAGAGGAAATATCTTGGGCTGGTTCCCCTTATGATGGAAATCACAATGACTCATTAAGATAAATGGCATGACCACTTTTTCTGGAAATCAGCATTCAAAAGGCTATGGGCACAGACCTCAGAAAATGAGAGCAACCCTGCCTTTGGGTCCTGCTCCGTTCTACGTTAGGAGTACAGGCATAAAATGCTAAATTGATCCCAGTGTCAAAAGGAAGTGTGATTCCATCTGGATTGTCGAGTTTATTCCATCTATAAAAGCCTAAACCAATAAATCAGTCTCAAACTTCATTTTTTTAAACCTGAATCATCCTGTTTGCCTGTCTTCTTAGAGTAAGCAAATGACTAATATATCCCTCAGTTGGTGCTGATCTAACCCAGTGGTCCCTAACTATCATAAATATGGCTAATACTTTGCAAACATTTATTGATTTGATAAATAATTGATCTTTAGGGCTGGCATTGATCTTAGCAATCACTTTGTCTATCCTTATTTTACAGAAAAGAAAATAGAAACATAAAGAAGAGGTAATGTGACTTGCCTGAGGTCATACTTCAAATAAGCGAAAGAATTGGGACTAGAATCCAGGACTCCTAATCCCCAGGACGCTATTCTTTAAACCACACAATTTTACACATAGAGGTATGTACCATTATTTACAGCCAAGTCCCCTGACAAATGTTTCTCTTTTGTTTTGAACCTGTACTATTATACTATTCAGAGTCCTAATTTTGTATGTTGGGGCAGGCAAGGAGGTAGAGAATTAACCAACTTTGCAGGAAACATAACCTTAAACAAAAGTAAAATCCGCTGGGTAACAACAAGGGTGACCTGGTTTCTGAGAACCCAATATGCAAAATGAGAAAGTTACAAAACAGTCACACTGAAGGTGATTGCATTATAAAGCAATACTCAGCATAACTTCTTGAATGCATTTAAGCATTTAAGGTCATCACTTGGCAGAACCCTCTGGGGCAGAGAAACAAAGTTAAAATGTTAAGGGCCACTGTCAAATGACGACCAAGCAGAAGGCAAAATAAGCATCTTTGAAGTCATGAGAAAATAGAATCTCCTTGACATGAATTCAGTTTACCCTGAAAATATCAGGGCGCTAGTAACTAGCCTAGTGAAAAGCCTTTCTCAATCACATGCACAACAGTACTACCATTCTTCTAGTCACCCAGGTTTAAACTTCGATATCATCTTGAGGTTCTCCCTATATGTCATTCTCTGTACTCTATCCATTACTAAGTCCTGTTTTTTGTTCCTTTAAAAGGACTCTAACATTCCCCTCTTCTTCTCCAACCTGACTTGCCACCATTCTAGATGTGACCCCATCATCTTATGGCAGAAGTCTCCTTGGTCCCATTCTCTCCTACTCTAATTCATCATTTGCACAACCATCGGAGTCACCCTATAACCAACAACCATCTTGATCAGTTAATGTTTAAGAACTTAGAGTGGCTCCTCAGTGCCTATAAGATCAAGTCCTAGCTTCTCAACCCAATGTTCAATATCCTCCAACAAAAGGGTCCAGCTTACCTACTCCTACCTACTTCCCTCTCTTCCCAAACATTACCCTACACAAAACCAAAACCAAACCCATTGCTGTCAGGTCAATTCCTACTCATGGTGACCCTATGTGTTACAAAGTAAAACCACTCCATAGGGTTTTCTTGGCTGTAATCTTTATGAAAGCAGATTGCCAGGCATTTCTTCTGTGGCACCACTGGGTAAGTTCAAACTGCCAACCTTTAGGTTAGTAGTCAAGCATAAACCATTTGTGCCTTACCCAAGACAGTGCCAATTTCCACCCTTGGTTCCCACCTCCACCTCACATATAACAGATGTGTTTTTCCAACTCCCACATCTGCCTGTCTAAATCCTACCTAGCCTTTAAGATCCAACTCAGATTCTACCTTCTCCATATACCCTACACCCACAATAGCTTGATCTTTACAATTTTATTTAGTTCCAGCTATGCTCAAGGTACTGATCTTCTTGCTTCTTTAGAAATGGGGGAAAAATGAACAGGTAAAATTTAGTAATGCTGAAGCAGGTGGATGTACAAATGTTCATTTAGCCCTTTGATGATCCTTTTACTATGAAGAGTGCTAGGCCATCAGTTAAAGGGTTCCCTACTCTTTCTTCCTTGTAAGATAAAAGCATTGTATATTGAAATATCCTAAATGTATTTCATTCATGACACATTACCCATTTGTTACAGAATCAGAGAATCTTAGATAACATGAGAGGGAAGGGATCATCAAGCATACACTACATGAGAAAAGTGAGGTCCATTTTAAGTTCCAGGGCTTTTTGATAAGGAGCCCTGGGTGTGCCATGGTTAAAGTGCTCAGCTGCTAAGGGAAAGGTCAGTGGTTCAAACCCACCAGCTGCTTGCTCTGTGGGAGAAAGATGTGGTCATCTGCTCCCATAAAGATTACAACCTTGGACTCCATCAGCCTGAGACCAGAAGAACTAGATGGTTCCCAGATACCACCAATGACCACCCTGACAGGGAACACAACAGAGAGTTCCTCACAGAGCAGGAGAAAAGTAGGGTGCAGAACTCAAATTCTGGTGAAAAGACCAGACTTAATGGTCTGACTGAGACTGGAAGAACCCCAGAAGACATGGCCCCCAGACTCTATGTTAACCCAGAACTAAAACCATTCCTGAAGCCAACTCTTCAGACAAAGAATAGGCTGCACTATAAGACATAAAATGATACTCATGAAGAATGTGCTTCTTAGTTCAAGTAGAAACACGAGACTAAATGGGCAGCTCCTACCTGGAGGCAAGATGAGACGGCAGAAAGGGATATGAGCTGGTTGAATGGACACAGGAAATCCGGGGTGGAAAGGAGGAATGTGCTGTCATATTATACGGATAGCAACTAGGGTCATATAACAATGTGTGTATAAATTTTTGTGTGAGAAACTAACTTGAGCTGTAAACTTTCACCTAAAGCACAATTTAAAAAAAAATTACAACCTTGGAAACCTATAGGGCAGTTCTACTCTGTCTTATATGGTCACTATGAGTCAGAATTGACTCCACAGCAAGAGGCTACAGGGCTTTTTGATATGGTTTATTTCCTTTAGAAAGCCACTGCTGGTAAATTAGTAAATCAGCTTTAGAAAGAAGTCTGGCAGTATGTACTGAGAGCTTTAGGGGAGCCCTGGTGGTGTAATGGTTAAGCACTCGGCTGCTATCCAAAAGGTCAGCAGTTTGAACTCACTAGCCGCTCCATGGGAGAAAGATGTGGCAGTCTGCTTCTGTAAAGATTACAGCCTTGGAAACCCTACAAGGCAGTTCTAGCTTGTCCTATAGGGTCACTACGAGTTGGAATTGACTTGACAGCAGTGGATTTGGTTTTTATGACCCAGTAATTTCACTTCAGGGAAGTTATGCTGAGAAAACCCTGAATATACATAAAAATCTTTATGTACAAAAGTACCTACCACAGCTTTATTTATAATAATGGGGAAAAATGAAAGAAACCCTAAATGTCCCCAAACTGAAGACTAGTTAAGTACATTGTTGTATAACTGACCTGACCCAATGAAATATTATGTAGCCATTTAACATGATATTTTAACATGCTACCTCAGTCTCACCTGGCAGAACCAATTCCCCTCAAGGGAAAGCGGTGGAGGGAAGGAGAAGCAAAGAATGTTATTATAGATAATAATGTGGGAGAAATTCTTACAAAATGCTAAGCGAAGAAAGCTGGAGATACGTTTTATATATATATATATATATATATATATGATTTTATATATATATATATATGATTTTATATATATATATATATGATGATTTAAAAAATGCATGAGGGAAAAAGACTAGAAAGATTTTTTTTTTTAATTTTAAGCCATATTGTTAATTTTTAATGAGAATGTATTCATGATTTCTGGTTTAAATAATTTTTTATAATTTTTATTTTGAAATAATTTTAGTCACAGAAAAATTGCAAGAATAGTACCAAGAACTCCTATGTACCCTTCACCCAGATTCCCCAATTGTTAGCATAAAAAAATTTGAATAAGTCCTTCTGTCCCACTTATGAACCATTTGGCCAATAAGTTCCAGTGTGAACATTGTCACTCTAGATTCCCAAGTGAAGGGGTATCAGAAAGAGGACATATACTCATTTTTCATGGCCTACAAAATCTGGGATGAAAGCCAGCCCTAAGACTAATAATCAGATGCAAGACTTTTAACCAATTATGCTGCCTATTATTTGCCATAATCAGAGTCATTCCATTCTGCCTTTTCTTTGACTGCTTCAAGGAACATCATGCAGACAAAGTGATAATGAGTGTTGAACAACAGATTTAAACTCTTCCATGCAGATGAGTGATTTGAGGGAGACAAATATATATTTTTCCCTCATGTCTTCATCCTAGTGAAAATGAAAAGCATTGATTTAATCCAGCTGTCAGAGGTTCTACATGACTTCTCTGGACATCAGAGGGAAGTAGATGAAAGGGCTACAGATCTTACAAAATAAAAACACCACATGTACACAGCTATGGAAATAAAAATTGGCCCAAATTTTAACACAGATACCAAGACATTAGGGTTATCCAGCACTGCCCAATAGAACTTTATGCAATGATAAAAATGTTCTGTATATGCACTGTCCAATACTGTAGTCACTAACCACATGTGGTTTACTGGGTACTTTAAATGTGGCAGTGGTTAAGCATTTGGCTGCTAACCAAAAGGTTAGCAGTTCAAATCTACCAGCCACTCCTTGGAAACCCTGTGGGGCAGTTCTACCCTGTCCTATAGGGTCGCTATGAGTCAGAATTGACTCAATAGCAGTGAGCTAGTGCAAGTGAGGAACTGAATTTTTTATTTTATTTCATTTAAATTTAAAGAGCCACATGTGGATAGCAGCTACTCTACTGGAAGCAGAGATCTAGACCCTTCTCCATGCTAAATAAGTCTTTTTTCTCCAGTATCCTGATCTTTTTGTACTCTCCCTGGTGATCACATGTACTACCAGCAGCTCCAGTTACCACCTACAATGATGATACTCAACCTTGGCCGCACATTAGAATCACCTTGGGAGCATTTTAAAATGTCAGTGCTGAGAGAAGGTTGGTACTGTGACCCAGGCATGGGTGTTTTTTAAAAGCTCCTCAAGGGTTCTGTTGTGCATCCAGGGTTGAGAACCTTTGATCTATATGCTGTTGATTTCCAATTCTGTATCTTCAGTCTTCACTGCTGAGCTCCTCCAAGTGCCAACTGGATCTTTCCTCCTGGTGTCCCGACAAAAACCTCAAACACTAACATATTCCATATGTGACATTATTATCTCCGTTTGCTCTCATCCACATTCCCAACTAACCCCTGCCTCAGTCTTCCCCATCTCTACCGTTTGCTCAGTTTCCCAAGACAAAAACCAGTGTCACACTTGCCTCTCTTCTACTAACTACACCTACCCCACCTCCACATCAATTAGTTCCTAAGTCTCATTGATTCCATCTTTTAACTATTTCTCAAATTTGTCCCTTCCACTTTCACCACCTTCACCACTAACCTAATCCATGGCATTAAACCGGTTGCCATGGAATAGGTTTCTACTCACAGCAACCCCATGTGTGTCAGAATAGAACTGAGCTCCGTAGGGTTTTCAAGGCTGTGACCTTTCAGTAGCAGATCGTCAGGCCTTACTTCTGAGGCACCTCTGGGTGGACTCAAACTGCCAACTTTTTGATTAGCAGTGTTAATCATTTGCACCACCCAGGGACTCCATTCATGGCATTACAACCTATAAAAGTAATGCATGCTACCATTAGTATGTCGAAGAATACCTGTCTACATAAGAAAAAGTTAATTCTCTTTCTCTTTCCCCTTTCCAATCTCATTGTTAATTCAAGGTTTTGCTATTATAAATTATTGTACTAATTATTAATAATTGTAATATTTAATAATTATTGTAATAATTACTTCTAATTATTGTACATATATATACTTACATACAGGTGATCTTATTTCTACAGGACAGATTTCTAAATGTGGCATTGCTGAGTCAAAGAATATACAACGTTTTAATTTCTTGAAAAATACATTCCAAAAAGATTATAGCAATTTGTACATTAAGGCAACAATTAAGGCACATTAAGACAGCTATGTAAAAGACTGAGATTCCCCACACCTCAACAATAGTTATCAAACTTGCAATTTTTGTCAGTCTGATGGTGAAAAATTGTGTTGCATTGTTGCCTTAATTCGCATTTTCCGAACTACTAGTCAGTTGAGCATCTTTTTAAGGGTTTATTGGCCATTTTTCTTTCCTCCTCTTTGGCTTGCCTGTCTATACCCTTTGTTCTTCTTTTTCCCCCCAGTGGGCTATTTGCCTTTTTGTTGCCAATTCTATGAGATAGTTCTTTATAGATTAGGGCTACTAAACTTGTGTCTGTCAAATATTTTTCTCTCAGTAAATTTTTTCTTTTATTTTGTGTCAGGAATCTTTTGCTGTAAACAATTTAATATTTTTTACATATAAAAGCCATGCTGTCAAGTTGATTCCGACTCATAGTGACCCTATAGGACAGAGTAGAACTGCCCCATAGGATTTTCAAGGAGTGGCTGGTGGATTTGAACTGCTGACCTTTTTTTTTTATTATTGTAGTTTAAGTGAAAGTTTACATTTCAAGTCAGTCTCTCATACAAAAATTTACACATAGTTATGTTATCCTAATTGCTCTCCATGTACTGCGACCACACACTCCTCCTTTCCACCCCTGATTTCCCATGTCCATTCAACCAGCTGGTAACCCGCTCTGCCTTCCCATCTCACCTCCGGACAGAAGCTGCCCATTTAGTCTCTTGTATCTACTTGAGCTAAGAAGCACACTCTTCATGAGTATCTTTTTATGTCCCACAGTCCAGTCCAATCTTTGTCTGAAGAGTTGGCCTTGGGAATTGTTTTATGAACTGCCGACCTTTGATCAGCAGCCTGAGCTCTTAATCACTGCACCACCAGGGCTCCAATTTTATATATAAAGTAGGTAAATTTTGTAATCTTTTCTTTTATAGCTTCTGAATTTCCTATTTTGCTTAAGAAGGCATTTCCTATCCTGAAATTAAATAAATTTTCAAGTATTCTTCAAATATTTTGAAAGTTTTATTTTTTAGGTTTATATCTTTAATTCATCATAAATTTATATTTGTGTATGGTATAAGATTCTAGCTTTATTTTTAACAGATGTATTACCAATTATGCTGATACTATTTATTAAACAAACCACCTTTTCCCCACTTATACTGAAATGCCACTTTCATCACATATGAAGTCCTCATATATACTTCAGTTTGTTTCTAGTCTATTCTATTTCACAGATTTGTCTATTCCTGTTATAATGATTATAGTAACCTTATTAGAAATTTTAATATCAGATAGGGAAACTTCTCCATAGTTTTTTTTTTTAATCAAAATTTTGGAAATTTTCATACATTTATCCTCTATTTAAACTATAATTTTTTTGTCTGGTTTCAAATAAAACCCAAATGGGATACTTTTTCGAATTTATCTCTTGATTTTGAAAGAAATTATTTTGTTAGTAGATTGAGTCTTTCTGGTTAGCAGCATATGTGCTTTTCCATTTGCTTTGATCTATCTCTTTGGGATTTAATTTTGGTAATTCATATTTTGACATAAAATACTAACACTTAAGATGCCTTCAGCCTCTAGTAAAAAAAAAAAGGCTAAATGTGGGCTAACAAAAAGGGGGTTATCATCTCACACTACTTGGAGACTTGAGGTTGAGCAGCTCCCAGATTGGTTAATTCAGTGGCTTAAAGACATTGTCAAAAGACTCAGTTTCTGCCAACCTCAGCATGTAGACTGTACTCCTTAGATTGGCTCTTCTCATAGTCTCAAGATGGCTACCAAAGTCCTTGGTGTCACATGCAAATGACAACATTCAGAGGCAAAAGGGAAATATCTCTTACATCACTTTAAGAACAAAGAACCCTGTCCCAGAAGCCCTCCAGCAGATTCCCCCTCACATCTCATTGAAACTCTAAATACTTACTATTCCTGGCACTCTTCTAGGCATTGTAGGGCATACAAAAGAATCTACCTTCATTAAAGTAGTTAAGTAGTTCTGACTCTGGAGTCAGAAGCTTGGCTCCAATCCCATCTTTACCACTTACTAGCTGTGTGACCTTGAGTAAGTTACTTAACTTCTCTGTGCCTCAGTTTCCTTATCTATAAAGTGAGGGATAATAGTGGTAAAGTGGAGGATAACAAAAGTGAGGATTAATTTAAATAATGCATATAAAGCACTTAGCACACACAGTATCTGGCATATAAACCAAAACCCGTTGCCATCAAGTCGATTCCAACTCATGTAGACCCTATAGGACAGAGTAGAACTGCCCCATAAGGTTTCCAAGGAGCAGCTGGTGGATTTGAACTGCCAACCTTTTGGTTAGCAGCCAAGCTCTTAACCACTATGCCACCAGGACTCCATTTGGCGTATAATAAATGCAAAATGTTAACTTATTATTATATATAAACTAATGAAATTGTTGGATAGATAAGATTTATACACATGAAAACATAATACTTCAAACACACCACTGTACAGAACTGTTTTAAGTGCCTTTTGAGACAAAATGTTAGAGTATCTTGACCTCAACAAAGCATTGCTGAATGAATGAATGAAGAAAAGAATGGCTGCAGTGTCTGTGCTGGCCTGATCACTTCTGGAGGACTGAGTTCATTTCAGAGCATCATACTTTAAGAAAAACAAAGTATAGTGCAACTAGAAGCAGACCACTAGGCTGCTCAGAGATCTGGAAACTATCTAATATGAAGAACGATGGAAGGAACTGAGAATGTCAATACTAGAGAAGGGAAGACCTGAGAAGGTGACATGAGAGCTGACATCAAACGTTTCTAAGGTTGTCATGTGGAAGAAAGGAGAGCTTTGCTCTATGCTGCTCTAGAGAGCAGAACTAGGACCAATAGAAACTGTTGACAGGTGGATTTCAGCTGAACAGAAACATTTGCTGAAAGTCAGTGCTCACCATGCAGGTGAGGAAGTGGTGACCTTCTCATTAGCGGAGGTTATCGTTAACTGCATAATCACTTAACAAGGATACTGTCAAGGGGACATTTTTATTGGGAAGGGGTTTGTTCCAGATGATCTTTGAGATCCCTTCCAGGTAAAGAAAAGACTAGTCTTACTATATTAAAATTAGGAAGTCCTCAAAATGATACTCTGAAAGGAGACCAAATGCTTTGAAGATCAAGACCGCACCAAATACACACACATACACACACACACACCTTCCTCCAACCAGCTCGCCCCTGTGCCTTTGTACAAGAAATTTCCACTTGTGTCACTCTTTGGATTGGGCATTCAGGGACGCTGTTCAAATGTAATTGTCTCCTAGAAGAAGTATGGCTTTAAGCCACAGCCATTTTCACCAGGTTCTATCACAGTGACTGGTACATAGTAGGACTTATTTATATGATGTGCTTATTATCAGCCATTCAGACTTTCGATTGTACAAGTTTACCTAGTTAATTCTACTTGCCTCAAAAGAGCCTTGAAGAGATGGAGAAGGGGACAGATAAGCTTGGATAAGGGTGAGAGGTCATAAGGATTTCACCATTCAAGTTCCAGTCTCCATGGCACACAGTGCAAACCAAAGATAAACATCATGCCACTCCAAAGTCATTCTTCTTTTTTTTTTTTCCAGTTAGGTGGAAAGCCAGGCTGTCCTCATCGACAAAGTCTTGTTCTGGGCAGTGATCTGGGCTGGGATTTGGCAGAGCCACTTTGTGCCCTGGCCTTCCGCCCAGCCCATTGATTTAGCTCTTTAAATCACATCATTTAAGCCCACAAATGTCATAGATCCCATTAGACAAACTTCTCTAGCCAGCAGCACACAAAGAAGAGAACATGATAAGCCCCCTGAGGCAGCCTGTTAGACCATTCTTAATCTTTCAAGCTTGAGGGACTACATTGGGAGTGGGGTTCGCTGGCAGAATAGCATGAAGTGCTAGCTGGTTTAATTTTCTTCAGCTGAGAATATACCTCAAGGCCAGTGCATAATGATGGTAAAACCAACCTCATCTCTTGGCTTAGGTTAATGATGGATGAGTGCAATCTGCCAGTTATAAAGAGCAATGGGAAAGAAACTTCCCAATAATACATCCTCAAGAGAAGCCAGAAATTCTATTATTAGTTATTTATTCCCAAAATAATGGCAGAGTAGGACTAACCGCATGCATCTGGAAAAAGGACTGGTCTCAGAACCTGGAGCAAGGCTAAGGCTAAAGCTAAAAGTAAAGGTCAAGTGTCCCCAGCTATGTGGATTAAAAGAGGGCAGGGAACTGGACAAGTCATTAGACATTTTTACATCATTCTCAATGCATAGTGTAGAGGGGGCATGGCTACTTAAAAGAGATTGTCAAGTCTGGACACCAGGCTTCCCTTTACCCTCTATCACATCTTCCCTGCCCTTCTAGCCACACAACTCTTTACTTTCAAGGTGCCAGTAACTCCCTGATGAAGAAATCCATGCTAAGGTATTACTGTCTGTTAGCCACTTGATTTGTTAATCCTGCCAGGGGTAGTTTTGGAGATGTAATGCTTTAAAGCAAAGGAGTGACTCTCTAAGAGTAGAATCTCACGCAATCCTCTAGAGGAGATATTTTTCTGTATAGGGAGATATTATAAGGCCTCTCATAACACAGCCCTCTGGCACTGAATCAAACCAGGTTAATTCCAAATGCAAGAGATGAAAAGAAAAACTAGACTTTGACTCGACTATATATCTTCCAATTATACTTACTTCAAGTCTCAAATTACCACAGTTTTATGGTCTTCTCTCTTCACTACTATAACCCAAGCACCCGGCACATAGTGACAAGTCATTGAATGGTAGTGCTTGTTGCCTTCATTATTATTACTATTAGAGGCAGTAGTAGTAATAATACAGCCCCAGTACCTGGCACAGTGCCTGGGACATATTAAGTATTCAAAAATATAATAATTATTTTTTTATGTCTTTATTGTGCCAGCTCCTGGCATAGTGCCTGGCATATAATAGGACACTGATTTAGTTTCCTTCCTCCTCACCTTTCCCTGGAATATGTTTGTCTTCTCTTTCCCCCACAGCTGTGCCTTAGTAAAGTGGTTGCAGATCTTCCTAGTTATAACGCTTAGCCTAGCACCACCAGGGACATCATTGATGACAAAAATATCCATCCTTTTCTCCCATGGTAGCCTCTTGAGTGGCAAGCGGGCAGCAAGTGTTTGAGGTCATTTTACAAATGAGAAAATGAGCTAAAGTCTTGAAATCTTAACTCATCTCTAATTCCTGTATTCTATTGTAGCCTGAAAAATATGAACATTTTCCCCCAACTGTCTCCCAGCTAGGCCTTGATGCATCTCACCTCCAGGCCTTTATTCTTGCACGCTGTGGTACCTGTGGCTTAAGATGAGATTGGAGAATTAATGCAAGTCAAGACCTTGTAGACCCTGTAGACTTTCCTTACCTATTCATATTTAATTCATCCTTCAAAGACTAGCTTAAGAGACACCTCCTCCATGAAACCATCTCTGAGACCTCCAGCCCTCACTGATCTTGCCTGTTTCAGAAATCCCAAAGTATCAAATCAGTTCTACAGAATTTAGCACTTCATTCCATGACTGTACCAAGCCTCCTCAGCTAGATTGTATTTGCTCATTAAACATACATATTCTGAGCACTGCCATGATCCAGACCCTGTGCTAGTGCTGAGAATGCAGAAATTAAGCCACTCTACCCGAGTGGTTGGACGACAGATATGCAATTGAGTGCTGTTGGATAAATATGATCAACATGCCTGAGGAGAACTCAGAGGGAGATTGGCTCACTTCCTGAGGGCATTGGAGGAAAGCTTCACAGAGAAGGGGACCTATGAGTGAGGTGCTGAAGCATGGATAGGAGTTTGTTAAATGAAGAGAACAGGATGCAGGCATATGTAAAGGCATAGTCATAAAAGGGCATCTCAGAGAACAGGCTCAGTATGGCTGGGAATTAAGGTGTGTCCAGTGTGTGCCTGGCACTGAGCTAGGTGCAGATGCTAGAAAAATAGGCAGATGCAATTCCTGAACTTGATCTTTCAGGTTAATTGGACAGGACAGATAATTACCCAGTAAGAACAAAGAAATATATAACTACAAATTGTGATAAGCATTAAGAAGGAAGAAAACAGGGTACAACGGAGAGAAAAACAAGAAGGCACTACTTTAGAGACAGTGGTCAGTGAAGGCTGCTCTGAGGAGGTGGCATTTAGGTGAGGCCTGAAAGACAAAAAGGGCTGGAGAAGAGTGTTCCAGGCGGTCATCAAAGGTCTTGAGGTGGAAAACAGCTTGGCATGTTGCGAGAACCCAAAGAAGGTCTACAGGCTAAGAGTAGTGGATGAGAGTGAAAGAATGGCTTAAGGTGAGGTTGGAGAATTAACACAAGTCAAGACATTGTAGACCTCAGAAAGGAGTGTTGATTTTACCACAAGAGCAGCAGGAAACTAACCAAGGAGAAGTGAAATGGGGTCAGTTTTGTGTTTCACAGGATAACTTGGGGACAGTGTGGAAAATAGTCTAGAGGGGGAGAGAATGAAGTCAGGATGATAAATTTGAAGGCTGTGGCAATGGTCCAGGTGAAAGATGACAAAGGCAGAGACCTGTTCTTTCACATCCCCCCCTCCCAGTGACGGGCATGGGGTAGGCAGGCTGAAGGCTCTCAGTGCATACATGTTGATTAAATAAATAAATAAACTGAGTCAGGTTGTTGAATCTCTCTTCAGGAGGTCACACTGTCTCTTCTGCCTTCCCCCTTTTTGTTTATGGCAGGGACTGAGAGGCAGGGAGGCGGCATTCTATTATGAAAGTCATTTCCTATTTAGTGCCAAATGCTTATTCTAAGTGCTGCTTTCCTTTAGCCACTGCTGAGTTACTTGAAAGTAGCACAGGAAAATATCAGTGCTTCTCAAGACAGCCAAGCAGCTCCTGCTTTCCTGAGATTTTGGAAGCAGAAAGAAATTTGTTATTTGGATTTGTTCAGAGCAAGAAGCAACACTCACCTTTAAACACTAACTTCCCAGAAGATCACATGCACATGAATTGCAAATGCCGCTTGGTATAATGTGTGCTTCTCCCTCTGCCAAAGCCAGTATATAATTACCTGGGACAGAGGCAAATGTTTGTGGAAGCCTCATGTCTTCATCTTCTCTTACATGTAGGAGATTGGACAAGGGGCTTTTTATCGCATCTCCATTTCCTTTTGCTGGCGAAACAGTTTGATAACAAAAAACACTTAAAGAGGCCTATCCTTACCCAGTCTCTGCAGGGTCCCGGAGGTCTTAGGCATGGGAGAGGAAGGGGGTCCAATCACCTAATAGATCTAAGCCTCGCCTCCTCCCATGGAGAGGATAAGCATTTCTTTCTCACAGGGCTACTGCGAGGACTCAGTGAGGAATGTGCATGAATTTGATCTGTAAACTGTGAGGCAAGAATATTGTTATTCATTCTATGCAATTGAAGGCAAAGACCATCTTTTTTCTTGGTCTCCCACAGAAACTTTAAACACATTCAAGGAGTGTAATAAGTAGGTTTTTACTTTAAAATCAATTCCATTAAAATATAGTCTGGCTTTCGATGGGGTCCATATAAAACAGACTATTCACTCCTTAGAATTAAATCAAACAGACTCTCAGATCTGATAGCTTTTTGGTTTGTAATGGTGGAGGGAAAAATCGATAGTTGGGCAGAGGGGTATATGCATTTCTCTTGTGGCTGGCTTTGGCCTGTTGGAGCCAAAACCCATTTTCAAGTGAGCAGTAGCAAGAAGTGGGGTTTCACAAATACTTCGAGGGACAGAATAGCATGGGCAGGGGTCTGGGGACCATGGTTTCGGGGGACATCTAGGTCAACTGGCATAACAAAGTTTATTTAGAAAATGTTCTGCATCCCACTTTGGTGAGTGGCATCTGGGGTCTTAAAAGCTAGCAAGCGGCCATCTAAGATGCATCAATTGGTCCCAACCCACCTGGAGTAAAGGAGAATGAAGAACACCAAAGACACAAGGAAAATATTTGCCCAAGAGACAGAAAGTACCACATAAACCAGAGACTGCATCAGCCTGAGACCAGAAGAACTAGATGGTACCCGGCTACCACCAATGACCACCCTGACAGGGAACACAACAGAGAGTCCCTGACGGAGCAGGAGAAAAGTGGGTTGCAGAACTCAAATTCTAGTAACAAAACCAGACTTAATGGTCTGACTGAGACTGGAGGAACCCCAGAATGCATGGCCCCTGGATTCCCTATCAGCCCAGAACTAAAACAATTTCTGAGGCCAACTTCTAGGGATTGGACTGGACTGTGGGACATAAAGTGATACTTGTGAGGTGTGTGCCTCTTAGCTCAAGTAGATACAAGAGACTAAACGGGCAGCTTCTGTCCGGAGGTGAGACAGGAAGGCAGAGAGTGTTAGGAGCTGGTTGAATGAACATGGGGAATCAAGGGTGGAAAGGAGGAGTGTGCTGTCACAGTATGGAGAGAGCAACTAGGGTCACATAACAATGTGTATATAAATTTTTGTATGAGAAACTAACTTGAACTGTAAACTTTCACTTAAAGCAAATTAAAAAATAAATAAATATTGAATGCAATAAAAGGAAATTGCAAAAGGAAAAAAAAAGAAGCAGACAGTTAGCACTAAAGCAGAATTTCAACCTAGCATCTGCATCTGGGGCATCTGCAAATGTAATCATTAAAATTAGCACGGGCCCAGGGCCCAAAGGAAACTGACCACAGATGAGCTCCTACTTTGTATCACTGATCAGAAGCATTACCATGAATATTTTCAGGCAGCAGGAGGAAAAAAAGGAAGGAACTAACTTGTGCCATGTCTCAGCGGGTTTACCCTTAGTGTATTATCTCCTTTAACTCTCACAACAGCTTTACCATATGGAATTGTTCTCTACACAATGCCTGGTACACAGTAATGAGTCAATAAATGATAACTGCTAGTAATATTAATATTGATAACCCTAATGATCATAAACTGAAGCACAGAGGGCTAGAATAACTTGTCCAAGGTCACAGAGCTGGTAAATGGTAAAGCCAGGGTTTGAACCCAGGCCTTTCTGACCCAAAACCTTGGGATTTCTCTGCTATACCACACTGCAAGAGGAAAAAGAAAGATTTTGGAATTTTCCAACCCTTTGTCAAGGCTGCCTCCACAGTTGGCCACTTGAGACCTTCAAGTATGTAAGCACATCTTCAGTCTTCCTCTCTCTCCTCATCCAGGTTTACAAATTGATATGAACCATGGCCCAACTGTACTACAAAAAGGTCAACTACTCACCGTACCGGGACCGCATACCCCTGCAAATTGTGAGAGCTGAGACAGAGCTCTCTGCGGAGGAGAAGGCCTTCCTCAATGCTGTAGAGAAAGGGGACTACGCCACAGTGAAGCAGGCCCTACAGGAGGCCGAAATCTACTACAATGTCAACATCAACTGCATGGACCCTCTGGGTCGGAGTGCCCTGCTCATTGCCATTGAGAACGAGAACTTGGAGATTATGGAGCTACTGCTGAACCACAGCGTGTATGTGGGCGATGCATTGCTCTATGCCATCCGCAAGGAAGTGGTGGGTGCTGTGGAGCTTCTTCTCAGCTACAGGCGGCCCAGTGGAGAGAAGCAGGTAAGAGAAACCTCTTGAGGCTGGGAAATAGCCAGGGAAAACAGGGCACCAGGGTCAGAAGGCTTGCAACTAGGGAAGGTTAGGCAGGCTGAGGTAGGCAGATGAAAAGCCCCATCACAGCAACCCTCTGCTCTGAGAAATTGCATCAGTGATCTCAGGTGGTATTCTTACAGCTACCCTGCCTGGCCCATGCTGAGTTTCACTTATTTCCCTTTTCTTTATTAGTATTTGCTCATATACAATAAATAATGTGTAATTCAAAGGTGTGCTCTCCGTTTTCAGAATATTCAGGCTCCTGTTGTTGTTGTGCTTAGTTGCCTACTCATGGCAACCCTATGTGTGTCAGAGTGGAACTGCTCCATAGGGTTTTCAAGGCCTGTCTTCTGAGGCAACCTCTGGGTGGGTTTGAACCACAGAACTTTTGGCTAGTACTCGAGCCCTTAACCACCTGCGCCACCCAGGGACTCCTCTACCCTCCCTATCCCCTGATTTCTATATTCATTTTCTTCCTTCACAGGTTACATTCTAGAAAAGGAGAGACCAAAGATAGCTTTCACCTTCTCACCAGCCTCTCTCCTGAAGGCGTTTAAACGTGTATACTACAGTGCAGGTTCAGATGCATATAGAGACTCGAATATTTTCCCAGTACCTGTCATGTGACCGCAGTCCACCCCTAGATGTTCGTTTTTTGCCTCTGCAATTCTCCTATCCTCCTTGGCACATAGATTTAATGCTCTGGAGTCACTTTTGTTTCCTCCCTCTCCCTTCCTCCATGTCCATTTCCCAAGCCCTACAGTTTCTTCCTTTGCAATATCTTTTACATACTTTCTTTTCTCACTAGCCCAGCTCCCACCACTCTGACTCTGCTTCTCATCCTCTCTCTCCTAGACCAGAAGCTGTCATCAGAATCACCTGGAACTTGTTAGAAATGCAGATTTTCAGTTCCCACCCTAGACCTCAGTAGGTCTAGAAACTCTGGGAGAGGGTCTGGCAAGTTGTGCCTTAACAAGCCCTCCCACTCAAGTTTAAGAACCACTGTCCTAGACTAATAAAAAAATCTTCTAACTGGATTCCTTACCTCTAGCCTCTTCCCCTCTTTTAAGCCATCCTGAACAATGATGCTAGTTTATTCTTCCTAACATATCATAGTGATCCTGTCATCCCCGTCCATCCTTTCAATAACTACAATGGATCCTCATTAGAAAAGAAACCTACACTCAATACCCTTCATGTAATGGTCTTTTCCAGTCTTGTCTTTCCCTATTCCCTTTTACACACCCCTCAGTCAGACAGGTCTCTTCACTGTCTCTTCTTTGGGAGCATACCCCTGGGTACATAGCAGGGAGACAAAGAAAATACTGAATTGTCAAAAATGGAATATCTCAACACATTCCAAAAAGTAGAATTAGTACAAATCAAAATAAAAATTGCAAAGTACTTAAAAAATATTGAGAATGGAAACATTCAACAACAAAACTTATGGGATATGGCCAAAGCTAGATTTAAAGGAAATTCACAGCTTTAAATCCTTGCCTAATTAAAGAAAAAGGAATAAAAATAAACTAAGTGATAACTTACAGATGAAGAATCAGAATAGTCTGAGCAGAAAGCAAGATACTAGATTAAAAGTTCCTTGGGCACAGGGCCTGAATCCTCCCCGACCCCACGCTTCTCCATTAGCATCTAACAGGTGTCAAGGGAGAAGGGACCTTGTCTCTTTTAGTCACTGCTTATCCCAGCACTAGAAAACTACCAGGAGCATCACAGACACTCAATAAATATTTATTTACTAAATCAATAATACGCAAGTGACATTGTGCTAAGCATCTTACACGACTTAACTCATCTAATCCTCCCAATGTCTCTCTTGTTGTTACTTGCCGTTGAGTCAATTACAACTCATGATGACCCCTCCACCATTGTGTGCAGAGTAGAACTGCTCCATAAGGTTATCACAGCTGTGACCTTCTGGTAGCAGATTGCCAGGCCTGTCTCCCAAGGCGCCTCTGGGTGGGTTCAAACCACCAACCTTTCAGCTAGTAGTTGGGTGCTTAACCTTTGCACCATCTGGGGACATCTCTGTTAGGTAGACACTATTATCATCATTCCCATTTTACCAATGAGATAAATCAAGTCACAGGATGATTAATTTAATTGTCTAATATCCCAGTTAGTAACTATAGAGCCAGGATTCAAACCCAGGCAGCCTAGGTCCTAAACCCAACCCCTTAACCACTAGGCTATACTGCTTCCCTAGCAGTCTAAGTGTTAGGATTCCCAGCACAGGAGTTCTGAGACAGGGTAAAGCAATGGATGATGGAACAGCTTTCTGGAAAGGACAAGCCTGGAGGATTTGGATGAATAGCAAAGCAGAGAGATGTGAGCACGTTACATCCCTACTTGCTCCATCTCACCGTTCCCATCAAACAGATTTGTTCTGTGCCCCATTTCCCCAGAGCCCTACTAAGTGCCTAGGCAATTTATGTGCTAACCGGAATTAAGGCTTGCCCATACTACCTTGCTCCATGGTGATCTTGCCTACCTTTGAGGTCCACGGCCCATTTGCTCTGCCTTTCACTTGGCACCAATCATGTACCACTTTGTAGTGTTGGTTAGCTTCACCTGTATAAATGTCTTGTCTCTGTAACTGGAGTGTTTCTTAAACGTCAGGGGTAAATTTAATGCCTAATTTCTTCCACCATTCCTGCATCAATACCTAACCCAAAAACTAAACCCACTGCCATCAAGTCGATTCCAACTCATAGCAACCCTATAGGACAGAGCAGAATTGCACCATAGGGTTTCCAAGGCTGTAATCTTTACAGAAGCAGACTGCCACATCGTTCTTCTGCAGAGCAGCTGGTGAGTTCAAACTGCCAACCTTTCGGTTAGCAACCAAGCGCTTTAGCCACTGTGCCAGAAGAGCTCCTAGTACCTAACCCAGTGCCTAGTATATAATGGGTGACAGATAAATATCTGCTGATGAATATGAAGGAGTTAAGTGTCTCTCCTAGAAAAACACATGGCTAGCTGATTGAACAAGGCTTCCTGGACCTTCATATTCAATCCCATTTAGTTTCATAAGTATTTTGAGAGAGAGGAGAGCACAAGTCAGGTACCACAAAAGGTACTAGCTGAAGAAAACCAAAGACACAAGGAAAATATTAGTCCAAAGAACAAATGGACCACATGAACCACAGTCTCCACCAGCCTAAACCCAGAAGAACTAGCTGGTGCCTGGCTACCACCACCAATTGCTCTTACAGGGATCATAATAGAGGGTTCCAGACAGAGCGGGAGAAAAATGTAGAACAAAATTCAAATCCACAAAAGAAGACAGACTTATTGGTCTGACAGAGACTGGAGGAACCCTGGAGACTATGGCCCCTGGACACCCTGCTAACTCAGAACTGAAGCTACTCCCAAAGTCTACTTTTCAGCCAAAGATTAGCTAGACCTATAAAACAAACAATAACACACGTGAGGAATGTGTTTCTTAGTTCAATCAAGTATACAAGACCAAATGGGCAACACATGCCCAAAAACAAGGATGAGAAGGCAGGAAGGGACAAGAAAACTGGATGAATGGACACGGGGAATCCAAGGTAGAAAGGGAATGGGAGAGAGTGCTGACACACTGCAGAAATTGCAACCAATGTCACAAAACAATTTGTGTATAAATTTTTGAATGAGAAACTAATTTGTGCTATAAACTTTCACCTAATGCACAATAAAATTTTTAAAAAAAGAAAGGAAAAAAAGGGACTAGCTATATCAGCCCTATCTGAGTTTTGAAAGTAGGCCAAGTCCTTATTGGATAGCCCCCATTTCCCCTATTTAGTTCCCCAATGCTCTGACAAACCCTGAGGCTTTGTCTGTCAAGAAGAATAGCATCAGATAAACTTCCACTAAAGTACAGTCTAACACATGACCTCCCCTGGGGAAAGGCAGTACTTAACTCACAGGAATGAACCACTCATGGTGGAATGTCGGGCATATGGAACCTGGGTGAAGCTACTTGGACAGGCAGTCTTTACCAGGACCCTTTCAGCCACGCTGCCAATATAAGACCTCCTTTGTCCATACTCCGATACAGCAACCATATATACGAACCCACAAAGCCATCAACTCCATTACCAAGTCTCTTCAGCAGCCTTCTCCTCTCTCCCCCAACCCCCACCACCAGCCTCTGCTAAATTCCATTTTCTGCCATTGCTCTGACAATCGCTGTGATAAATCATACGTCAGTAACTATAACAACAGGCTGCCACAGTGCTGGAGCCCTGCCTTTCTGGGAGACAAAAACAAGATTTATTTAACTGGGAGCAATCAGGGATGTGAGCAAACACAGGCCTCCCGAAGGACCCTGGGTCCAGCTGGGCAGGCCACTCTCAGGAAGGCACTACTCCCACAGGCAGAATCCAAACAACTGTTCTTTTTCTCAGAAACCCTCCCCATCTCACCTGGGGACTAGGCACAGCTGACCTCCAACAATCCTGGGTGGATAAAACAATGCCTCCCTTGGCTTTCTTGTACAAAAAGTTTAGCCCCAGGCTGGCAACATGGCCTCTCATGCTCTTCTTCTTCTTCTTGCCTATCAGAACTGCTCTCAGATAAAGATCTGAGGCTAGATATAAATAACTAACTTTGGCTTCAAGTATGAACACTCTAATGGAGACCTACATTTTTAATAGGCACCAAATCTTAAAGTAAAAATGATGATGCTCTTTCAGATAGAATTTCCTGCATCAGATCGCAAAAGGAGAAGTGTGTGTGTTAACTCTATTGTCTTCATGGTGCTTCAGAAATCCTACCCTCTAGCAGTGCCCACTTTCTAACCACTATAGTCTATTTCCTTAGCGGTAGATTTGGTGATCTGGAGGATTGGTGATTCTTTCAGTAACACTCCTCAATTATTCTCAGGAGTCAACATTTTTGGACTACAGAAGGTCTAATGCCAGCTAGTTCTTGTCTGTCAAGCTTGCCACCTATGGCCCACTGACTTTGGGAGCCACTAGAGGAGCATTATCAGCAGGGAGAACAAATCCAGCTACAACACAGAGAGGAGATTTGTATTTACCTACACTCAAAACCACCTCAAAAAGCAATTGTTATGCATGTGGGGAACTAGTCAAAATGCAGATTCCAGAGCCTCAGTGCATCCATTCAGAATCAGAATCTTGGGTTCTGGGCCTGGAATCAGCATTTTAACAAGCTCACCCCCATCTAGGTAAGAAGTCTATGTAACTCTTTGAGAAATACTGGTCTAGACAAGTGGTTTTCAAACATTTTCAACAGCAGAGCTTTTCATTAAATGAAACCCTGCCCAGAAGTTAAATAGGCACAAGTGGAGCCACCCTATTTTAAATGCAAGTGGGAGCCCCTGCATTTAAATCCAAAACTCTGCTTGTTCCCACAGATACACACACACACACACACACACACACACACACACACACACACACACTCCCATACCTCCTTGGTCCCTGAAGAGCAAGTACAGCTGGAAATCTGCTGGTCAGAGTGACAGAGTAACAGAGTCTAATTCAGAGTTTGTGGTGCTAGCCATCCTGGAGCTATCAGGGTGACCCTGGGCAAGTCACAGAATCACTCTATAGTTCCATTTCTTCATCTGCAAAATGATGTTAACAATACCTTCCCCACCTATTCCAGGGGCCTGTTACGAGGAAGAAATAAAATGAAGGTATGTCAAAGTCTTTTGAAAAAACGCTTTAAAAAATGCTGGACAGAAGGGATGACTATTATTTTCAGGTTTACTATCTCGGTTTGATTTAGCATGTCATATTGGATGGGAGAGGCCAGCTAGCAAGTGGCACTCACCCCAAAGTACCTTCAGTACAATGAGAGGGAGTGGCTGGTGAGTGAGATGGCCTGGTTCACAGATTACCTCCTTCTGCCTGGCATTGATGGCAACAGCCTCCCTTCTGCTGCCAGGCAATCTGCATGACCCCAAAGTCATCCCTCCTCTTTCACTGGAGTCTAAGGATTTGAGCAACAGGGGGGTAGAGCTGCTGGCCTCTGCATCAACTTGGATCCACCCAAGTAATTTTCTTTCTTGGTCACTTGCGTCAATGCAAGCAGGCAGAAAGAGGCTAAGCCAACCTTCTCCCCATGGCCCGCCCCTCTGTGCTCTGCCATAATTACTCATTTGTCTGTGGCAGATGGCTTCAAATTAAAATTGGTCTCACAGATGAGCTAGAGAGATTAAGTCTCTACAACACTAAAAAGTGTTTGTGTTGAGATAGTAGAAAATCAGCAAGAAAACACTCCATTTACTTCTCCTCCTATCATGCCCTTGGTCTCTGCAAGAGATTGCACAGTAAGGAGGGGGACACTGAGAACTTGTGCAAAGATGACTGGAGTACAGACAGCGGACCTGAAGAGTCTAGCCTACAAATCTCAAACACTCAATCTAAGAGCAGAAAGTAAAGGAGAGAATTCCAAAATCCACCTTGCTATTTATAGGCAGCCTGGAATAGAAGAAAGAACGTGGGCTTTGGAGTCAGCCGCTTATTAGATGTGTTTCCTGGGAAAAGTCACTTCATCTCTCCAAACATCAGTTTCTTCATCAGTAAATGGGAATTATAGTGGAATTATAGTGAGAAGTAAATGAAATAATACATGTATATTACTCAGAAAAATGCTTGGCACATAGTAAAACAATCAAAAAAACCAGTGCTGTCAAGTTGATTCAGACTTGTGGCGACCCCATGTATGTCAGAGTAGAACTAAGCTCCATAGGGTGTTCAATGGCTGATTTTTTGGAAGTAGATCACCAGGCCTTTCTTCCAAGGCGCTTCTGGGTGGACTGGAACCTCCAACCTTTTGGTTAGCAGCTGAGCACATTAACCATTTGCACCAACCAAGGACAACACATAGTAAGTACACAATAAATGGCAGCTAGTCTACTACTTCTACTAGTTGAAGCCATATTGATATCATCTGCTGACTAATGTCATACATTCATTCAACAAATGTATTGAGCACCCACTATCACATAGTGATTAAGAGCTCAGACTGGGTAAACTTGGAAAGGTCGTTCACCCTGTTAAGCATCAGTTTCCTTATCTATATAATGGGGTTATCATAGGTTGTTTGTGAGAATTAAACGATATAATTATTTTTAAACACTTGACATAATCTGTGGCACATAGCATTTAATATATGATACCCACATTATTATCATTAATACAAAAAAGTATTCATACATTATTAACTCCTTGTTACTTGAATTGCCCAATATAAGACTAGGTCTTTATAAGAAACTGACTAATAGCTTTACTTCTATGATTTGCTTTGATTCCCATTCCAAAGTCAAAATTCTAGGCTAAAACAATGGGTTGTGTCAATAAAGTCAAGAAAATTAATCAGTCAGTTCAAATTGGGAGAAAAGGAAGAAATGACTGCTTAGCATCCTATTGGCCAAACTGATGCACTGAGTTACCTCCTCTGATGTATCTCTGCTGCCTTATAGTAGACATGGCCGAACTTACTCACAGAATGGAACTGTAGAGAGTTTAGAGATTATTTGCTCTGAAGTGCCTTGTCCAAGATCATTCACCTGAGCCTGCACTGACACAAATGTCTCTGTCTTGCAAGCCACTCTTTCTACCCCACTCTGCCTCTGAGGAATCATCAGAAGTGTTAACATTTATAACGAAGCTGAAAATAAACAAAGCACCTACAAGTAATGTCTATCTAGAACAACTCATTGATGCAGAGGCACAGAGAGTGATTAATTTTATTCACTTCTGTTCAGTTTTGTAAGTATTTTTGACTACTAATCATATGCCTCACAATAAAATTGAGAGATACAGTTAGTGCCCTCAAGAAATTTATAGTCACATGGGAGGACCAGATATAAACATGCTGTCCAGCCAGCCCACCCATCTCAGTAGGCTTGGCCTTCTGTGTTCCACGGGACACAGAAGACTTAAGACAGTGATACTCACATCTCAGAAAGAAAAAATAATTATTTAAACTTGTTCTCAAATAGACCAAGGGAGCTGGCTGCACAACAATTCACAAAGAAGAAAGCATGAACTAACTTCAAAAGTAATTCACTAAATAAAAACACATGAGGTTTTATAGCCATAGCCCCCATCCCTTCAGGGTCACCACCAACTCAGGATTCCCATTCCTTAGCCTCAGGCTGTCTGATTTTATATAGCCTTGCCCCACATACACATATCTAGTAAGGAAGTATCCTATTCTCCTTTGTCCCTGGGCAGGTTAGTCTCCTCTGTGGGTAATATCATCCCCTTCCCCCTCACTTCACATGTACAATTGTCTAGTGGGCAGCCATTTAGTCTTTTCACCCCAGGACCTCTCATTGGTTTACTCTGTTATTGGTTTTACCAGCTTATGGCCCTTGTTGCAAACTCTTTCCCATCTCTCCTCCCAGCTGTCCTATCGCAGTGTACCAAACACTTCCCTGTACTGGTCCCTTTCTATATGCCAACGATAAACATGGGACAGTGATATAACAGTGCAAAGAATTATATGATGTATCATCCAAAATGTGTGATGTGGACAATATAGAAGGCCACTCTGGGTATCAGGAGAAAGAGAAGTTTCAAGGGGGGACATTTCACAAGTGAAATAAGCTTTCCAGATCATTGGAAAGGGAGAAAGAAAGGAGGGCACACTGGTTAGCAGTGGATTTTTCAAATCATAAGCCTTCTGTTTTATTCTTATGTGAACCAACTGTTGATATTTTTTGCACATTTTTCTGCTAGAGTCTTCATCTTTTTCTTATTGATCTCTCTAAGCTCTTTGTATATTAAGGTCATGAGTACTTTATTCATTTTTTTTAACGATTTCCACCCTCATCTATTAGAGAACAGTGATTTACCCAGAGTTTTATAGCAGCTCTGGAGCAAAGAGCAAAGCTAATTGTATTCTAGATCTTTTAACTTTTCTGCATAAAAGAACCAAACCCCTTGTCGTGGAGTCAAGTCCAACTCATAGCGACCCTATAAGACAGAGTAGAACTGTCCGATAGGGTTTCCAAGGAGCAGCTGGTGGATTCGAACTGCCAACCTTTTGATTAGCAGCCGAGCTCTTAACCAGTGTGCCACCAGGACTTCACCTTATAAAAGAACAAGATTATTTTAAGTGATGCTTAAAATTTTGTAGTGTCTCTCTGGTGTAAGAACCTGGATAAAAGAGTATTCATGTTTAATAGTTCCTTTATTTCTCAGTTTACAGTTTAGTGCTTAAGCATCTTTGTTCAAAAGAAACTCTATATTGCTGTTATAGCCAGAGTTTACAGAATTGGAGGCATGGAGGAAGAGGACCAGACAGACAGGCTTATACTTCAAGTCCCAGGGAAGTAGAAAGGAGGCAGAAACAAGAAGAAAGTTTGTTTTTTAGTAGAGGAATGAGTTCTAACTCCCAGGCAATGGCAAAAAACCTCTAATCCATTTAATCCATTTTTTGCCCTGATTTCATTGGCAGCAGAGTTGCCACTTCAGAAAAGAAAATATGACAAGGGTCACATTATGCAGGAAAATATTTTCCTTGATTTCCTTGGTAGTGAGGAAACATAAAAGGAGAAAATATGTGATATGACTTCTGGCCTAAACTCTCCAGATTGTCTATGTTAATCAAATAAAATAATTTCCAAATTCTTACTTTATTTGGTGCCACGCTGACACAGTCATCTAGATTGAGAATGTGTTTGCGACACTAAGAAAATATACTAACACTAGTGTCCAAACAGGACAATCAGGTAGCCCTGATTGATATCCCAGAAAGATTCCTGATATGTAGAGGTTTGTAGTACCTTTTCTTCCAGCAGTCCCTAGAGTGATGCTACCAACAGCCTCAATTGTCTGTTACTCAGGTTACTTTTTCCTGCTTGATTTGAGAAGATTTAGTAAGTTTGAGGATTCACAAAAGGGATAAGTCAAACTATCACAGGTCGGAGATGTGTGAACGATGATTATAGACTCAATGTCTAGAAGGGTCTCAAAGAATAAAAGAAACCGTGCAATGTCCCTAACAAGAGCCTTCAGGCCTTGGGTCACTCTAGACAACCCTAGAATCTGACAACTGCTCCCACCCCCACCACCTGACCCTAGTCCAAGCCACTATCACCTCTCACCTGGACAATTGCAACAGCATCCTAACTGACTTTCCCGCTTTCACTCACTCCCTCACATAATCTAGTCTTTTCCCAGCAGCCTGAATCACCCTTTTAAGACATATGTCAGACCATCCCACCCTGCTTAAAGCCCTCCAAAGCTCTTTCCAGTGCCTACAAGGTCTTGCATGATCTGATCCCCTGCTATCTCTGCTCTCATTTCCTACAACTCTCCCCTTCACTCACTCAGCTTCAGCCATACTCACCTCTTAGAGAAATTGTCCAGCCTCCATGCCTTTGCCTGAAATGTTCACCATTGCCTGAAATAGCTGCATAGCTGGCTCCCTCCCTTCTTTAGATATCTGCTCTAATGCTATGTTATCAGACAGGCCTTCCCTGACCACCTTATATAAAAATAACACCTTCCCATTGCTCTCTACACCTTTGCCCTCCTTCAGTTTTCTTCATAGCATTTATCACAACCCAACATATATTTGTTCACTGTCTGTGTCATTTCTCTAAAATGTAAACTCCATGAGAGAAGGTATTTTGTTTATTTTGTTCACGTTTAAATTTCCAGTGCCTGGAACAGCTTCTGGAACATGGCAAGTACCCCATAAATAATTTTTTGAATGAATGAATCAACTTAAGAGCATCTCACACTTGGAAATACTGTCTAGTCCACCTCCTCCCCATTTTATAGATGGAGAAAAAGAGACACACGAGGGAAAGTGACTTGTCCAGGCTCAGCAGAGTGACTTTTATAGCAGAGCCAAGATTCATAACTTCTGACTTTCAATTGAGTGTTACTTCTGATACATTAAAATGAAATTCTTCTATCTTAAAAGCCACTCATAGTGGGTTCTCTGACATCCTCTAGTCATCCATTAGGGAGTCTAATACCATGAACTGTTCTTGCATCTAACCTACATTCTACATCTTATAGGCTAAACAATGTCCTCTATTTCAGCTCTCAGTGGAAAGGAAAGACATTCTAAAGATATACAAATTTTCCTTCAATCAAGCGCTTGCTAGACTAAGGAGGTTATATTTTCTCTATAAAAAAAGCCAAGGCAAAATTTCTGAGCTCCATGGTGCCCCCAAATACATCGGCCCATAAAGCAAGCCTCTCTTACAAGATGACAGGGATCTAGAGAGTCATGGTGGGAAGGCCACATGAATTGTTTGAGATGACAATATTTTGGGGAACTAGGTAGTTTAGAAATTGTGGCAGTCTCTGACTAAAACAATAGAGATTTTAACTGTGGAAGAAAGAAATCAGTTTTCCAACAGGGAAGGCAGAAAAATAATGACACCAAGGCCAATCCAGGGCTCGCCACTAATTACCCCCTCAGTGGTCTGGAGGAAGCTTACTTGTTTAGCAAAATCTGTGAATTATGACCACATCTGTATCATTAATGAATGTTTCAGACCTAATGCCAGATTAGTGCAGTATAGGCAGGACAGCATTATAATATGTCCCCTAAAAGCCCAAAACATTTGCGTCTAAAAACAAAACCCATTTAGCTGATGGCCAACAGCCCCTAGCATTGACTCTGAAACATTCATTAATGATACGACGTGGTCATAGTTCACAGCCTTGGTAAATAAGTAGTCTTCCCCCTCATACTACTGAAGGGAAACACAGTGACGAGCCCTGGCTTGTCCCTGGCGTCATTATTTTTCTGCCTTCCCTGTTGGAAGCCTGATTTCTTTCTTCCAGTGCTAAAATATTTATCATTTTAATCAAAGATTGCACAATTTCAAAATTTCCTAGTACCTATTTGTAAACCAGGAAGCAGGACAAAGTGAGCTTGCCCATTCTGCTGCCGGTACTAAGCTCTTCTAGGCAATATCTTGTCTGATCAGAGTGGAAAGTGTTCTCTGGAACCTGGAACTTACTTGGGAGAAAATATCATAGATCTTATGTGGATGAAGCTACTCAAATTAGCTAGGCTTTCTTTAATTGGGAATCCTTCTTTGATAATTCTCACTAGTTTTTCATTTAAACTATCTGGGAGGAAGCCTGAGTAAATAAATTCTACTAAATGATTCAACTGGTAGTATCATGTCCATCCCTCTTGGAGAACACAGTCAGGATTGGAGAACACAACCCAGCAGCCCAACAGAACATTTTGGCCTAATAAGAACACTATCACACTCAATCTTGAGCTCTTTCCTTAGAACCAGGCTGAAACATTGCCTGAAAGACCTTGAGCCCTCACTTATCATCAGCATCTATAGGCTGATCAGATGAGTGAGAAGCCACCTTGAGCCTAGACAGGATGAACTACAAGATAGGAAGGAGATCTTAATAAAGAGTTCCAGACTAGGGAGAGCAGCCCAAGGGTGTTTGAGTAGTGCTCAGAGCGGAAGAAGGAAATGTGGCCACCTGATTTAAAAACAATTGTCTCCACACTATGGAGAAGTGGAATGGCATATAAACACAGAATGTGTTTGAGCAGAGGCAGAATGGCCACTAGGCAATAATGTTGCTGTCATGGATGGAACTTTGTCCCCCCAAAATATCTGTCAACTTGGCTATGCCATGATTCCCAGTACTGTGTGATTGTCCACCATTTTGTGATCTGATGTGATTTTCCTATGTGTTGTAAAGCCTGCCTCTATGATGTTAATGATGTGGGATTAGTGGCAGTTATGTTAATGAGGCAGGACTCAATCTACAAGATTGGATTGTGTCTTGAGTCAATCTCTTTTGAGATATAAAAGAGAGAAGCAAGCAGAGAGACAGGGGGCCCTCATACCACCAAGAAAGCAGCGCCAGGAGCAGAGCACTCCTTTGGACCCGGGGTTCCTGTGCAGAGAAGCTTCGAGTCCAGGGGAAGATTGATGACAAGGACTTTCCTCCAGAGCTGATAGAGAGAGAAAGCCTTTCCCTGGAGCTGACGCCCTGAATTTAGACTCCTAGCTTAGCAGTGTTCAGGCCAAAAGGGTGGGGAGTGGGAAAGCGTGTATCTCTGGTTACCAGATGTTGTGTCTCCTGTTGGGCACTCCGTGAGGTTGCCTTCTCGTACTCCCTGTCCAGGGTCATTGGTGGCTGTGTTCCAAGGTGGTGAATTCATGCTGCGTTCGCTGGCAGGGGACCTCCATTCTGTAGCTCTCCTCATTCTCTGTTCTCTGTCAGTTTCTTCTTCCATTGGTGCTTGATCTAGTTCTTTATCCCTTCATTTGATGCTTAAGGTTCTAGGATTGACTATCTGTTTTAGTTAGTTTTTCTGGTGTTTGCTATACAGGGACGGCATGGTGCTTCTGTCTATAATGCCATGTTGGTTCTGCCTTCCCTGATCTCCAGGTCTTTCTCCTACAGAACCACTCAGTGGGTTTGAACTGCCAACCTTTCAGTTACTAGTCAAGCACAAATAGCTTATAACCACCCAGGACCTTAAAAACATTAAGTGCTGTTTTTGTTTTCGTTAGGTGCCACTGAGTTAGTTGGTTCCAACTTATAGTCACCCTATATACAACAGAACAAAACATTGCGGGGGACCTCATACCATCAAGAAAGCAGTGCTGGGAGCAGAGCGTGTCCTTTGGACTGGGGTCCCTGTGCCGAGAAGCTCCTAGTCTGGGGGAACACTGATGAGAAGGCCGACAGAGAGAAAAAGCCTTCCCCTGG
>NW_004444004.1:5780272-5820462 GCF_000243295.1 Trichechus manatus latirostris | reverse complement strand
GCCACATACCACCAAGAAAGAAGAACCAGAGTGGAGTGTGTCCTTTGGATCCGGGGTCCCTGCACTGAGAATCTCCTAGACCAAGGGAAAATTGATGACAAGGAACTTCCCCCAGAGCTGACAGAGAGAGGAAGATTTCTCTGGAGCTGGCACCCTGAATTTGGACTTCTAGCCTCCTCGACTCTGAGAGAATAAATTTCTGTTTGTTGAACTCATCCATTTGTGGTATTTCTGTTATAGCAGCACTAGATGACTAAGACAGTCACCAAAGGTGTTAAACATCTATTATGAGACTGGACTATATCATCTTCAAGGTCTCTTCCAACCCTGCAATTTTGCATTGCATATATCAGCCCTGGCAGCTTGGTATGATGAGTAGTCTGGGAATGGAGTTCTCATCTTGACTCCATCCCTCAACTGTTATTTAGCCTTAGATAAATAACTTAACCTTTTTATGGTTTAACCTCTTGCCATTGAAAAATGAAGGGATAATACTCAATAATCTCACAGGGATGCTGTGAGCAATGTTTTGGAATTATTCTAAAAGTATTTTCCAAACCCACATTAAATAGGTGCATAAGGTTTAGTAGAGAGGCAAGAATACAAAGCCCACTATATATAAAAACTACAATGCGGTTCACTAATAACTCCACAGGCAGTGATATGTGGACAGGTTTCTAGCATAAAACCTTTGGAGTTCTGGTAGATATCTGTTTGGCTGTGGTCCACTTAATCATAGAATCATCAGGATTAAATGAAACATCGTGGCCATCTAGTCCATTCTTCCTTCACTACAATCAATCCAAGGTGTATTAACCTTTCACTTCTTTGAAAGAGTTAAACACTCCAATGTTAATTTGATGGAACAGATCTTGGCAGGATATAAAAGAAGTCTGAAAGCAATTCTGTGCAAGTGTCAGTTGTTCAGAATTCTCAAATGTATCTCTAGGACCTCTAGGAAGTCTCAAGTTTATGAATGAATGGCATTATGGGATCACAGATGAATAAGAATTTGCTGGGAGCTAGGTCTTCCCCTTGGCATACCTGAGCACCTCTGCTTCTCTTTTTTGACAATAGATAAGCAATCCCCTGAATCTATGTCATCTTCTGAGAGCTGGGAACTCTGTTCCTGTCCCCATGGGAGTAAAACAATCAATCATCTGGGGGCCTCAACTACTACCACTCTTGCAACTTTCATCAATCTTTGATATTCTTATCCCTTATTAACTGACAACAGTGGCTGCAACAATGGGCTCAGACATAGCAACGATGGTGAGGATGACGCAGAACGGGGCAGCGTTTCCTTCTGTTGTGCATAGGGTCGCTATGAGTCAGAACCGACTCAATGGCACCTAACAACAATTAACTAAATATGAAGGAGAAAAGTAAGCCGTAGTAAATTTAATTTGGAACCCTAGTTCCTTCTAATGCCTCCTTTCCCTTAGCCCTGGCCTGCATTCCTGAAAAGGCACTATAGGATGAAATACTACATTGAGGCTATTCTTTCAGAGAGAAGGACAAGTTTCTCAATTGATTGAAAGATCCTCATTACATTTTAAATGTCTATCCCTTTAAAGTTTCAGATTTGGGGCATGTTTGACTTCAGGGAAATAAGGACAAGGAGCTGATGTTTTCCTTACTCTGTAGTGATCAGCACCTAGCTTACTTCATCTAGGGAGATAGCAGCCCATACTCCTGGCCTGGGAGCATACAGGGAGAAAGGCAGGCAAGAGAAGGTAGCAGCAGGGTTAGAAGCCCAAAGTAGCTCTCCCTTCTCCCATCTCCAGCCAGAGGCAACCAAGCTCCTGCTTCTTTCCTTTGACACTTGGTCTGTTCTGACAAGAACCAAAAGTATTCTGCTTGAGAAGGCTCTATAGACAATGCAGCTGCCATTTCAAAGCAATAAAATTAAAAGTCATGTCAGAGAGAGAAATTATGGGAGTGGGGAAGGGTATTTTCTTGATTTTTTTTTCCCTCTCAAAATGTGATAGAGGGAAAATATATGAGTATATGCAGCACATTACAAGAACATAAGTAAACCTTTGATTGTCAAAGACTGTGTGTAGAAAGAACTTGCTTGCAATTGAATGATGTCAACATGATAAGAAGGTTCAATCAAGAAATTACTTAAGCTGCTTTCCCTGTCAACCAAAAGTTACATAATTTTTAAAAGTGAATTCTGTTCTATTAGTGACCCAGTAATTTAATCTTGGCCATTGTGTACTGAAAAATCAACTGCTCATCATGGTGTACGCTGTCATGGCCACCACAGACTTTTGAATCTTGTTTTTCTGCTAAAGGAGAAACGAGTCCCACTGAGATGTCTGTACTCTGCCCCTGGACTTCTTGGCATTGTCCGGTCTTGGGCTTCCTTACCCAAAGGCTTTCCAACCCTAGCCAAGCCTGCTGCAGAATGAGGGGCTCCTGGTTGCATGGGTGTTTCTGAGATAAGCCACTCAGAAATCCCAGGTGGGGTGTACAAGCAGAAAGAATCTGAATACAAATTCCCCCAGGGTACCTCCAGCAGTACCAACCAGCAAAAGTATTTCCTGTCATTAACGGTAGCATTTGTAGGTTTGCCTAACGCTTGCCTACAATATCCAAAACTCATGGAGTTTCCATTCTGATGATAACCAAGGGCCCTAACTGTGGTATTATCATGTGATGCATGTCCCCTGCCTCCTTTTCAGTGTGTCTGAGGATAATAAGCCATGCCATGGAAAGGTGATCTCCATAATGACCTTCCCAGCTCACAACCCCAGTAGCCCTTCATTCTCTTCATCCCATGGGATGATTCTTCTAGTCCAGGTTCTGGAACCAATCCTGTTTCTAGTCATGGGGACTCTTAAAAGTAGAGGTCAGTAGCTCAGCGGTTGAGCATCAAGTAAGCGAAGCTGCTGGTACTCTCTAAATCTTGTACTTTGGAATCTGTGCCTGAGCCCTTGCCTTGTTGCTATGTAACCAAGCCTCTCTTTATACTCTTGTTCAGTGGTTCTCAACCGGGGAGAAGTTTGACCTCCAGGGGACATTTGACAATGTCTGGAGACATTTTTGGTCATCATACTTGGAGAAAGGGGTGCTACTGGCATCTAGGAAGTAGATGCCAAGGATGCTGCTAAACATCCTACAATGTACAGGACAATCCCCCAGAACAAAGAATCATCTGGCCCAAAATGTCAAAAGCACTAAGGCTGAGAAACCCTTGACTAATTCCAATAACTGAGTCCCTGTCTTATATCCTGCCCAGTACCCCTATTCATGTTGCCAGACCTCCAGAATACCAACCACCTGTCTCCTGGACCTCTGCCTGTATCCATGTTCTCCTGATACAATGCTCTATCCACCTACTAGAACACCTCTCTCTTATTCACTACCAGCATGTCTGGACCACTTCTGATGCCAGACAGCCTTCATTCCACCTGACCACCTTGAGTCCATATATCATGTTTGTTAACAACCCAAGCTCCGGATCCAAACTACCTAGATTCAAGTCCTGGCTCCTCCATTTACTATCTGTGTAACGATAGACAAGTTACTTTACCTCTCTGAGCCTCAGTTTCCTCATCTATAAAATACAAATAATGGTAGTTCCTACCTCATAAGGGAAATGCATGTCAAGTGCTTAGCAAAGTGCCTAGCATGTTTTTAAGTATTGGGTAAATGTTAGCTATTACCTGTTGCTAAGACTTTTCTAGATCGCTAAAGGTCTCTCTTGTCCAGTGATTATCAATCTTAAACTAGAGCATCAGTGTAGAATAGAACTTTTCTGTGATGATAGAAATGTTCTTTATCTATGATGCCCATTATGGTAGCCATCATATGGCTATTGAGCAGATGAAATGTAGCTAATGCAACTAAGGAACTGAATTTTTTAGGTATTATTTAATTTTAATTAAATTAAATTTAAATAGCCAAATGTGGCCAGTGGCTATTGTAATGGACAGCACAGAACTAGAGTTTTTCAAACTCAATCACCCACCAAATAAAATTCCGATAAACCCTCCTGGGGAAGGGAAGACTATTCCTACTCCCTCCCCTTCCAAACATTGAGAATCATTGTCCTAGTGAGAACTGTACTGATGGGAGTGTGTTGCAATCTTCAGGTGGGTTAGGACAGACGAAGTTAAGATTCATATGACTAATTCTGGCTAGTCCTGCCTCTCTCTGCTCCAGTCAGCCCATTGCCAAACAAGCTTCATAAGGTAGAGCAGTGTATTTTCCAACTGAAGAGCTTTTGAATCTTAGGGGACACTTGACCATGTCTGGAGATATTTTTGGTTGTCAGACTTGTTGGGGGGTGGTGCTACTGGCATCTAGTGAGGAGAGATCAGGGATGCTGCTAAACAATCTACAATGCACAGGACAGCACCCCATAACAAAGAATTATCCAGCACAAAATCTCAATAATGCTGAGGTTGAGAAACTCTACCCTAGAGGGATCCTTAAACAATCCCAGATTGTTTAATAGCATATATTCTGCTCTTAAAAATCTCCAAAGACAGCAGGTCTCTAACTTCCCTGGAGAATTCAGTGCAATGTTTACTACCCCCCTGTTTGTTGTTGTTGTTGGCTGCTATCGAGTAGGTCTGACTCACGGTGACCTCGTGAACAATGGAACAAAATGTTGCCTGGTCCTGCCATCCCCGTGATCAGTTGCAAATTGAACCATTGTGATCCATAGGGTTTTCACTGGCTGATTTTCTGAAGTAGATTGCCAGGCTTTTCTTCCTGGTCTGTCTTAGTCTGGAAGATCCACTGAAACCTGTTCAGCATCATAGCAACACACAAGCCTCCACTGACAGATGGGTGGTAGCTGTGCATGAGGTACACTTGCAGGGAATTGAACCTGGTTCTTTGGCAAAGGAAGGCGAGAATTCTCCACTGAACCACAACTGCCTCATTACCTCCAGTTTACTCCCTTCAAATTACTTGGAAGGAAATTGTTCTTTTCCAGTTAGGGATAGACTTTTTAAAGAGCCAGCAATTCTTCAATCCAGAAAAATGCAGGCAGAGAAATCTCTCAAATTATGAGAACTATGGAGAAGGAGAACTGAGCTAGTTCATCAATTGCTAAGATATCAGAAGGAAGAGAGAGCCTTTGAAACCTGCCAGAGTTTTAGGACAAATGATCCATTATGATTTCCACAACATGTAATAAAATGACTGACCTCATTACCCCAAACGGTGGATCAATGAGAAAGGGCAAAGATGTTCTAAGTAGGGATTGGATTTAGATGTTTGCAGCTTCTAAAACCACGAGGAAATATTTTGGAAGCCTGAAATACTAGGGCCATACTTCTTTGAAATTAACAACATGAAAAACATTCATGCTCTCCCCCAACATCTCCTTCTATGTCACAGAAACAGAATTCTGGGCTGAAAGGCCCATGGGGCTGAGCCAGTCAGTGGGCCATATCTTGTATTTTTAGGTCTCCTGAATTCTCTGTGCTACAACTTAGCTACATTTTCTCCTGTTTCATCTTCAGAGGTGTCCTTGGTTATCTAGTGCTGCTATAACAGAAATACCACAAGTGGGTATCTTTAACAAAGACAGATTTATTCTCTCACAGTCTAGTAGGCTACAAGTCCAAATTCAGGGCGTCAGCTCCAGGGGAAGGCTTTCTCTCTCTATCAGCTCCGGAGGAAGGTGCTTGTCATCAATCTTCTCTTGGTCTGGGAGCATCTCAGCGCAGGAACTCAGGTCCAAAGGTTGCACTCTGCTCCCGATGCTGCTTTCTTGGTGGTATGAGGTCCCCACGTCTCTCTGCTTGCTTCTCTCTTTTATATCTCAAAAGAGATTGGCTTAAGACACTATCTAATCTTGTAGATCTCATCAATATAACTGCCACTAATCCATCTCATTACATCATAGTGATAGGATTTACAACACATAGGGAAATCACATCAGATGATAAAATGGTAGACAATCATACAATACTGGTAATCATGACCTAGCCAAGTTGACAGATATTTTGGGGGGATACAATTCAATCCATGACATGAAGGATAGTTGAAAAGCTACTATGTTCATTCCAGACAACCAAACTGGATAACTCAGATCATAAACCCATTTTTCTTCTCCTAACTCTGAGCTTTAGGAAACTCTGAACTATGCTGCATAATCACCCCCTGCTTTCCTCTGCACTTTGCCTAATTACACACAAAATGCTTCTATGTGGCAGTAGTAAGCAGGGCTGGAAGAGCACATTCAATCCTGCAGATGTTTTACCACTATCTGGAGATTTTGAAGATGGACGATAGTTGACAACCCTATGTTTCCTTTGCTAAAACGATCAATGCTAGCCACATGAAGACAAATTAACTCCACCCCTACCCCACTATACCCACATTTAAAGTAGGTGCCAACAGGTAAGAAGCTGTAGTCTGCCTTTGGAGACTACTGCCAGTTACCTGGCTTACCTCAGGTGTGGATAACTGAGAGAAGCAGGAAGGTGGGGCTCAGTAATTGCTTGATGAATGTGACACAATCACTTCTCCTAAGCCTTTTCCTGCAATCCTATAACCCTTGAGTCAGATGCCTGCATATGCATGGAGCAACTTTAAGATAAAACATCATATGGCCTGTACGTAGAGTGTGAAATGAAAACCATGATTGACAAAGTGAGTACATTATTTAACATGAATTTTGCTTCTAGTTTTCTCGTTTGTTTTCCTTTATACCTTTAAGGAAGGCCTCTTACCTACCACAAGGCTACTTCAGGCCTTTTTCTTTATTCTGGCTTATCTCACACTGCTTTTGAGAGTAATGATGAAAATTATCCCTTTATAACCTTTGTTTTACACTCTTAGAACCGAGCTTAATTTTTATCAGCCAAGCTCTTTAGACCTGAACTGGGACTCTTAGTGATACCTACCATTTTTTCAATTGTATGACTATGAACTACTTAAAACAAAATAGAGGTTCTCAGCACCCATTTCTGTGTGATTTACTTATTTTCTACTCATTGTATCATTTTCACAATTTCCTGGAAAAAAAAAAGTCATACCTTAACTGTATACAGAATGCCTTCACAGAGGGCTGGCTCCCCAAAGGTCAATCTTAGTGTATCCCCCTTGCCTACCTTGACTTTTTACCTTTTCCTTGCTTTCTAATACCCATCCTAGGGTGCACCTTAATTTTGGAGTCAATAGCCCCCCATCATTCATTATAACCCACGTTTTACAAAGGAAAATGTACAGAACAGTTCATTTAACCCTTTGTGAAAAATCTAGATTTGAGAAAAATGCCTTTCCAGGTTTCCTCCAAATAGAACCCTGAAATTATAAACTCACAATCTATGAAGTTAGCCATGTATTATTTTCTCATAAACTTAGCTCTTGTTTTATTAAAATTAAGGGCTCCCATCTGATGAGAAATCAAGAATGGGTTTTGTGAACTGCAAAACCTTGAACAATGCTATATAATGTTTATCTGGGTTTAAGGTAGAATATTAGTTGATAATAAAAACTGTAATACTTAATATGTCTGATTACCCAATATTTTGATTATAGATTTATTTATTGATATAATAAATCAAATTGTCAGTCTTTTGCTAGCTGTGGTAGAGTAGTATGTAGTTAACAGTACAGTACAGGCTTTGGAGCCAGACTGCCTGGGATCAAGTTCTGGCTTCTCTACTTCCTAGCTATATGACCATGGGCAAGTCACTTGGCCTCTCTATGGCGGAGTTTCCTCAGCTGTAAAATGGGGATAATTATTATGCCTACATCATAGAGCCATTGTAAGGACTAAATGAGATACTCCAGCATGAGCCTGGCATTTTGAGTGTGCTCAATAACCAGTAGACACTGGTATTATTATCTGTTACTCAGGCTAATGCTGGCCATTGTTATATACAGTATTGATTGTTACATATCAGTACTGACTTTTATAAAACACCAAGTGAGTTCTGTAACCAAAACCCCATTGCCACTGAGTCCATTCCGACTCATAGCAACCCTTCAGGACAGAGTAGAACTGCGCCATAGGGTTTCCAAGGCTGTAATCTTTATGGAAGCAGATTGCCACATCTTTCTTCCATGGAGTGGCTGGTGGGTTTGAACTGCTGAGCTTTCAGTTAGCAGCCAAGTGCCTAATCACTGCACTACCAGGGATTCTGGTTCTGTGACATTATTCGCAAATATTGCCAATTTTAGTCTTCCGATCTAAATTAGATACACCTTGGCCTTGAAATCAGCTGAGATGATGTAGCAAATCTTAATTCTGAAAGTTCTGTTTTTACCAGAGTCTGGGAAACAGATTGTTTCCCATCTAATGCCAATGACTGCTCCAAAGTAGCTCATGCATCACCACTACTAGCTAACTGACCTTATAGGTAGGCAGAGTGGGCGGCTGGTAATGTGACATGATTAGATGCTGGTGTTCTTCATTTCTGACTAATACAAAGAAATGAAATTTGATTTCCAACAGTTCCTTGGGCTGCTGAAAAAGAATGAACATTGATTTTATCTGGCATGATCAGGTAGGGGAGGAGGGGACCCCAGCAGGTAGAAAAAGAGAGATTGTAATTTCACTAAATCCAGGCACAAGATGGGAGATTCATTTCCAACATGATGCTATCAGGCCAGCTGTGGGAGGAAATGCCAATCGGGGAGGTTCAGCCTGTGACCAGATGGCATTGTGGGCATGAATGAGGTGGATCCTGATAAAGGTCTGTCCATTAATTACAAATGGGGGGTTTAATTTCAGAAGCCTGTGATAAACTCCACTAAGTGTGCCTGCCTAAGGCTGGTAACAATAGGGCTCAGAAAAATTCCAATTAATAGATTGTGTCCAGTGATGACGTTAATGGAAATGAATGTGTTATTTGGGCCCCTTGAAAACAGTAACCTTGTAAAAGGTCTAGCCAGCCCTAAGAGAGGGGAGAGAGGAGAATTGTCTATTCCTCCGTTGTGTCCTCTGGCAATGGAATTCAGCTGAAAATAGGAAAAAGCTGACTTTAACTCACTTTGTTCATTGCACTGCAAGTGTTTTATGTGAATTCTGAGCCAAGCAGCTCTATCCCATGCTCATTAATCCAGAAGGATCCCGGAATATGCTGCTAGCTTTTCAACAAGGAGTTCTAGGGCAGACCCAGGAGCAAACTCATTAGGGCCTGAATGCAAAGCCCCAGGGAGAGGCAGGCAATGTAACTTCTTAAGTGCACATGTTCTTAGCCTGCACCATTGCAAGTTTTAAAATTCAATCAAGTTGGTTCATGCCCCAGGTTGCTTTCGAAGTACAGGTGTAGATAATATGAACCAAATCTAATTTCTTGGCCTGTTGATTTCCTTCCCTTTTCTTCCCCAAACACTACCACCTCCCTCCCTTTTAAAATACATGATTTTTGATGGGGAGCCTAAGATCATTCAGCATGATTTTGGAGTTCAAAGAAAAGGCAAAACTTGATAAGAAGAGAAAAAACATAGAATTTTCCACCTGATCTCAATCTGAACACAAAATGGCTGTTAAAGGATAATTTTTTTAAGAAAGGTTAATTCATGATCCTCATACAAATTTAAATATCTGTCAAAGATTTTATTTAACTCATTCATTAATGAGGGAACCAGTACATCAGGGGTCTGCAAACTACAGCCTGCAGCCCAAATCCGGCCTGCCACCTGTTTTTGTAAATAAAATTTTATTGGAGCACAGTCACACCCATTCATTTATGTAATGTTTATGGCTGCTTTTCTGCTACAATGGCAGAGTTGTGTGGCAAAGTCTAAAATACTTACCTAGTCTTTTACAGAATAAGTTTGCTGACCCCTGCTGTAGGCCATCAGGAATGAAATAGATTTACAAATACAAGCAAAGTGATCAATATCCATAAGGTGATAATCAATTGCATTCTACCAGACAATTCATTTGCATTTGCATGGACAAAAATTATTTGCAGTACTGTAAATCTTCTACAATTTACAGAGTTATAAAATAACTCAAAGATAATGAAAGGCATAGATAGTCCAGAAGGGTATACTAGGCAGGACCTCCAGTTTTGTTTTGGGGAATTTTTTGCCCAATTCAAAGTCTTTCGCAATTCTTCTTGGCAGCTGCTAAGAGAAAGTGCATGTACAGAACCACTACTAGTAGTAGAATCCATCTGAAAGTGGAATAGGAAGCAAGCTGCACAGTACATTGTGATGGCCCCTGGAAAGACAGTCACCAAACTTAAGTCACCACCAGACTACTTCCTGAAATTCTCACCTCAGGGCCAAGGTATTCTTTCTAAGTGCCTCCAATTAAAATGTGGAGTGGAAGTGGGATAGTTCTAGATAAGGTTATCAGTAATTAACACTTTGAAATGAGGTATTTTACTTAGATTAGCTGACCAGTCACCTAGAAGAACCCAAAGGTTCCAAGAGGAGAAACCTGATAAAATTTAGTGAACCTAATCTCTATATACATAAGCAGCCTCAGCAGCTACTCTTTTTTTGGGGGGTGGTCATGTTGTAAACATGTTTTGTTTGTCCTGAACACTGTCTGTAAATTTTTTAAGCCAACATTTAAAACTTTAAGAGATTTTACACAAAAGTCCATGTTTCTGACTTCTCTTCAAAAATTACAACACTAGGCAGGCCCTTGTTCATGCTATAACAACGGGCAGGAACTGGGCAGCAGCTTCCACCTTTGAGAGTGTATGCTCTGAAGTTCCAGTTCCAACAATTCACTCACCCAAATTATGCATGTGTACTTACACCAGGCTCTCTTCACATATTTCTGTTACCTATTTGGCCTCTGTTGTGAACATATCATGAAGTCCAGATTATTATCAGAAAGCTCTGACCCTCATTATAGAACTGTCTGTTTCTTACCATGCTCTCCTGATGGTCCACGGTCCCTGCACAGCCTGGGGAGGGAAAAGCAGCAGGATAAGGAGAGGGAGAAGCAGAGGGAGGAAAAGGAGTAGAAATCTGTGCTCTATGGATCACAATCTCCATTTGGAAGCAATAGAATCGTGAAAACCACAGGCAGGAAGTGTTCTTTGTTTTTGAGACATCAGCCTAGTTCCCTATGGAGCCAGTCTCCTAACCTCACCTTAAAAACAAAAAAAAAACCTGTTGCTGTGGCGACTCATAGCAACTCTATAGGACAGAGTAGAACTTCCCCCATAGGGTTTCCAAGGAGCAGCTGGTGGACTCGAACTGTGGATCTTTTGGTTAGCAGCCAGGCTCTTATCCATTCTGCCACCAGGGCTCCAGCCTTACCCTAGAGTCTTAGAATGTCTACCTTCTCAGCTGGGCATGGGAAAGGCCTAAGAGAACTAGCTCACATTGACACAAATCATGGGAGCCAGATTTGTAAGCAGGAGAGTCGATTTCTTAATTTGACGATAGGAACTGGAATTGCCTTTTGCTGAGTGACAAATCTGTGTCTAGCACTGTGGAAGATGTTGTGCGGCAAATAATAGCAGACTAAGACAGTTCTGCCTTGAAAGAGGTCACAATCTTATTGAGGGGACAAGTGCTCACAACATTAGAGTGGTCAGCAAGAGATGAGATCAGAGTTAGGAGGAGGAGCCATTTAAGTAGCCAGGGCTAGAAATGGCCCTTGACTGGCAGAGAAAAGGGTAGAGACCATTCCACACAGGACATCACACGAGGGTGGGCACACAGAGAGCAATGAATGAGGAGGGTCACATACCCAGCAAGTCAAATGGAGGATCATTGTTGAGCGCAGGCTCAAAAGACGATGGCATCAGATGGCTCCAGGGAGCATTTCATATTGTAGGCATAAAGAGCAACCTTTCAGCTCCATGACATAAGTGGGGCTAAGCAATATTCAACGGGTACCACTGTGTACCTTGGCCAGGTCTGGCAGCATTGGCACAAAACAAAAAGAGCAAGGAAGGAGAGAGAGAGGACAGGACGAGACCATGGTAGGGAACAGTAACATACCTCTAATCTCAGGGAATCCTGTGCAACAGGTTATCTCCCCCTCCTCTAGACCATAACAGAGATTGAGGAGTGCCCCTGCCCACTGAGAAAGGGCAGATTTCCCAGATCTGAGCTCCTTTATTCCTGGGCAGACTGTGACAAATTGCTCATTTACCATCTCTCTCAACTCTAGGCTTTATGCCGGATGTTGTGTTTATGTTCATTCCTAGGCCTGCTCAGACCTACTTCTTGGTTAGCCTGTAGGTTTATGTTAATTTCTGAGATTATTCTTTCCTGTGTCCAATTTACTTTATGAGCCCCTTGCTGACTTCTTGCTGTCATGTTTGTAGCTACTTCCTCTAAATGTTAGACAGTGTTTACTTGCTGCTCCATCCAAGCAATTGATGGCCAATGTGCAGCCAGCTCTCAACCATTCAGAGGCTGATGCAGCCACTAGGTAAAGGAAACAAACTCCTCCTCCCCCTGTCCTCTACTTCCTCCTCCTTTTCCACCTCTCTCCCATTCCCAGTTTTCTGGCCACTTCCTGTTTGGGAAGCCCTACTCAAGGTAGGAGGGAGGCAAGGATGATAAAAAATTGTAACTCATTCATTTGTCAGTTTGCCAGCAACTGTGGGCCTTAAAAAATAAAATAAAAAGCAGCTTTAAGAGTAAAGAGAAAGAAGCTATTGACTAAAACAAGATTTGTCTATTCTGCGAGAATTTCAATTATCCATGTTCTCCCCAGTTAAAATAAGTATTTTGAACTTTTCTCCCCTCTCCCCCAATTGTATTAAGGTCAATATTCCACAGTCCTCTAGAATCCTATCCACACTTTGAATACTCAGCTCCACACGTCCATGAAGCCCCCCACCCCCGACTGTTCCAGTCCTCCCCATTCTCTAACTCTAGATCCTACTACCTTTAAACTTCTGTGGGTCTAGGGAGCTGCTTCAATTCCTGAGAATAGGCTAGGTCCCAAAAGACACACTTTAAGTCCAAGGTTTTTAAGTTCATTGATCAGCAGACACACTCACCCAGAAACACTCCTGAACACACAAAGAACCCCATACCTTTCACCTATAACTGGTATTTACACCAAGTGTTGTTGTGTCAGTTGCCGTCGGCCCATGTGTGCAGAGTAGAACTGTTCCATAGAGTTTTCAAGGCCGTGAGCTTTCAGAAGCAGATTGTCAGGCCTGTCTTCTAAGGCGCCTCTGGTTGGGTGTGAACCACCAGCCTTTCGGCCAGTAGTCAGACACTTAACTGTTTGCACCACCAGGGACACCAAGCATTACCTCATGGAAAAATCCCTTTGCTATTTATTAGTAACTATTCCCCCAAGCCTAGGAAGTCCTAATTTACAGAGTACTCCTTCCTAACAATTATGAATTCTCTCTACCTTCCTGGGACCTACAGGAAGTTGGACAAACTGTGTCTGGCCTTGGTCTTTTGTCCTCTGAAGTCCTATATACAGACAAAGTCAATGTAACTATTTGAGGGAGTCTTCTCTTCAGCCCCCAGGACTTGATTTAGTGGCATGGTCTTAAAGGTTACTGATTGTTTAGCCTTTAGAACAAATATTCCTGCAGTCTCTACTGCTCATTTGGAACTGAACACCTACTACTATGTACTGTTATGTACCAATTTTATGTAAGTCTGATCTACCCAATTAAGCACCAGAAGGGCAAGAAAAAAACGTCCTTTACCTCTCTGTTTCTCCACTATGCCTCAGACAGAATTGGACATGTTGTAGTTGCATAGTTTAAGAGCCAAACTCTAGCGTCAGACTGCCTGGGTTTGAATCTTGGCTCTGCTACTGAAAGCTGTGGGGAGAATATTTACCTCACAAAGTTGTGGTAATCAAATGAATAAATACATACAAAGTGCTTAGAATAGTGCCTGAGTCCCATACCCACTGCTGTCCAGTCAATTGTGACTCTTAGCGACCCTATAGAACAGGACAGAACTGCCCCATAGGGTTTCCAAGTCTGTAAATCTTTATGGGAGCAGACTGCCACATCTTTCTCCCATGGAACTGCTGGTGGGTTCAAACCACTAATCTTTCAGTTAGCAGCCAAGTACTTTAACCACTGCACCACCAGGGCTCCTTGGCACAGAGTAGCACTCCACAAATGTTAGCTATTATGGTAAGGAGGAGAACTGACAAGAGAATGGTGACTCCAATTCCGGAATTATCAACATTTGATGGGCTAGTCGCTATGAGTCAGAATCGTCTGGATGGCAGTGTTTTTTTTTTTTTTTTTTTTTTGGTTTCTTTTTTGCATTATGCTCCATCTCTCTCCAAGCCTTAATCCTGCCCTTCTATGCTTCTCGTTTTCTTGTACCCAGGTTCCCACTCTGATGATGGACACCCAGTTCTCAGAATTCACACCGGACATCACTCCTATCATGCTGGCCGCCCATACCAACAACTATGAAATCATCAAATTGCTTGTCCAAAAACGGGTCACGATCCCACGGCCCCACCAGATACGCTGCAACTGTGTGGAGTGTGTGTCCAGTTCAGAGGTAGATAGCCTGCGCCACTCCCGCTCCCGGCTAAACATCTATAAGGCTCTGGCAAGTCCCTCACTCATTGCCTTATCAAGCGAGGACCCTATTCTAACTGCTTTCCGCCTGGGCTGGGAACTCAAGGAGCTCAGCAAGGTAGAGAATGAGTTCAAGGCTGAGTATGAAGAGCTCTCCCAGCAGTGCAAGCTCTTTGCCAAAGACCTGCTGGACCAAGCTCGGAGCTCCCGGGAACTGGAGATCATCCTCAACCATCGAGATGACCACAGTGAAGAGCTTGACCCTCAGAAGTACCATGACCTGGCCAAGCTGAAGGTGGCAATCAAATACCACCAGAAAGAGGTAAGCTGAGCTCTTTGCTTTTGGGGAAGCTTAAGCCCTCTAGAATCCAGAGCAACAGAGCAAGAGTCAGCATTTTTCTACCACTTAGCTAACAAATGGTTAGACAGTCCTCAAAAATAGCTAGGCCCATTCATCCAAGGCATATACAGCCTCTGCATTTTTTCTTCATAGCCAAAAAAGTGGGTAAAAAATACTGATCATCTGATTCCTTGATGGGAAAGCATTCATTCAACAAATGCTTATTAAATACTTTGCTGGGTGCTTGGGATACAGAAAACAGGCATTGAGTCTGCCTTCCTGGAGCTTTCAAGCTAGTGGTAGACATTAAATAAATTATTACAATTAATGAATATATAATTAAAAACTATAATAAGTGCTCTGAAGGAACAGTGTTGTATAAGAACACATAACAAAGGATCCTACCCTATATACTGGGGCCCTGGGCAGTTGTATCAGGGAAGGCTCACTGGATGCTGGTAATTTCTGTACAACTGAGTCCCTGGAAGCCCCTCAGCAAGAAGGCTAAGATATGCATTTGAAAGATGGAGTATACTCAGGGCATTGTAGTTCTGTTGAAGACTAATGTCTGCTATGAAGGCTGGACCAACATCTGCGATGGTGTGACCTCCAAACTGAAAAGTTCCACCTCACTGGGGGAGGTCAGTTCAAGCAGATCACAGAAGAAACTTTGCTTTCCACCTAGGCCAGATTTACAATCTATCACCTGTTCTATGCCATTTTATCCAACAATTTTGGGGAACCTCCTAGCAATCTTAATTTGGCTCTTTAAGGAGGCAGCACAGTACAGTAGAAAGAGCAGGAGCTGTGGAGCGAGAGCATCTAAAGATGGAATTCCAACTCACTAGCTGAATGACCTGGGGAAAGTCATTCACATTTTCAGGGTATCAGTTTTCTCATTTATAAAATGGAAATGACAATAGTTCCTCTATTTCATAAGGCTATTGTGGGAAATGAATGAGAAATGCTAGTGTATAAATGCATGGCACCAAAATCCAAACTAACTGCCGTGGAGTTGATTCCAACTCATAGCGACCCTATAAGACAGTAGAACTGCCCCATAGGGTTTCCAAGGCTGTCAATCTTTTCAGAAGCAGACTTCCACATCTTTTTCCCACAGAGCAGCTGGTGGGTTCAAACTGGTGACCTTTGGGTTCACAACTGAGCACTTAACCACTGCACCATCAGGGCTCCTAGATGGGGACAGTGGACTATTTATTTGGTTTAAAAGAACATGACTTACTGTGGCTGTCAGTAAAACAGAGGCCTTAAGGTACCACAGAGTCCCAGGGTGGCGCAAATTGTTAAGTGGTCAACCACTAGCTGCAAGGTTGGCGTAGCACCGGAAGTGCTTTAATATCCGTTTCCATCTCTCTTCCATGCTACCTAGAGTCAGATTCACACAGGTTGACCTCAGAGGTGCTTGTCATCTGAAGGGCAACCGGCATCACCATCTCTTCATAGGTCCAGGCTCGGAGGCAAATAATATTGTGTGTTCACCTGGTCCCTTTCTCTTAGACAAAGAAAAAAATATATACTATGCCTTTGAAATGAGGCAAAAACGAGTATTTTGAAGAGATTTTTTTAAAAAAATGACAAAAGGCCAACAGGCTGATTGAAAGGACTGCACTGTATATGCAATATGTTGTCATTGTTGTGTGCCATCCATTCGAATTCGACTCATAGCAACCCTATCGGACAGGGCAGAACTGCCCCATAGGGTTTCCTAGGCTGCAATCTTTACAGAAGCAGACTGCCAGGTCTTTTCTCCTGTGGAGCGGCTGGTGGGTTCAAACCGCCAACCTTTTGGTTAGTAGCCAAGCACTTTAACCACTGCACCTCTAGGGCTCCTTATATGCAATACAGTATATTGATATAGTATTTTGTATATGCAATATAGTAGGCCCCATTTCCATTGCTGTCGAGTCGATTCCAACTCATAACGACCCTATAGGACAGAGTGGAACTGCCCCATAGGGTCTCCAAGGAGCAGCTGGTGGATTCGAACTGCCGACCTTTTGGTTAGCAGCCATAACTCTTGACCACTGCGCCACTGGTAAATGGATAGGCTGACCCTTGAGTCTCCTTATCCTGCTTTTGTCACCTAATTTTTTAAGTTATTTTAATGAGCCTGAATTACTTAAACTCATTTTTCTCTTCTGAAAAATGGGGACAATAACAGAAGTACCTAACTCTCCAGAGAAATGTAAAGAAAACTTAAATAAAAAAGGTAATGTGGTTATCCATAGCACAGTATTCCAAATATAGTAAGTACTCAGTAAATTTTCACTGCTATTATTATTCACCTTCATTGTTACACAGGGGGCACTTAGAGCATATGGTCTGTGTATTAAAATCCAAGGTCCTTTTAGAATATAAATTGTTTCCAGGCGATAAAACAGTTTATGGAAACAGAAGTGTTAAAAAAAAAAGATATTGCAGAATATAAAGTTTTCATTCCTTACTTCACTGGACAGGTGATGAACTTCATAATTTTAGACCTCCATACCCCTGAAAATTGACAAAGCATTTATTTTCAAACAATTTCACTGCAATACTTCATCGATTTTGTATTGACTGTTCCTCTCCCAACTATTTCATCACTTGACCTCCTCTGCTCATATAATCTTCATTTGCCAGTTTAAGTTATTGTTCCATTTGGGAACCACTGTGCTAACTTCCTTGCTCTCACGGGAGCTGGTTGGCATATAACTATAGAATCACCCTTGGGCTCTATATTAATTTCCCTCCAATGCTCAATAAACTTCACATCACTTTTTTCCTCCAGTTTTAGTTCTTTTAATTTCCTAAAACTTTGTCTCCTTTCTCCCTTCTTAATTTCTCTTACTATTGCTATTACAGAATATTTCTATGGAGCCCTGGTGGTGCAGTGGTTAAGAGCTCAGACTGCTAACAAAAAGGTTGGCAGTTCGAATCCACCAGCCGCTCCTTGGGAAATCTATGGGGCAGTTCTACTCTGTCCTATAGGGTCACTACGAGTCGAAATCGACTCAGTGGCAACAGGTTTGGTTTTTTTCTGGTTATTATATGTTCATGAAGTATTTCTCAGCTGTCATTATACAAACTTGAATGTACCAAGGGATAATATTTCCTTTTGGTCTTTGAATTAAGTATTCAAATATTCCAAAATTGTTTCCAAGGTCCATTTGCTGAGTACATTAAAGTGGAAGGAATCACATTTTCTAAACATGCACAAATGTTCAGGTGTCCACATTCCTTTCAACAATAAATGAGCCCATATAATTCGAGTTTCATATTTTACAGGCCACATTATATTTAATCCATAACACTGGCAAAGTAGCACCTTTTAACTACTCAGAATTATAGATATTCAGCAGTAATATGAAAGCCAATCCAAAAAGCACTGTATTTATGCAAAGATCAACAATTTTAGGCCCGGTGCTATTGACTCATCGTTGTGAATCAAATCAAAGAGAATCAGGGCATTTAATAGACTGAACAGTTTCAGTCAGAGCACATCAAAACTCCAACTCCAGGTTTGCAGCAGAGCTACTGAGTGACTCTCAACTTCAACGTCAATTTCACGAAATTTCATAGAACCACATAAACCTAAGTGTTGCCCAAAGTTTAGTCTATTCCATAGCCAGAATTTCAGAATTATTTTCAGATCTATATACTTTGTTCTAAATATTACAAAATAAATTATCTTAGCAATGGCCATAGATCAATTTTAGCTTAATATTTTCTCTTCAAACTAAACTATACTGATTAGGAGGGCAGGCTTGAGAATTCAGATGTATCCTAAGGTTTGCAATCCAAAGGCACGGTCTCAGAAATGTAAAACATGATTTATACTAATCAAAATCTGTAAGTCTCTTCCAAAGTGTGACTTTATTTCCACTAAAGAACTCTGTAATCCTTCCCAATCTGTGAATTACAGTTTTTAAAAAAATATGTGGTTCCATTGAATCTTAAATGAATACAGTCTCTAATTTTTCTCTATTCAATCCACATGTCTAGTTTAAGACTGAATACTCTTACCTTCTGAACAAATCAGGAGTGTCTGTGATTTGGGGTGTGTTGTATTTGGTTTTGTAATTTCAAATTTAGTTTGTTTGGATAGCTTAGCACACCAGTAAGAAATACAATCTTGTTCCAATAATTCAGGTGTCTGTGAACACTTCATTCTCAAGAATCCGTGATCTGAGGAAGACTGATAAGTCTGTTTAATAAATCTCTAAAATCTAGCCTTTAAATATGTGAAACACACACACAATGCTTAAGGTCATAAGCATAAAAAAGGCACAATCCTAACCATTTATTTTACCATAGTATGCAATATACTTGATCACCATTTTCTCAGTACAAACTCTCCTAATGTCAGATGTGATAAAATTGGGCAAACGAACCTTTTCTTTGGATGCAACTAAACAAATGAACCTAATTTTATTATCCCATTATATTTATGGCAAGTGAACTCAACTTTTCCATGTTAGATAGAATTCCTCAACCTCCTTGGTGGCATATAGCTTTTGTGTGCTAACTTGTCAAGAACAAATATATATTCAACATATCTTAAGTGGATCACACCTCAGGGTATAGTAGAACACATTCAGTCTGAGGGTTGCATGTTGGGAGCTCCCAAAACAAGTTGGGGACATATTTTAAAAGGCAAGTTTTCCCAGAAGAAGGTTGGTAGGAGAGTGAACCAAGAATTATCTCCCAGGACCGGAATTAATCAAAGGAGAAACAATCTCTAGATGGGAATGGGACAGCTGAGGTAAGAAGGAAATTTGTCTTCATTTCCACATCTGATTCCACGCTTGATTCCAGTTGGACCACAAGGTTCTATCTTCAAGTTTCATAAACCCTTACTCATTACCAACAATGCAGCAATCCATGCCTAGAATTTGAGTTCTCTTATTAAAACTAATGGGAGGAGGGATAAGACCAGGGGAGCACATGACATCCTAGGAGATGGGAAAAAAATAACCATAGCTGCAACTGATCATATATGTAGGGGAATAGAAGAAGATGAGGCTGGAAAGGTAAAGTAAGGTCAGACTTTAGAGAGCCTTGAACATTAGGATAAAAACTTTAGATAGGGTGACTAACTTTACCCGTTTGGCCAGTACCTTTCCAGTTTTACAACTGAATGCCTCAAGTCCAGGGAACCTCCTCAGTCCCAGGAAAACCAGGACAATTGGTCATCCTAAATTTAGACTATATCCACATAGCCAGTGGGAAACCACTGAAGAAAAATGATGTGATTTAAACAGTACCATAAAAGGATTAATCTAGTGGCTGTGAGTAAAATGCTCTAGAAGGGAGAAAAAGGCATAAAACAAGGATATTAATTAGGTGTGTAGCTCCTTATCATCATATTCCATTACATAATATCATGGAAGTAAAGGAAGGCGTTTCTTGTTCTATGTCCCCATACCCTTCCTACCATGCTAGGGTTAACCTAACAAACTCTTCCACTATAAGGCATCAGTAGCCTATAATGACATAGTGTTACCACTTTCCTGGCTGAATTTGCATTTCAATAGATACCAGAAAAGTAAATGGCAGGCATTTCACAGATTGAAACAGTAAGGAAGAGATCTGGGGGTTGGTACTTTTGGCAACACTCAAAACACCACCATGCCCCTGATATACCTAGGCTCTCCAGAATTACCAGTGTCTTGATTGAGGGGACCAGTTGCAGCCACCAGCATCAGCAGACTCTGGAAGACTCACCTACTATCCTAGGAAGGCAGATTGGCTTCTTTCTGAAACACAGAGTTGAGTGCTCCAGTCCTGTAAGTGAGGCATTGTACTTGCTTTCTTCCAGGAATTTAAAAGAAAGCCTGAGTTCTTGGTATGTGATATGGGTTTCTGAGAACCGAAGGAGTCATTAAATACTAATTGTGGAAAGGGTGCTTTCTAATCATCAGACCACTTTAAAATCTTGTTTCCCCATGAAGACTTCGTGACTCAAGCTTAACCAACATCCAAACACAGAACTTGAGAAAATTTGACCAGTGAGACTAATGTAAAAGGAGCCATCTCAGGGGATCAACAGGTAGACTACTTCCTTAGCACCCATATTCAGGAACAGAAGAGTAGATATGTCACTTCCCCACTCTCTGGTGCCATTCCTGCTGATACCCTGTTCAATCTTCCTTTAAAGCATGCTGTGATTCTAACTGGGCAGAAATGAAAAAATACACTGTACAAATGAAAACTTTCTCAATAGATGGAGGTATTGTGGGGGAGAAGCATCAAGGACTCCTGCAAGAGGGAAAAGTACCCAAAGATAAATGCTTTCACACCTAAGGTTTCAGACAACTTGCCTCTTAAAACTTGAGCTAAAAATCTGTGCTCCACAAAAAGCATTCAATATTTTTCTCTATAAAATGAGCTGCAACATAGCTGATTTTCTAAACCAGGAGGTTAGGGGGTTACCAACATTAAAATTTATTAGATGGTTTAAAGAAAGCCTAATGTGTCCCCAAGTTTCAGTAAGAATGATATCATTAGAAATGACCAATATTGCCAGAATTTGTTATAACCTAGAGGCATGTGTATTGATGTGATTTCAAAAACAGATTTCATTAATGATATCTTTGGTTAAAAGGACCTGAAACACTAAAGTTGTGTTTCATAACTGTAGCTCCCTAGCCCACTTTACATGAATACTTGTGTTAAACTAAAAAACACCTCTTGAGACACTTCAGTATTTTTAGGGTCTTTAAGATGAAATTGTGACAAGGGGTAAAGAACTCAGTGATTTTCCTTACCTTGCTAAAATGTAGTTTCATTCTTCAGAGGTATAATGGCTGATAATGCCATTATAGGCCATCACCATCAAGGATTGTTAATTACCCTGGAGAGATGTGACATTCGCGACCAATGGATAGTTGTATCTGTTGATACAAATAACTCCCAAATAACTAAAGGAACTAGGGGTTATTTTTAATTTTATTAGGGGCTTTCTGTTAGTTAGTTGGTTGGTTGTTTATTTATTTGGTTGTTTGTAAGCTTTGAGGGTTATAAAGGCAGAATAAAAACAAATTTTAGATGTGGACTTCAGGGAATAGGATCCCTGAAGAAACAAGAAACGTATCCAAGAGGAATCACTAAATACCTGGACTCTATATGAAGATAAGACTATCAATACAAAAACACAATAGTTAGCTTTGATAAAATGACTAAAAAATCTAGTTGGATCATAGTGGATCAATAATGTTCAGAGTTACAGAACACCTCAGGAACAAAATCTTAGCCTTAAATGGAATATAATTCCTTATTTCCTGAAGGGTCCCCCCCACCCCCCGCATTATTATTCCTACTAGAATTCAATTAGACACAAAAAAAGAATTTAACTTGGTGAAAATAAGCTCAGAAGAATGCAATAAAAGCTAATTCTAAACTATAACTTTGACATGGGGTGGAATAAAGAAGTTTTAATCACTTAGAGCACAGATATAAAACTGCTGGATCATCTGTACATGTCAAATAAAACTTCAGGCATTCTCATGTAGACATCTGTCAAATATCCCTGAAAAGTACTGATTTCATATATTTTCTGTCCCATTGTCAGCTACATCACGCTATAGGTTTTGAAAACTATTGTTTCATTTGTTCCTTATTACCATTGAAGGTAGGCAGAAAAATTATAACCATTTTACAAATGAGGAAGAACTATGTTCAGAGATTTGTTCAGAATCATCTGATAAAGTCAAGAGTAGAACTTCAGACTCCTGGTACAATATTCTATCTGAGTACACTCTGCTACCTTCTATTGAATGGGGTTCTATAATGCCAATTTGGTAGCCTCCAAATTCACCAGGTAATTTAAGATGACCACAATTTCTTTGATTTTTGAATGAAAGTTTATTAGTTAAAATCTCTTAAAACACAACAGTAAAATGGTTTGGCCCAATGGCTAATAAGGACTACAATTGAATTATCATCTAATAACTGGTAGTAATCATCACAGTAAGGATGCAAGTATGTAGTCACAACTGCCCACACACTTTAGCCAAAGCATACAAACACTTGTACTACCTAGCCCACTGCCATCCACCAGCCTATCTCCCTTGGTTTTTACATCTTTGAGCTTGTCTCAGATATCTCCCTCTTTACCCGTCCATGACATACAACAGTTGGCTTTGGAGTTGGTCTCAAGAAGATTCAGAAAGAGGCTAGTTTGGATAGAGGATCAGCCCCTCTCTCCATTCTCCTGTAGGAGAGATGTAGGATTCCAATCAGAGGTATTAAGTCAGTTGACTGCCAAGTTAGTTAATATGTCTCCCTCTTATCGGGCTTTAGGGTACATGACTTGTGTCAATTGCCAATCAATCAGCTATTTCCAATCAGCAATTTTTATCAACATCTTAGGGTTGACTAATTTGCATATGACAAAAACAGGGCTTGGTTTATAAACCTGCTTAGAAACTAACTTCATACCATAAACTAACTTTCCACCATAAATAACTGCATAATTGTTGACAACTTATTACTTTTCATCTCTTGAAAAACTCTTTCCTACTAGCTCTTGCTCCTAAATATTTTCTTATTTCCTAAACTTATTTATTATCACTATTAACTCTTATTTCTAATTCTGTTCCATTTAGCAAACATACTCAGTACAACAGTCCACTCCTGGGAGAAAAGTTATATCTTAACTATTCTTAAACATATAATTATACAATAAAAGAAAACATTGCAGTATATTTTATCTAGTCCTGAGATACCATTATAGTCCAATATTTCCAGGTGACCTAGCTAGCCAAAAGGCTAGCCAGTTCCACGTATTGTGAGGTTGTAGCATCTTCCTGCTTTGACATCTAAGGACTGTGTTGGCCATTAGTTGTTTTACAGTAGGATCCAGGTCTTTATCTTGTTTCAAGGTCTGGAGTAGTCTCACAGGTTTCTCTTGATGTATTTTGATGATCTGCTCGAGTTAGTATAGTTTCTTGTCTTCCCTCATTAACCCTAAGGGTTTTAACAATCTATTGGGAAATTGTTGTAAAATCCATATTCCAAAGTTTTACTCTTCAGTATCATGTTTGAGAAGCAGCAGTTCTATTCGTTTACAGTCAAACTGCTCACCAAATAGAATTTGTAGCAGACTGGTGGTCTCTCCTTGGATGTTTCCTGATCTTATCCAAGTAGTTATATTTTGAATTTTATTCTAACACAAAATTATAGCCCAATTTCCTAAAGTCCAAATTCCCAGTGGGGAGTGTATATCTTCCCTGGCTGTTTCTAAGCCTTTAATTAAAGCATAGATTCTATCTTTTAACTGTTATCCAGTGCCTCTGTTATTATTCTTCTCAATTGCTAAATGTATAGATTTCCTTCTTTAACTGTTATCTCTAATCTTCCTTGTAAAACTGCTCCTATTGGAATGGAGGGATAAACAGTTTCTTCTTGCTCTGTTTAGGTTAGTTTGGCATAGTCCCTTTACACTGCCTCCATTGTTTGCTACTTTTGACATAGCTGCATATCTAGAATCTCCTGCACTTGTCTAGTTATTGCAGAAGTAAGATCCCTCAATTTGCTGTCTAGTAGGGCCGTCTGGTATTATCCACAGTAGTTGGTCTGTGACATAATTTTTATTTCTATTATTTGTGTCTTTGTTTGCCTCCCTAAGTCACCTACATTTTCATCTACTCTGTCAGTCTTTCCATATAGCAGTCTATTGTGGAACTTTCTCATATTAATGTTTTAGAAGCTCCATAAGTTCTTTTGATTTTCAAAAGAGTCTGCAGTAGCTTTTTTTGATACAGTAGTCTCTTTCCATAAATTTGTTAGGTCAAAATATTCTGAAATTCAGTAGCCAAACTGACTTATGTTTCTCCTGCTACTGCTCATCTAAATAAGGTTATACCATCTATAATCATCTCCATTTCTTTCACCACACCACCTGATGCCATTGAGTCAATTCTGACTCATGACAAACCCATGTACGTCAGAGTAAAACTGTGCTTCATAGGGTTTTCAATGGCTGATTTTAGGGAATAGCCAGGCCTTTCTTCTGAGGCACTTCTGGGTAGACTCATACCTCCCAGCTTTCGGTTAGCAGCCGAGCACGTTAACCATTTGCACTAACCAGTTAAAGATAGCTTATTAGCTATGTATGCAGACCTCACTTAGTATGAGATTCAGCACTTGTCATGTTGGTCAACTCTAAAGAATGTGTATTAATTGTCATTTTAAACCTTTTGACTATGTTTTAGGACTCTGAATTAATTGGTATAGTCTGGTTTCTACCAAGGTAGATTGCCTTCTATATGTCATTTCTTTACAATACGCTAATATTACATTGGCCAGTGGCACACCAGTATGTCTTTACCTTGTTGCTGCCCATGTTATGAAATGCAAAGGCTATTTTCTAAGGAGGCCCATAGCATCCATGGGCCTGTATGAAGGGTAGCTATTCTTCCAAACAGAAGTGAAGATACTCTATGGCAGGAAATGGTGTGATCAGTGAATTTCCTGCACATTTATTTGGTCCCTCTCAGTTTGATAATGGGGGTCCTTCAACTATTGCATTTTCTCCTTCTGCCACTGGTAGAATTATTGCGGTTAACTCTCTGTCCACATGTTGCTTAAAGTAATTATTGCTCCCATCTCTCAACAGTAAAGATTTCTAGGTCAAGGTTGCAGCAGGCCCACTGTAATAAGCCTATCAGATCTTCTTTTTAAATTCAGTCTTACACAAGAAAATGTACTTTATCCACTTGTAGAAGTGCCATAAGTGTTTGACTTTCCACTGGTGAATAGTTCTTGTAGGGCTTTGCCTAGCTCTTCTAGTACTGGTACTTCCCTCTTGTTATAATTTGGTATAATTTGCAAGTTCCATTTGGAGAACAATATTACAGAGTAGCTGGTGTGTGTCATCATCCACGTGTGCAGCAACAGTGCTGTATTGGAACCTCTTGGTTCAAGCTTTTTCAAAGGTTTCTCCCTGACAACAGTCATCTGAGAATCTTCCTGCAATTTTATTATCTAGTAAATGTTGCTTTTTCAGAATTATTTCCCATAGTCTGTTATCACAGCCTTTGTTTGATACATTCTCACTTACAGACCCAATAAGTAGTTATATCTTTCCAGGTAAAAGTGACCCAACATTGTCCTGTTAATGTATACATATGCACAGTAATACCATCCTGGGGGGTATTCCTCTTTTAATTTTCATTCATTGTAAGGCAGTAAAATTAGGTCCCAATATGTGATAGAGTTTATCAGTGTTTCACTCCAGTGTTAGGTGAGGAAGTTTATTCCCCTAGCTATTGTTTGCTCCCACCATGGATAACAAGTTCAGGTAAAGGAAGAAACATATTACAAAAGTCAGAGCTTTTCAAATAAACACAAGAAGAAAAGAGGCCAGTCTCTGCTGGAAGCAAATCAAATCTTACTTGTTCTATAAGGTACTGGTAATGAAAAAGTGCAGAACTAAAAGAAAACTAATATTGCTATATCTAGAAAAATAAGAACATATATGAAACAGAGAAATGATCAGTTCTCATATGCTGCTGGGGACAAATTGTATCTTAGTCACTTCTTAAGTCATTGTTTAAACCACAGAGTACGTCTTCACATAAGTCATCCATGTCTAACATAGCTTGATCTATATCAAGGATTAGGTCTTCATCTTCTCTTGGTGTAAGTATTGAATCTAAATCTGAGAGCTCAGCAAGTTCTGGTAGTGAAGCTTCCTCAGGAGGAGAGGCATGTGTATCTATCTGTTCCTCTCTATTATTTTGTTCTCCGCAAGGAACTTGTTGTTCTTGCGAAATCAATTGTAAAAGCTCTTCAGCTATTCTTATTAACTGGGCTACACAATCAACAAGTCCACCAATTAGCACAGGAATCGACACTGACTCCATGCCTCTATGCTCTTCTCAGTAGATAATAGATTACTAAAAGTTGCACCAAATAGGCTCTTGGTGACAAGGGATCCTGTGGGGCTGGCAATGGTTCTGTGGTTGGTATATTATTGTGATGACCAGTGCAGAATGAGGCCAGTGGTCCTATAGCACTTTTTGATGATGTTGGTGAACCTCCCACAAAGTTTACACTAGTTGTGAACTGCTGTTATAATGACCATCAGACAGATTGCCACAGCCAAGAGAAAACAGCAAAGCAGATCTAATAATAGAAAAGAGAAATACAAAGATTAGTATTCTTAAGGCTTTATCCATCCTACAGGTTCTGGTTGTAGGATACCCCTATACCCCTATACCTCCTTTTCTGATGACTTAATGAGAAGCTACTATCCATATTCTTTCTTTTGAACTTCTCATGGTCTTTATCCCTTGTTAGGGATTTGAGACCAAGTGAGTATAGGCAGCTTGTCTTTCTTTCTTAAACATCTCTATTAAGGAAGATACATTCACTTAGGGTCTTTCAATTAACTCTTTTTAGTAGCACCTTTGCTTTATTGCCATTTATATCTTGGTGCTGCTAAATTCTTCGGTGTCTTTAATAATCCATTCATTAATGCTTCCAACTGCCCCTGCAGGCTGGGGAGTGTATGGTAAATGTCAAGTCCCACATTCTCTTTTGGCAAACTTTGGACAACTTTAGCTATCAAATTAATTCCCTGGCCATTTCCTATGATTGTTGATCTTCCATATTTAGCAGCTAGTTCCTCTAACTTTGTCTAAAGCCAAGGTTGTGCTACTTTCATCTGCATGTTTGGTAGGCTATGCAAATCCTCTTATTGAGTAAGTAACACTTCTATAAGGCAATATTTATTATTATTATTATTATTATTATTTTAATTCTAGGTATTGGTCCAATATAATCTACCTAACATATTTGTCTGGTTTACCTCCACCCCTGAAGAGTTTGTTGAGGATGCAAGAATTTTTTCGTAATTTGACATATCTCATGTTGTTTACTCAGGTTTTTTATCTGTTTGATTCATAGATAGCTTTTCCCCCCACTTTCGCATCCGCTTAGCTAGTGTATTCACATCCATACACCTGAGTTTCCATGAGCCCATTCTGCAATCTCAGACTGAACTAACAAGGTAGCTGAGTCAGGGCTTAGGAGTCTCCAAGGCTGCACAGTCTATATTAGTTCTGGGGGTCAGATTGTCTCCTCCCTCATTCCAATCTCAGTCAGGCTTTCCCTAGTGGAGAATCGTAGGAAGCAGCCATCATCTCACTCCTTCGGGATACTGCCAAGTTTCTAATCGCCCAGTTTCCAGCAATTGTGACCAGAGTGTGGCCAAGCAATGCACAGGTTTCACATCCAGCTGACAGTACCTCTTGGATCTTTATTGAATTACAGCAAGTCATCAGCCAGATGGTCTGTGACTTACACATAGAGCTTGCTGGTCTCCACAGGGCCTGATTTGACCCACTCAGTTATATACTATCTCCACTTAGCATAGATCTTGTCAGAACCACTACATTTTTTTTGGGGGGGGGGGCGTCTAAAATCCTACTCGTAGGTGTGGTGTTTTCTGTGATGATAAGGGCCACAGTCATGATGACCAGAAGGCATGATTTTGGTTGGAGGAAACTTTCCATCTGACTTCTGGGAGAATGGGTACTAGATGGCATGGTAGTCTACTTTATTAACTCAAATTATCTCTGTTTTATGATTAGAGAAAAAGTGATCTGGGAGAAGGAAATATGGAAAGAAATCAGTGAAAGGAATTTAGCATTAAAGTAGAGCATGCATTAACTCATCAGAAGGGAAATACAGAAGAAACAACAACTAAAAAAAAAAAAACCAAATCCATTGCCGTGGAGTCAACTCCCACTCACAGTGACCCTATAGGACAGAGTAGAACTGCCCCATAGGGTTTCCAAGGAGCAGCTGGTAGATTGAAACTGCCGACTTTTTGGTTAGCAGCTGAGCTCTTAACCATGGTGCCACCAGGGCTCCTATCTCTCTATACCAAAAAACAAACCTGTTGCTGTCTAGTCAATTCTGACTCATGGCAACCCTATAGGACAGAGTAGAACTGCCACATAATGTTTCGAAGGAGCACCTGGTGGATTCAAACTGCCGACCTTTTGGTTAGCAGCCGAACTCTTAACCACTACACCGCCAAGGTTTCCTAGCAGGACTCTTTTATTCCTTCTTGGTCAATATGCCTCTATTCATTCACCTATGTGTTTCATTCTGTCACAATCTCTGTATCTCCGTCTTCCCCTATCCCTTTCCATCATCTTTTCTTCCACCTCCCTCCCTAAACTGTGCAAAATTTAGAAATTAATTATATTTCATTCATCAAACTGATATTAATTTTTACATGATCTAAATGTAAAAAGCAGAAAAGTAGAACATACCGTATTTTGCTCTTTTCTGTAAAGACAAAGGTAGTAATAAAATCGGAGGTGTAACTAAGGTATGGCAGGTAGAGGGCATGCCCTGCATACCACTTGAGGAGGGGCACTAACTAGCAGTTTCTATTGGCCATCGCAGTTTCCATCACCAGCTGTGAGAGATCGTAAAACAATTTAAAACTGATTGCCATAGGCGCTATTTTCCATAGATAGGCCCCTGTTACTTATTACTTATGCAGCCCTTGATTTAGTTTATCTGTGGCTCAATCACTTTTGATCGGAAAAAAAAAAGTTTTCTGACCTAGCCTTAACCTCACTGAACCCATCGTTCCTTGTGTTCTCTAATCCACAATTCCTATCTCCAAAGCACTTTGGAACCTAGGAGTGTAGGGGGTCGGGGCGTTGAGAAACTCCTAAGTATTGCAATATCAAGAAAGAGTTTTGTTTTTTAAGTTGCTGTAATGTCTATTCCGACTCATGGCAATCTCGTGTGTTTCAGAGTAGAACTGTGCTCCATAGGGCTTCAATGACTGTGTTCTTAAGCATCAGCTAATTACACTTATAGTAATTCCCAAAGCAACCAACCTTTGATACCTGACTTTGCCTAAAGGCATACTTTGGATAGTTTGCACCTAAACCCAACTCACTGTAAGGGCCGTTTTACTAGCTATTTCCTCTGCCTGTGATGCCTTTCCCCCTGGGGGAAAAAAAAAAGACTTCTTGTCATTTTAGTCTCAGTTTAAATACCGCCTCCTCAGATTTCTGACCCCCAACCTGAAACAGCCCCCCAAACATTCCTTTTCTCACGATGCACACATCACATTTTTTCATTATAGCACCTATAGCTACCTCATATTTTCTTGTTTATATATTTGGTTTTGTCCGTCTCCCACCACCACATATACACAGACTGAAATGTAAGTGCCTTGAGAGTAGGAAGTATGGCTGATTTGTTCTCTGCTCTATGCCGAGGGCACAGACAAGTGCCTGCCACATAATAGGCATTTAATAAGTGTTGATGAATAAAGGAAGGGAAGGAAGGAGAAAGGAAGAAACAACTTATAGCTCACTCATTAAGTAAATATTATTAAGCCTCTACCATGCGCAGGGATAATAACAGGGCACACAAAGATAAGCCAGTTCATTAAAACACACAGTTAAAAAGATGAACAGGCAACCCACAGACTGAGAGCGAATATTTGCAAAACATATACCTGACAAACAACTTGTAACCAGAATATATACATATAACAAAAAAACAAACAACCCAATAAAAAAATAGACAAAAGATTCAAACAGACATTTCACAAAGGAATAAACATTAATAGCCAGTAAGCACATGAAAACTTACTGGACATCATTAATCATCAAGAAATGCAAATTAACATCACAATGCGACACTACAACACACTCTCCAGACTGGCTAAAATCAAAGACTGGCAACACCAAATACTGACAAAGATAGAGATCAAACAGAAATCTCACACACTGCTGTTGGGAGTGTAAAATCATACAATCACTTTGGAAAAACGTCTGGAAGTTTCTTATAAAACTAAGCATACGCCTATCTATGACCCAGCAATTTCACTCCTAGGTATTAACCCAAGAGAAACGTAAGTGCATGTTCACAAAAAGACTTTTGCAGAAATGGTTATAGCAGCTGTATGCATTATAGCCAAAAAACTGGAAAAAGCCCGTGTCCATCAACAGGAGAATAGAGAAACAAACTGTGGTATATTCATACAATATGATATTACTCAGCAATAAAAAGAAATGAACTACTGATAAAGGCAACATGGATGAATATCAAAAACAGTATACTTAATGAAAGCAGCTAGACACAAAAGAATACATACTGTATGATTCCATTCATAAAAAATTTTAGAAAATGCAAACTAATCTATGGTTGAAAAAAATCAGAACAGGGTTGCATTTAGGGGGCTGGGGACTGAATGGGAAGGAGCATATGAGAACTTTCTAGGGTGACAGTAATAGTCACGTTTTCGATGGGGTTTTGGGTTACACAGGGGTATGCATTTGTCAAAATTCACTGAATAGTACTCTTAAGATGTGCATTTTAACTGTATGTAAATTTTACACCTCCCAAAAAATGAGCCAAGCACATCCCCAGCTTCAGGAAGCATATGTCAGATGAGATTACATGCCAATAAATTATTCCAATAAATGCTGACATTTATTGAGGGCCTATTATGTGTCAAGCACTGTGTAAACCACTTTTTTATATTAGTACACTTAATCCTCACAATTACCCCATGAAGTTATAGATGGCAAAACTGAGAATCATAGATATTAAGTACTTGCCCATGGTCATATGGCAAGTAAGATGCAGAGTTGGCTTTTAAAGCCAGGTCTGACTTCGAAAGCCCTATGCTAGAGAACACGAATTCAGGTACCTATAGGAGCAAATTTGCCTTATTGGGGCCTGAGCTAATATAGCATTCTCCTGAGCAAGAACAGAACTGAGAATGGTAATTTCATTTGATTGTTTTTCCTAAGGCAGAGAGATGGAGACAGCCTAGGGGATCGTCATCATCCATAACTAGGATCAGCGAGGTTTGGTCCTTTGCCCTTTCACTGACCTACTGGATCAGCGAGGTTTGGTCCTTTGCCCTTTCACTGACCTACTGGATTGGCCCAAGCACTCATAAACTACTCACCTGAGATAGATCTGAGATGGCTGAGAGGGCCGAGGCTCTTTCTATTCAACTATTTTCTGGAATTCCCGCTTTCAAAGAGGATGTAGTAGATCGTGACAGGAACGCTCACGCCACAACTAAAAAACAACAATAAAAAAAAAAAGATAAATTACAAAATCAATTTGTTTAAAGATATCCACGAGCTGTGGGGAAAGCAAGGACAAGATGAACTAAAATTTGAGAGAGCAAAGAGTCCTTCCTAAGTGACCTGACAATTCGGGTCTTTCACCTGCGGCATTCGTTGATTCTGAAGACAGGTTAAGATTTGGGCTTGGCCCCAGGCAGAGGGACTCTACTAAGAGAAACCAAAGTCAGCAGAACTTTGGCGGTTACCCGAGGCTAACATAATAGACCGAAAATCTGAGAATCTGCAAGGCAGGAGCCGTTCTTACCAGACGGGAGCTGAACTTCAGGCAGGCGGTTTGGCGGGAAAGTGAAATCTCCCACAATCTCGCGATACTTCGGGGACGTATTCTCACTGGAGGGAGGGGAAATTCACATCTACCGGTATATCCCTCCAAACATCTCTTAGATTTTGAAATTGGGAGGTGGAGAGAAGTTAAAGGGCAACTAAGCTCAAAAGTACCACCAAAGGGCACTTGTGACAAAATAATTCTAAAATGTATAAGGATATGTAAAGGCTTAAAACCAAAAACCAAAGCAGCTGCGTGAAGTCGATTCTGTCTCATTCTGACCCCATGTGTTTTCAGAGTAGAACTGCACCCCATGCGGTTTTCATGGCTGTGACCTTTCAGAAGCAGTTTGTCAGACCTTTCTTTCAGGTGCAGAGGCGCCTCTGGGTGGGTTCTAACGCCATCCTTTCAGTTAGTACCCAATCGATTAACCATTTGCGCCACCCAGGGACTTCCAATTTGTATACACATATGTCCTGGTGGCTAAGTGGTTAAGAGCTCTGGATGCTAACCAAAACGTCAGCAGTTCAAATCCACCAGCTGCTCCTTGGAAACCCTATGGGGCAGTTCTACTCTTTCCTATAGGGTCGCTATGAGATGGCATACAACGACAACAACATATTTTAAAACTACAAAGAAGCCCTGGTGGAGGAATGATACAGCGCTCACTGGCTGCCAACAGAAGGTTGGCGGTTTGAACCCACCCAACTGCTCAGTGGGAGAAAGACCTGGCCCTCTGCTTCCATAAAGAGTACAGTCAAGAAAACCCTATGGGGACAGTTCTACTCTGTCACATGGGGTCTTATGAGTCAGAATCGACTGGACGGCACACAACAATACAAATCAATAAGAAAAAGATAACGTGTTTTAAAAAATAGAAAAAAAAGAATTAAAGTGACACTTCACAGAATATCCAAACAACCTACAGGCATATGAATAGGTGTTTAATATTATTATTCATCAGGAAAACGCAAATTAAAACCACAATGAGAGTTTATGGTAATGGAAAAATCTCACTGATTAAGGGTAGGTTACATAGCCGATTATTGTAATTGCTGTCAATAAGTTGTACACCTATAAGAAGGTGAATTGGCAAAAGCTGTGTGATAGATATGTTTAAAACAACAACAACAAAAAAAAGAGTAGTTGCTGAGGCTACTATGTACAACCAAACACCTCATGGGATTTGGTTCCTTGGTTTGGAGGTTTAGGGTCATGCTTTTATGGGACATCCCAGTTAATTGGCCTAATAATGTGTTTAGTCCTTCTGTTCTACCTCCTAGTTCATTGTGTAGTACCTGGGGTCTTAAAAGCTTGCAAGTGGCAATCCAAGGCACAACAATCAGTCTCTATTCACCTGGAGCAACAGAAGAAGAAGGAGAGTCAGGAACAGGAGGAGGATATGGAATGTGTGGCTAATTGCCTCCATAAACAACTTCGTCCTTTGCCATGAGACCAGAAGAACTGGACGGTGCCTGGCTACCATTTACTGAACATTTCGATCAAAGATTCCATAGAAGAATTCTGATCAAAAGGGGGAAAATGTAGAACAGAATTTCAAATTGTCATGGACTCCAGACTTTCTGGAGCCATGAAGGCAGGATGAACCTCTGAAACAATTGTCCTGAGATATTCTTTAAACCTTAAACCAAAAATATCCCCTGAAGTCTTCTTAAAACCAAACAGTAGTTTAGCTTAACTAGTAAAGAATATCTGCCTTGAGCATTGTGCTCTTTCAAGGTCTATCTATATGAGATCAAATTGACAACAGCAGCTCGAAAGATTAGATAGGAAATTTAGGGGGCAGTGAGTTTATGTTAATGGGAGAGGAACAACTCAGAAAAGGAGAGTGAGAATGTTTGCACAACTTGAAGACTGTAATCAATGTCACTGAACTGTACATGTAGAAGTTGTTTAATTGGTGTATATTCGGCTGTGTATATTCTCAACAACAACAATAAAAATAAAATATATTTTTTTAAAAAAGAAAAGAAAATACAATGAGATACACAACACCTCCACCAGAATGGCTAAAGTTGAAAGACTGACTACAGTAAGCATTAGCAAGAATGTGGAACAACTGGATCTCTCATACATTGCTGGTGAAGTGTCAACTGGTACAATTACTTTAGAAAATTCTTTGGCAGAATCTACTAAAGCTAAGCATATATCTATGGCATGATCCTGCAATTCTACTCCTAGGTATACACCAAAATAAAAGAATGTAAATTGCACCAAAAGACACGTACACGAATGTTGAAAGAAACCAGATGGATAAAAGTACCTATACCATTCCATTTATGTGAAATTCAAGAACCTGGAAAACAAATCTATGGAATAGAAGGGAGCAGTGTAGTTACCTCTGGTGGGGGCTTACTGACTGGGATGGGATATGAGGAAGCCTTCTGGGGTGCTGAAAATGTTCTATATTTTTATATGGTTACATATATTTTTTTAAAAAGCAGTGAGCGCTGTACCCTTAAAATTTGTGCACTTCAGTGTACGCATGCCATACATTAAAAAACAAATTTAATTCTGGATCTCCTTATAAAACTAGTGAGGGCAGCAAGCCAGTGCTGAGAGTCTTACCAGGCAGGGGTGGGTTAACCAGTAAGTAAGGTACGCACGGGCTTGCTTGTGTTTACTTACTAATCTGTAGTGCACAATTTCGCATGGGTTTCACTGCCAAACTTTTGGTTAGCAGCCCATCACTTTAACCACTGCACCCCCAGGGCTCCTTAAGTGTCTAACGGTAGGATGGAAAAGGAGCAAAGGAATTCAAATCCTCTGAGTCTATATTTACAGTTGGTAAGCGTCTGTGCATTGTTGTTGTTAATTATTGGTATGTGCCATCGAGTGGGTTCCTACTCAGAGCAACTCTATGTATAACAGAATGAAATACTGCCTGGTCCTGCACCATCCTCACAATCGTTGCTATGCTTGATCCCATTGTTGCAGCCACTGCGTCAATTCATCTCGTTGAGGGTCTTCCTCTTTTTCACTAACCCTCTACTTTACCAAGCATAATGTCCTTCTCCAGGTACTGGTCCCACCTGATAACATGTCCAAACTATGTGAGACAAAGTCTCGCCATCCTCCCTTCTAAGGAGCATTCTGACTGTACTTCTTCCAAGTGAGATTTGTTCATTCTTCTGGCAGCCCATGATATATTTAATATTCTTCACCAATACTATAATTCAAATGCATCAATTCTTATTCAGTCTTTCTTATTCATTGTCCAGCTTTCACATGCATATTAGGCAATTGAAATACCATGGTTTGGGTCAGGTGCACCTTAGTCCTCAAGGTCACCTCTTTGCTTTTTAACACTATAACAAGGTCTTTTGAGCAGATTTTTGCAATGCAATAGGTCGTTTGATATCTTGACTGCTGCTTCAGTGAGCATTGATTTGTGGATCCAAGTAAAACGAAATCCTTGATAACTTCAATATTTTCTCCATTTATCATGATTCTACTTATTGTTCCAGTTGTGAAGATTTTTGTTTTCTTTGTTAAGGTGTAATCCATACTGAAGGCTGTAGGCATTCAGGGAGGTAAATGAGCTCATATCCAAGGGGAACAGAAGCAGTTATGTGGAGAAGAATAAAATGTGCCTTTGGTGAGCATAGGTGCCACTTTCCTATTTACAAACAGAAAATGTTTTCATAGTGTTCCCTTCTCTAGTGCTGCAGTACCACTTGGATACATGCATTCAATGTAGATTTTTTTAAAACACCCTCAGACACACATAACTTCTCATTGCCCTTCTTACCCCTGAGGAAAACATCAAAAGGACCTTGTCTCAAAAGGGCAAACTGTATAATTTTGACATAGCAGGAGCTCTCGGGGTGACCATGAAAAAGCAACAGGATTTACCCTTTAAATTCTTTAAAAAAAAAACAAAAACTACAAACCTATGCCTTAAAAAAACTGCATGCAATAAGGCGTTTGCCTGTTATAGGATATGACATTTGAAATTCCCATCAACCATCTTTAATTTATCATGAAAGAAAGGAAAGAATTGTGCTGCTGAGGAGCTGAATGTGGCCCCTTCTTGAAAATACATGAAAAATTCAAAACAGAAAATTTAAAAAGGGGGAGTAGGAAATGTTCTTATGGTCCATTTAAACCAAATTCTATTGAATTTCTTTCCTCCTTCTCTTCCAAATATGCTCATTGCTGTAGAGAAAGCCACAGACTCTCAAATACCCTTCAGAAAAACAACTTAGTCATTGAAGAAAAACAGCCACTTTTGAAAATACAGTTTTTGATTATTTTCTTAAACAGACAAGTAGTTTCCTCAAGACACTGTTCAAACATGAGAACAGCCACCCCATCTTGACTTGCCAGGACCCTGCAAAGGCTTATCCCTGGAGGTTGGCTGCTGTGAGAAGCCCAAAGTCCCCCAGAGAGCCTTGAAAGAGCTGCAACACTTCTAGAAAGATTTTGGTTTTTAAATATTACCAGTGCAGAGGACCAAAACACAGGAAATAAAAACAGAACTTGGAGGTAACAGAAGAATAAGTTCTATTCCCAAGTCTTCCCTTAGCTTTCTGAGAGTAAAAAAAAAAAAAAAAGTTGTTTTTGTTTGTTTGTATGTTTTCTTTGGAGACATGGGAGACACAGTAAAAACAATGCTAGTGGATATAAGAATAGGGTCTGGTTCACCATTCAGCCAGGAATTGGACAGCCTCATAAAACCAAATGGGACTAATGAGGCACAGCAGTCCAGGGACAAAGGCTAGAAGGCAGGAGGGGACAGGAAAGCTGGTGATAGGGAACCCAAGTTTGAGAAGGGACAGTGTTGACATGTCGTGAGTTTGTTAACCATTGTCATAGGGCAATATGTGTACTAACTGTTTAATGAGAAACTATATGTTCTGCAAACCTTCATCTAAGGTACAGAAAAAAAAAGAGGAATTATCTATGTGAGATCAAATTGACAACAGCAACTCAAAAGGTTTAATGGGAAGCCTGGGGGGGCAGTGAACTGAAGAAAATGGTGATGGAATAATTTGGAAAAGGATAGTGAGAATAGTAGCACAACTGGAAGAATGTAATCAATGTCACTAAATTGTACATGTAGAAACTTTTGAAATGGTATAACTTTGGCTATGTATATTTTCACCAAAAAAAAGTCCTCCAAGGTCGAGAAGGGAGAGTGTTGACATGTCGTGGGGTTGTTAACCAATGTCATAAAACGATATGTGTACTGACTGTTTAATGAGAAACTATTTGTTCTGTAAACCTTCATCTAAAGTACAATAAAAAAAATTTAAAAAAAAAAGAATAGGGTCTGGTGTCAAACGGACCTAGATTTGGATTCTAACTTTACCACATACTAACTGGAAGGTTGCTAAGCTACTCTTTGCCTCAGTTTCCTCATCTGTAAAATGAAGATAATAACAGTTTTAAGAATTACATGAGTTAATACATGCAATGAATTAAGAATGGTGCCTGATATATAGTAAGCACTTAATAAATGCTAGCTGATATAATTGTTCTGGAGAAATTCCTGAATCCAGGAAATAGTGTGTGGTGTATTCTGGGTACTGACAAGTGACTCCAGGAAGGTGGGAGGAGAGGCGGCTACAGACATTACAAAAACTGGAAGGAAGTACCAGAGATAAAATTCATCCCATAGTTAGAACCAATATTAGATAATGACTTTGAACTTGGATAAAGATGTGAGGGAGAAGGGCTGTCTTGTGGCTGTAGTTCACACATGAACCTTTCAGGAGACCTGAGATCAGTCAAAGACTGTAGGGACAAGTTGAAATCCTTGTGGAGTAGTGAGTCCTCCCAGCTGGACTCTTCTCACTTGGAAGTACTTCTCCACTCTGGCTTTGAGCTCTGGCAGTGCTGTAACCACACGTGCACCACTTCTGGCTTGGCAAAATCTGCCTACACTGAGGGCTACTCTTTGGCTATGCTTACAATACATCGCCAACTGTGTAGAGAAAGCCCTTTACCTGGCATTATGGCAATGATTTCTTCAAAGCATTAACCAATTATTCATTGGAAACAGCCACTTAGAAAGTACTTGGCAAGGTCATTGAAGCAAGATAATTCCCTGTGTCTAGCATGACTTCACCTGAACTAGCCCAGATTTTTAGATCTTCCTTCCATGTGAGTCATTTCAGCAAGAAGGGGAGCATTATGAAAATATCTTTGTACACCTTTGATCCATTACTATGCTAGCCAAGATGTAGTCCTGAATTTCAGAAATGCCTCTCAGAAATTTGACAAGAGCAAGACTAAGCGCCAGTCATGGCCTTCTCTCTGTTTTCATGGTAAATGCCAGCTTGCCAAGTGTAGTGGGTTGAATGGTGGCCCCAAAAAACAAATGTCCGCATCCTAATCCGTGGAACCTGTGGATGTGATCTTATTTGGAAAAAAGGTCTTTTCAGATTTAAGTTAAGGATCTCAAGATTAAATCATCCTGGATTATCCAGGTGGGCCCTAAATCCAATGACAAGTGTCCTTATGAGAGATAGAGAAGAGAAACACACAGAAGAGAAGGCCATGTGAAGATGGAGGCAGAGATTGGAGTTATGCATCTACAAGCCAAGGAATGTCTAGAGCAACCAGAAGCTAGAAGAGGCAAGGAAGGATTCTCCCCTAGCACCTTCAAAGGCACGGCCCTACCAATACCTTGGTTTCAGATTTCTGGCTTCCAGAACTGTGAGAGAATGCATTTCTGTTGTTTTAAGTCACCCAGTTTGTAGTAATTTGTTGTGGCAGCCCTAGGAAACTAACACACCAAGAGAGACATTTTACAATCTGGACAGAAGGTCATATAGTTCTTCCCTCTGCTTGCAAATAGGCCTATCGCCTGTCCACCAAAGGAAAAGTCCTTTTGATTTGAATGATCTCGAAATAAGATTCCACAACTTTCTTCAGTAGCTTATTCCAGTCTTTTATAATTTCCTTCTTCTGCTAATTTTACCCTCTAGCTTCTTCATATACATTAATTTACGTAATCCTTATAATAGTCCTGTGCAGCAAGGAGTATCCCTGTTTTATAGCTGAGGAAGTAAAGGCCCAGAGAGAGTAAGCGACTTGCCAAGATTACACAGCTAGTTAGTGCAGAGCAAGGTAAGAACTTGGTTCTTCAGACTCTTGGCCATCTGTGCAGTCTATTACACTGATCCCTGCCCTAATGATGCTCTGGGAACCTCTTATCACTTGCAAAATTAGAACCAGTGCAAAGATGTCAATAAGCAAACAGTACAGCTGTGGCTGTTGACTTACCAAGTGGATCAAAGCTACAACTCCCGCTGAGGACAACCATTTTGTTGTTCTAGTTCCTCCATACCATTATTCTTAGAGTGCTTCTACACTTAGAATTCTCTAAAATGGAAATATACCAAAAACCTAGATGAACGTTAAAATCACCTTAAGACCATAGGCTGACCCATAAAAATAAAAAATAAGACAATTGTACTTGATCTCCTCCTTTCTAACTTTTCCAATTCTGACCTCTGAGATGATGATAGAATAAATTGGAGGAAATGAGGCAGAAAAAAGGAAAAACTTTCTTAATATCCTAGAAAGAAAAAATGTCTTTCCCTAGAGCATAAATTTATTGTTTCCTTTCCCTCAGAAGATTTCATACCTCTACCTCCCAAGGTTCGTTAAGGGGACAGAGGTTAATTTTTTTTTAAATTGAACTTTAGATGAAGGTTTACAGAACAAACTAGCGTCTCATTAAACAGTTAGTACATATATTGTCTTATAACACTGGTTAACAACCCCATGACATGTCAGTATTCTCCCTTTTCAACCTTGGGTTCCCTATTACCAGCTTTCCTATCCCCTCCTTCCTTCTAGTCCTTGTCCCTGGGCTGTTGTACCCCTTCAGTCTCGTTTTGCTCTATGGTTCTGTCTAATCTTTCGCTAAAAGGTGAACCTCTGGAGTGACTTCATTACTGAGCTAAAAGGGTGTCCAGGGGCCAACTCTCATTCTTTCTCCAGTCTCTGTCAGGCCAGGAAGTCTGGTCTTTTTT
>NW_004444004.1:5777022-5778671 GCF_000243295.1 Trichechus manatus latirostris | reverse complement strand
TTCTCGATTCTGTTCCATTGGTCAATGTATCTGTCGTTGTACCAGTACCAGGCTGTTTTGACTACCGTAGCTGTATAGTAGGTTCTGAGGTCAGGTAGTGCAAGTCCTCCTACTTTATTCTTCTTCCTCAGTAATGCTTTACTTATCCGGGGCCTCTTCCCTTTCCATATAAAGTTAATGATTGTTTTTTCCTCTTTAAAGACTGTTGTTGGTATTTGGATGGGGATTGCATTGTATTTGTAGACTGCTTTGGGTAGAATTGTCATTTTCACAATGTTGAGTCTACCTATCCATGAACATGGTATATTTTTCCATTTACATAGATCTCTTTTGGTTTCTTGTGGTAATATTTTGTAGTTTTATTTGTGTAGGTCTTTTATTTTACATCCCTGGTTAGATTTATTCCTAAGTATTTTCTTTTTTCAGGGGGTATTATAAATGGTATTGTTTTCCTGATTTGCTTTTCTTTGTGCTCCTTGTTAGTATATAGGAATCCAACTGATTTTTGTATGTTTATCTTGTATCCTACTACTCTACTGAATCTTTCAATTAGTTCCAGTAGTTTTCTCATGGAGTCTTTTGGGTTTTCTATACATAGTATCATATTATCTGCACATAGGGACAGTTTTACTTCTTCATTACTAATTTGGATGCAACTTTATTTCTTTTTCTTGCCTTATTGCTCTAGCTTGGACTTCCAGCACAATGTTAAATACAAGTGGTGATAAAGGACATCCTTGTCTTGTTCCTGTTTTCAAGGGGAATGTTTTCAGCTTCTCTCCATTAAGAATGATGTTGGCTGTTGGTTTTGTATAGAAGCCCTTTATTATATTGAGGAATTTCCCTTATATACCTATTTTATTCAGAGTTTTTATCAGGAATGGGTGTTGGACTTTGTCTAATGCCTTTTCTGCATTGATTGAAATGATCATGTAATTCTTTTATTTATTTGGTGGATTATGTTGATTGATGCTCTAATGTTGAACCATCCTTGCATACCTGGTATGAATCCTACTTGGTTGTGGTGTATTTATTTTTTTGATATGATACTGAATTCTATTGGCTAAAATTTTGTTGAGAATTTTTGCATCTATATTCATGAAAGATATTGATCTGTAATTTTCTTTTTTTGTGGTGTCTTTGCCTGGTTTTGGTATCAGGGTTATGCTTGCTCCATAGAATGAATTTGGAAGTATCCCTTCCTTTTCTGTGTTCTGAAATAGTTTGAGTAGTACTGGTGTAAGCTCTTCTTGTTTGGTTGAATTCTCCAGTTGTTGTTGTTGTTGGGAGTTTTTTATATTACCTTTTCAATCTCTTCTCTTGTTACGGGTTTGTTCAGATTTTCAACATCAATTTGTGATTGTTTCGGTAGGTAGTGTCTTTCTAGAAATTTGTCCATTTCCTCTAGATTTTCAAATTTGTTGGAGTATAGTTTTTCATAATACTCTGTTATGATCCTTTTAATTTCAGTTGGGTCTGTTGTAATGTCCTCCATTTCGTTTCTTATTTGGGTTATTTGCGTCCTCTCCTGTTTTTCTTCTGTCAGTTTGTCTAGTGGTTTGTCGATTTGGTTGATCCTTTCAAAGAACCAACTTTTGGTTTTGTTGATTCTTTCTATTGTTTTTCTATTCTCTGTTTCATTTATTTCT
>NW_004444004.1:5760572-5776922 GCF_000243295.1 Trichechus manatus latirostris | reverse complement strand
GTTTTGATTTTGTCCCTTTCTTCTTTTTTGTTGTGTGCATCTATTGCTATAAATTGTCCTCTTAGGACAATCTTTGCTGTGTCCCATAGGTTTTTGTATGACATTTTCATTCTCATCTGATTCTAAGAATTTTTAAATTTCATCTGTGATTTTTTCTATTACCCAGTGGTTTTTAAGCAGGGTGTTATTTAGTTTTCATTTAATTAATTTTTTTCCTTTCTCTTCCTATTGTTAATTTCTACCTTGATGGTGTTGTGGTCAGAGAAGATACTTTGTATCATCTCAATGTTTTGGATTCTGTTGAGAGTTCCTTTGTGGCCTAACATGTGGTCTATTCTGGAGAACGTTCCATGTGCATTGGAAAAGAATGTGTACTTTGCAGCTGTTGGGTGGACTGTTCTATATATGTCTATGAGTTCAAGTTGGCTGATTGTGGCCTTTAGATCTTCTGTATCTTTGTTGAGTTTCTTTCTGGAAGTTCTGTCCTTTACCGAGAGTGGTGTGTTGAAGTTTCCTACTATTATAGTGGAACTGTAAATTTCTCTTTTCAGTGCTATTAAGGTTTGTTTTATGTATTTTGGAGCCCTGTCGTTGGGTGCGAAGATATTTATCATGGTTATGTCTTCATGCTGGATCATCCCTTTAATCATTATATAGTGCCCTTCCTTGTCTTTTAAGGTGGATTTTGTTTTAAAATCTATTTTTATCTGAGATTAGTATTGCCACTTCTGCTCTTTTTTGGCAGCTGTTTGCTTGATATTTTTTTCCATCCTTTGATTTTTAATAAATTTATGTCTTGTTTCTAAGGTGTGTCTCTTGCAGACAGTATATTGATGGATCCTGTTTTTTTTTTATCCATTCTGTCACACTCCGTCTCTTTATGGGTGCATTGAGGCAATTTACATTCAGTGTAATTATTGATAGATGTGAGTTTATCGCTATCATTTGGAATGCTTTTTTTTTTTTCTGGTGCTGACAATTTCTTTGTTCCTCTTACTCTTCTGTGCTGAACTCCCTTTGTGGATTTTTTTTTTCATTTCTTTTGTTTTTGTCAATTTTGTTTTTACTGAGACTTCGTGTTTTTCTTCTTTATTTTGATGAGTAGGTTTGTTAGCTTTCTTTGTGGTTACCTTGAAATTTACCCTTATCTTCCTAAGTTTGAACCATTCTATTATTACTTGGTATCACCTTGCCTTCCTCTCCATTAGAAAGTTCTATAACTATACTGTTTATTCCCTCTTTTATTGTTCTGACTTTGTTGTCATTTGCAGATTAACCTCTCTGGTTCCCTGTTGTAAATCTTTTGGTTTTGAATAGTCCTTGAGAGTTCACTTCCTAGCTTGAAGCTGGCTGGTTTAGGTAGGGGCGAATCCGTGAGGCAGGGAACCAGCACCTCCTGTGCCATGGTCTCACCTACCAGGAAGCAGAGAATCGGCCCTCCAGGAAGCAGAGATCAACCTGCTTGGTAGCCACGGATCTGCCAGCCAGGAAGCAGCAAAGGTTAAGCAGGGGGACGCAGGGTGCGGGGTGGGAAAGCCTATCTTTCTGGTTACCAGGTGCTCCATCTCCTGCTGGGAGCTCTGTGAATCTGCTTTCCCATACTCCCTGCCCGCTGATCTCCGACAGGAGTCCAAGATGGTGGATCCATGCTGCGTTAGCTGATAGGGGACCTCCGCTCATAACTCTTCTTGCTCTCTCTTCTCTGTCAGTTTTGTATTCCATTTGGTGCTTGGTTGAGTTCTTTATCTCTTCATTTGATGCTTAGGTTCCAGGATTGACGTTTGTCTCTGTTTTACTTAGTTTTTCAGGTCTTTGCTGTGGAGGGACAGCATGGTGCTTCTGTCTACAGCACCATGTTGGCTCCACCTCTATGAGCAAGTGATCAGAGGTTAGCACTTTAAACATGAGTAAAGAACAAATCCCACTGCCTATATGTTTAACACTTAGGAAAGCACACCCCACATTCCTGTTCTCTGGCAAAAAACCCTCCCAGTATCAGACCACCATGCTGCTCAGGTGTAAGACCAGATGGAGTTTTCCTTATAAGATTCGTTGCAGTATTTTCTGTTTAATATTTGCTAGAGGCAGGGGAATTTCAAGGCAGGCTTGCTAGACAGGAGCAAAATATCTCATCTCTCATGACTGATATTATCAGGTTAAATATTTGTGTTCTAAAATACACTTTTAATTAAACATAGTGGTCCCTCTACCTAACTAGGAGCCCTGGTGGTGCAGTGGTTAAGCACTCAGCTGCTACATGAAATTGTGGCGGTTTGAACCCAACAGCCGTTCCGCAGGAGAAAGACCTGACAATCTGATCCCATAAAGATTACAAAACAAACAAACAAACAAACCTGTTGCTGTTGAGTCAATTCCAACTCATAGTGACCCTATAGGACAGAGTAGAACTACCCCATAGGGTTTCCAAGGCTGTAATCTTTACGGAAGCAGATTGCCACATCTTTCTCCCATGGAGCTGGTGGGTTCGAACCACTGACCTCTTGGTTAGCAGCCAAGCACTAAACCTCTGCACCACCAGGGCTCCTTCTGGAAAGATTACAGTCTTAAAAACCTTATGAGACAGTTCTACTCTGTCACATGAAGTCACTATGAGTCGAAATCCACTCAACGTCACTTAACAAAACCCACCTAACTACATTTATCAATACCCTATTTAAAATTGAGCCCTCCCTCCCAACCTGGCACTCCTGATCCTCCCTTACTCTGCACTACTTTTTCATTTTTCCTTAGAACTTATCACTGTCTACACATACTATACAGTTGACTTTTTAATTATGATTTATTATGATCATCATTTATTTTCTGGTTCCCCTTTCTAAAATGTAAGTTCCATGAGAGCAGGGATCTCTGTTTTGTTCCAGTGCAAAAACATTGTCTGGTACATAGTAGGTACTCAACATATATTAGTTGAATGAATAATAGAACTAATAATTCCTTTCATGTTTATAGTGCTTTATACTTTTTCTAAGGAGCCCTGGTGATACAACACTTAAGCGCTCGGCTGCTAACTGAAAGGTTGGCAGTTTGAACACATCCAGTGGCTCCGCAGGAGAAAAACCTGGCGATTCGCTCTCATAAAGATTACAGCCTAGGGGCAGTTCTACTTTCTCACAGGGGTCACTATGAGTCGAAATTGACTCTATGGCACTTATCTACAACAACATACTTTTTCTAGTGCTTTCACATCGTATTTCATTTGATTCTCACAATTACCATGTGACGTGGTTATGGCAATGCAGAATTTATTATCCCCATTTTATATTTGGGAAAATTGAAGTCCAGAGAGGCAAGATGATCTACCCAAAGCCACACAGCTGGAATATAGCAGAACCAGGAACCTAGTTCAGTGCTCTCTTCACATAACTTCCTATTTGATACTCCAAAGCCCCCAGCCCTTGAAGAAAGGCCTTCCACATTCTTTGCTAGGACTGAGACATGTCCTGCTTATGCCATTAACCTGGTGTCTTGAAGCTGAATGTGTTTTACTAGCTCACAAGAATATAAACAGGTGAAGTCATCTAAAGACCTGAGTTAATATGGGAATTTGCCATGTGAATGTCAGAGAAAATGATGACATTCCCAAATGGCACTCTCTCCAAGAAAGAAAGCAACATTTGAATATCCCAGCTGCTCAGTAGAATAAATCATTTGTTTCTTCCTAACCAGCTCTGCCTCCCTTGTGCATTACACATTAAACCAAACAGTTCTAAAGCTTCAAAACAGCACAAAGGGGCAAAATACAGAACAAGAAGGCATCTGCTACCTGAAGTGCATCCTAGTGGCCTCTTCCACTGTGCCACCATCTAAGCCACTAACTGTCCATAGTGAAAGTTCTCCCTGACTGCCACTGCCACACAAGAAGAGTAGTAGAGACTTAGAGACTGTCCCTTTAAATGTCCTACCAAAGAGGAAGCTGGTGCTTGGTGAGGGGGCGGAGGGACAGGATACTTCATGCTTGGCATACTGCTACCATTGGCATCCAATCTAGAAGCTGCTGCATTCTTGCATTCTGCAGGGGTGGCAACTATTTCATCCTCAGGATAACATAGTAGAAGATATAGTTATATTTACATGCAGGCTTTTTAACAGAGATGGCTATCACTCCTGGTAAGCTCATAGGAGGCAACAGACATGGCACAGTCAGGAGAAGGCAAGCCAAGTTCTCAGTTCCTTCTGGCAACTGATCTCATAGGACCAAGGCCACAGGAAGGTGGCCTTGGTCTCTTTCCCTGGTCCCCAGAATGTCATTATACCAGGGATGTATACAGTAACCTTCCCAAGAATTACTACTTGGCTGACCAAGTCTGTCTTCAGTGCCCTTGCCAAAACTGTCCTTTCCTAGATCACAGAAAATCAAGAGATTCAGGTTTGATTCCACTACCAAGTCAGCTCTGCTGCCAGGCTCAACAAACATCTTCTAATGAAACAGCAAGCATCCCTTCAATAAATAAACCATAAGGCTGAAAACAAAAGTGTCAACACAAGCACAGTCTACTAAATGCTTGATGGACTTCAGATAATACAAGAACTCAAACATCACCAAAACATGAAGACATGTACAATAACCTCAGCCACACAGACATATAATGAAGAATTTGACACTGGGAAGTAGGAAGGATGGAGGGAAAAGAGGTTATTTTTAAGGGGAAGAATATGGGATCTGAAGGCAGAGAGACCCGTGTTCAAGTTTAAAATTTTCTTACCTTGGGCGGGTCACTTCAGCCTGCTGTGATTCACTTTCCTGATATGAAAATAAGAATGATGATAATACCTTGAGTAAGTATTACTTTTGTAATCTAGACAGTTTTTACATATGCGGAGATGCCCCTTTACTTTAGTTAAAACATAAATAAAATTATGGTTTTTAAATTCAAACAGATTTAAATTCTAGCTCTGATACTTCTTAACTGTATGGCATTGAGGACTTAGCAATACTCTGATGAGTCCTTAGCCTAGCTGGCTAGCTTTTAACTAGGCTTAGGTTCTAACTATACTTTAACAAGATTTTGACTAGTCCTTAAATAAGTTTAGGCCTGGGTTGTACCTTAACTAGTTTCTGACTAATACTTACCTAGGCTTAGGCTTTAACTGGGCTCTGACTAGGACTTAATTAGGCTCTGACTAGGACTTACCAAGGGCTCTGGCAAAGTCTAAACTAGCCTTAGTCCCTGGCTAGGCTTTAATTGGGCTCTGACTAGACCTAAATAAGGCTTAGGACCGGGTAGGTTTTAACTAGGCTGCCTAAGCCTTAACTAGGCTAAGGTGCTAACTATGACATAACAATACTCTGATCAGACCTTAACCAAACTAGTTAGCTTTTAACTAGACTTAGGCCTTGTCTACACCTTAACAAGATTCTGACTAGTTTTAAACTATGCTTAGTCTCTGGCTGTACCTTAACTAGTTTTTGACTAATGTTTAACTAGGCTTAGACTTTAACTGGACTCTGACTAGGCCTCAACTAGGCATAAGCCCTGACTAGGGCTTAACTGGGCTCTGACTAGACCTTCACTTCATTTTGTAAGGAATCCTGACTAGGTCTTAACTTACTTTTGACCCTGGCTAAGCCTTAACAGGGGCCTGACTAGGCCTTAACTGGGTTCTTAGGCCTTAATTCTGCTGTTGTTAGGTGCCATCAAGTCAGTTCCGACTCATAGTGACCCCGTGTGACAGAGTAGACTTGCCCTATAGGGTTTTCTATGCTGTAATCTTTATGGAAGCAAATCACCAGGTCTGTCTCCTGCAGAGCAGCTGACTGTGTTCGAACCACCAACCTTTCATTTAGCAGCCAAGTGTTCAACCATTTGCACCATAGGCCTTAATTAACATTAGGCACTGGTTAGGCCTTAATTGGGTAGGCTAGGCAGACTAGCCCTTACCTGGATACAACTAGGCCTAAACTAGGCTTAGGCCCCGTCTAGGCCTTAACCGGGCTCTGACTAAGCCTCAACTAGGCTTAAGCCCTGACTAGGACTTGATGGCACCCAACAACTACAACAAGGCTTTAACTGGACTCTGACTAGGCCTTAACTAGACTCTGATTAGGGCTTAACTAGGCTCTGATTAACTTTAACTGGGCTTAGGCCCTGACTAGGCCTTAACAGGGTAGGCTAGGCCTTACCTGAGCTGACTAGCTCTTGAACACTTAGTTCTGGTTATGCCGTAACTGGGCTCTAACTAGGTGTAAACTAGACTTAAGCCCTAGATAGGTCTGAACTAGGCGCTGACTAGGTCTTAACTAGATTGAGGCCCTGACTAAGCTTTAACTCATTGAGTTAGGCCTTACCTCGGCTGACTAGCCCTTAAACAGCCTTAGGCACTGGCTAAGTCTTAACTGTGCTGTAACTAGGCCTTAACTAGACTGCATAAACCTTTAACAAGGCTTAGGTCTTAACTTGGCTTTGGCCTTGGCTAAGCCTTAACTGGGCTGTTGTTGTTAGGTGCCATCAAGTCGATTTCGACTCATAGTGACTCCACGTGACAGAGTAGAACTGCCCCCATAGGGCAGTAATCTTTATGGGAAAGACTAGGCTGCAATCTTTAAAGAAGAAGCAAATCGCCTGGTCTTTCTCCCGTGGAGCTGCTGGGTGGGTTTGAACTACCAACTTTTCGGTCAGCAGCTGAGCGCTTAACTGTTGTGCCACCAGGGCTTCTTATTAAATGGGATAGTAGGCATTAATTAGCCTGAGGCCCTGGCCAAACTGTGTGTGCTAGGCCTTACCTGTGCTGACTATACTCTAAACAGGCTTGGACCCTGGCTAGGCCCTATCTAGGCTTCGACTAGGCCTAAACTAGAGTTAGGCCCTGGCTAGGCCTTAACTATACTCTTATGAGTATTTAACCTAGCTGGCTAGTTTTTAACTAGATTTAGGCTGTGGCTACATTTTAACAAAATTCTGACTAGTCCTTAACTAAGCTTAGACCCAGGCTATACCTTACCTAGTTTCTGACTAATATTTAGCTAGGTTTAGGCCTTAACTGGGCTCTCAATAGGCCTTAACTAGGCTTACAATGGGGTGCTGGTGGTGCAGTGGTTAAGAGCTCAGGCTGCTAACCAAAAGGTTGGCAGTTCGAATCTACCAGCCGCTCCTTGGAATCCTATAGGGCAGTTCTACCCTGTCCTATAGGGTCATTATGAGTTGTAATCGACTTGATGGCAAGGGGTGTTTTTTTAGGCTTAGAACATGACTAGCCCTTAACTGGGTTCTGACAAAGTCTAAACTAGGCTTAGGCCTTGGCTAGATCTTAATTGGGCTGGCTAGGTCTCAACTAGGCTTGTTGTTATAGATTGTTGTCATTGTGTGCCTTTAAGTCGATTGTGACTCATAGTGACCCTATAGGACAGGGTAGAACTGCCCCATCAGGTTTCCTAGGCGGAAATTTTTACAAGAACAGATCACCATGTCTTTTCTTTCTTCTGGAAGACCTTCTGTGACTTTCTGGAAGCTGATCATCAGGCCATCTTTCCAAGGTGCTTCTGGGTGGATTCGAACCACTGATCTTTCAGTTAGCAGCTAGGTGCTTAACCATTGCACCACCAGGGCTTCTTCCAACTAGGCTTAGGCCCCAGCTATACCTTAACAAGCTTCTGACTCCTCAGCTATGCTTAGGCTGTGACTATACTTTAACTAGTTTCTGACCTATACTTGACTAGGCTTGGGACTTAACTGGGTTCTGACTAGGCCTTAACTTGGCTCTGATTAGGTCTTAACTAGGCTTAAGCCCTGACAAGGCCTTAAGTGGTCTCTGATTAGGACTTAAGTAGGCTAAGGCCCTGGCTAGACCTTAACTAGGCTCTGACTAGGACTTAAATATGTTATGCTGCCTAGGTCTTAACTAATCTATGACTAGGACTTAACTAGGTTTAGAACCTGGCTAGGCCTAAACTGGGCTCTGACTAGGCCTTAATTTGGCTTTTGCCCTGGCTAGGCCTTAATTGGGCTGGTTAATCTTAATTGGACTAAGTAGGCATTAATTAGCCTTAGGCCCAGGCTAAAACTTCCTTCAACTCTGACTAAAACTTAACGAGGTTTAGGCCCTAGATAACCTAATTAAGCTCTGACTAGGACTTAACTACACTCAGGTCCTTGCTGCACCTCAACTAGACTCTGACTAGACCTTAACTAGGCTGACTCTCTAGTTAGGTCTTAACTGGGCTCTGACTAGGCCTTAACTAGGCTTAGGGCCTGACTAGGCCTTCACTGGGTGAACTAGACCTCACCTGGGTGGACTAGGTCTTATCTGGGCTGACTAGGCCTTAAACAGGCTTAGGTAATGGCTCTGACTGTGGTTTAACTTGGCTTTTGTCCTGACTATACCTCAGCTAGGCTTTGGGTAGGCTTAGGCCCTGTCTAGGCCTTAACTGGAATTGTTAGGCTTTTATTAGCCTTAGGCCTTGGCTACACCTTAAGTAGCAGTCTGACTAAAACTTAACTAGCCTTAGTCCCTGAGCAGGCCTAACTATGCTCTGATTAGGACTTAATACTTAGGTCCTTGCTATGCCTTAAGTAGACTCTGACTAGATCTTAAAGAGGCTTACTCCCAGGCTAGGCCCTAACTAGGCTCTGACTAGGCCTCAACTATGTTTAGGCCCTGAGTAGACCTTCACTGGGGTAACTAGGCCTTAACTGGGCTGACCAGACCTAAACTAGGCTTAGGCCCTGGCTAAGCTTTAACTATACTCTGATTAGGTCTTAACCAAACTAGTTAGCTTTAGCTGGACTTAGGTCCTGCCTATACCTTAACAAGATTCTGACTAATAGTTTACTAAGCTATGACCCTGGCTATACCTGAAGTAGTTTCTGACCAATACTTAAATAGGCTTAGGCCCAACTGGGCTCTGACTATGTATTAACCAGGCTTAAGCTCTGACTAAGGTCTTAAGTGGGCTCTGACTTGGACTTAACTAGGCCTTGGCCCTGGCTATACCTTAACAACATTCTGACTAGTATTTAACTAAGCTGTGGCCCTGGCTATACCTTGTTCAGTTTCTGGCCAATACTTAAGTAGGCTTTGGACTTAACTGGTCTCTGACTAGGTCTTAACCAGTCTTAAGCCCTGACTAAGCTTTTACTGGGCTCTGACAAAGTCTAAACTGGGCTGTAACTGCAGGATCCCTGGTGGTGCAGTGGTTAAAACGCTCGACTGCTAACCAAAATGTCGGCAGTCCAAACCCACCAGCCCCTCCATGGGAGAAAGTTATGGCAGTCTGCTTTTGTAAACATTTACAGCCTTGGAAACCCTAGGGAGCAGTTCTACTCTGACCTATAGGATCACTATGAGTCGGAATCAACTCAACGGTGGTGGGTTCTGACTAGGCCTAAATAGGCTTAGGCCTTAGCTAGGCCTTAAGTGGACTCTGATTGGGCCTTAACTGGCCTTAGGCCCTGGCTAAGTCTTAACTGGGCTGGTCTGGCCTTACTAGGCTAACTAGGCCTTAAATAGACTTAAGCCCTGGCTAATCCTTAACTGGGCTACCTTTGCCTAAATTGGGCTGACTAGGCCATAATGAGGCTTTAAACCTGACTGGGCCCTGGCTAGGCCATAACTAGGCCAAGGCCATGACTAGATCTTAACTGTGCCTAAGTCCCACCTAAGCCTTATTTAGTCTGAGATCCTGGCTAGGCCTTAACAGGTTTTTGGCTCTGACCTTGCCTTAATTACACATTGGTTAGGCTTTGACTAAATCACAAAGTAGACAGCTACTCTTTACTGAGGTAACATCAATCGCGTACTCCTTCTAGCGCTCACCTCCCCTGGTTTGCATTTGTCATTACCTCAGTTATCCTGTGATTTCAGGCTACCCTCTGGGTCATTAAAAGGAAATGGGCATGAGCCCACCTTTCACCACTGTAGCAGGAAACCGACTGCTTCTAGTCTCATTGCAGCCAGACAGATTTATAGTGTAACACAAGAAGCAATCACCAAATTGATATCCCTCCTCAAGAAACCAGGGGATAGTCTTTTAGGTAACACTCCACCCAGAAGTTAATTCTTGTTCTACCCAGTCAAGGTGGTCTGTACAACTCCTTTCAGGACAGCCACATTTTGTAACAAGTTTGTAACAGATGTAGTAGAAAGAGTTCCCATGTACATGAATCTACAACTTTTGCCAATAGTATGCAATGAGCATTTAAGAAGAGAGATAGCTGATGAACTGGAATTGCAGTAAAGGAAGTGTAAGCTTCACAAGGCTGAACCTTGAGCATTTGTCAACTCTGTGACCTTTCCAAAGTTGATCAGTCCTAAGGCAAGGAAGTAACTACTCTGATGTACACTAGCTTGGACTTATAGGATACTGAAGTCCTTCAGTTAATGACTCGAGAACATGATGATGAATCTAGACCAGAGCATGAACAATCATTCCTGTCTAATGGTTTCATCGGTACTCTAGCAATGAAAGACTGGTAATTGGTTTCAGATCCCTGTTACAGTATTTGGTTTGGAAGTAGGCATTTGTATACATTCACATTTTAGTAAAATGCATTTGTTTCATTCCGCATGGGGAATTCACTTCTGCTCGATTAAGCATTTATGTCATCCTTATCAAGTTCTGAGTTAAACTTATACAGACCCATACAATCCTAGGAGGGCAACATAGTCTTACTAACACCTTCAAGTATTGAGTGAGTCAGTATCTGCCGTACATGGACAAACTAAAATTTGTAGGTATGATCCAGGGCAAACCCAGTAAGTAGCACTGCACGTAAGTTAGTGCCTAAACAGGCCTGTTCCCATAGATTGTAGCCACTCTTTACATTAGGCTGTGTGCAGCAGCAGGTTAAAGGGATTGATCCAGGCACCAGGATTGGGAAATGTATGCATTCATTCACTCATTCATTCTAGAAATATTTACTGATCAATATTAAAAAAAACAACAACTATATCCTATAGATACCACAGGGCAAAGTCAGATGTAATGGTCAAAGCCCAAACTGACAGAATAGCTATTGGAATTACAGGAAAAGAGCTAGGCAAATGGCCATCTAGTCAGGTAAACATACAGCAGCAACAAATGAGTGTTATCCTTATTTTATAAATATGGAAATAGAGATGTTGCTGAAGATCACCTGGCTAGTAAGCGTCAGAGCTAGGATTTTAACCCAGAACTGACAGACTCCAAAGCCTATACACTTCCAGTGCCACCACACTACAGGATTGGTGTTTGGTCCTAGGAATCTCAGGAAAAGAAGCAAAGAGCTGTAATGATCCTAAGATCCCTTTACCAAAGCGCCTGATGACCTGCTAGGTCTTTCTTCCCTGTTGCTGCCTGTTTCTTGACTGTGGGGCAGGGATATTGTTTTGATGTGGAGGGAGGCATGAAAATCTGGTGACAGGCTTCCAGGAGAGTGGTATGGGCAGTGGCTGAAAAGAAAGAAATGCTTACAATTGTACAAAACCTCTAGGTTATGACTACTCTCAGTGGGGAAAGAAAGAAACAAAAAAGATACTTCATGAGGATTCTTTTGTAATAAATTATTGAAGGGGGTGAAGATCATGAAAGGTTTGTGACTAGTCAATGCAACAAACTTCTCTAAGGATTTAGAGTAACCTCTGGAATTGTAAGGAATGATAATGCTTAGTAGTCCACATTCTGCCAACAAAAAAAGCTAATTATTACGTGTAAATAACCTGTCCATATCAAGCAAAAATACAGTTCAGTTTCTTGGAAACAAGCTGACCACTGTTCCTCTGATTTATTCACCCTGATCCAATCATGGGAGGGAATTACTACAAAGGGGTCAAGAGGAGAATTTCAGCTGAGAATAGGAAACTAACCTGTTTCAAGGCCAAGGTTGTTCCCAGCTTGCAACCATCACTCAGTTAAATCTTGGAAGATGCCAATTTGTTCTGTATCTCTCCTCTCCTCACTCCTTGAGGACTCAGAAACACCTTAGTAATGCTAAAGAAAATCTCTCTTTTTGTGGCAGCTAGGCTCTGGCTCAAAGCCCTGATCAAAGTGTGTAGTATATTCTTTGGTCTCCTCAATCCCTCTGGAAGATCCTGGAGGTATGCAAAGTAGCCCTCACTCAAAGCCTACTGACAGGCTAAGTATAGCTAATGACCTCCAATAGCCATTGGGGAACAAACGGCCACCATCGTTTGATCTGTCAGTACCACAGAATTCAGAAATTTGATATCACAGAATTAATGACAGACTGCTCTTTCTAGCTCTTTAATTATTTCCCAGGATGAGAGGTGTCTCATCTCCTGAACTGAACTAGAAAGAGTGTAGTAGGTAGAAAAAGCACAGTAAAAGAAAGGAAATATGGATTCTAGCTTTCCTTTCTGTTCTTACCCCACCATCACCACCACCACTACGATGTCATTCTGGGAAAGTCGCTTATACTTTCTGGTCCTCGGTTCTTCCATCTATAAAATGCAATTGCTTACCCATTTGAAAAACTGGAGGGAAACTGTTGTAGTTAGGTGCCATTGAGTCAGTTTTGACTCATAACGACCCTATGTATAACAGAATGAAATGTTGCATGCATGGTCCTGTGCCATCCTCACAATTGTTGCTGTGTTTGAGCCCATTGTTGTAGCTATTGTGTCATTCCCTCTCGTTGAGTCTTCCTCGTTTTTGCTGACCCTCAACTTTACTAAGCATGATATCCTTCTCCAGGGATTGGTACCTCCTGATAACATGTCCAAAATAAGTGAGAAGAAGTCTGGCCATCCTCGCTGCTAAGGAGCATTCTGGCTGTACTTCTTCCAAGACAGATAGATTCATTCTTCTGGTAGTCCATGGCATATTCAATATTCTTCACCAACTCCATAACATTGGCATAGTGAATAAGAGCACAGGATTTGGAGTTGCACAGATCTGAGTTTGAATCCCAGCTCTGTCACCTTGTAGCTATGTCTTTGGCAGGTGATTTAACTTCCACGAGCCTCATATTTCCTTCTTTATAATAAGAAAATGGACACTAACACCATGGGGCTGTCTTGGGGCCAAAATTTGAGAACATGTGGAAAATGCTCAGTTCAAGAAATTAGCGTGCTCCTTTAAGAACCAGGAAGAATCAGTTTTGCCTTGAACTTCCCACTCCTTTTAATTTGCATCATTCTTTGGTGTCTTAAGAGTATTTTGCAGGTGCTTGATAAAGACGTGCTGACTAGTTTATTGGACTTCACCATAGAGCAGTAGGAGGATTCACAAGGCAATACCAAGGAACCTCAAAAGCCTGGAAAATGGTGATGGAACAGGACAAGGGACCAGAGTTCTTCCTTATCCTCACCCCCAGTTGTCCTTATCCTCACCCACTATCCAGCTCAACCCACACCTATTCATTCCTTGTGATGGTTAAAAAAAAAAAAAAACAACTGCTTTTTGTGAGGACCCCCACTGGGATGATTAAAGTGTCAGAGAAAAGGTTTAACCTGAAGAATGAGATCCAAGGACTCCTGAGTCCTCTGTTCTGTTTTGGCACTGAAACCTCTGTAACCTTATTTTACACATTTTCTCTGATTTCTCCCAATCTCTGGCCAATAAATAAGGGGCCTATGGGCAGAGTTACAATCTAATATTTGAAAAATGCTTGGAAAAGGAGAAGTATTTTATTAACTACTAGTTACACTTTGTGAACAAATTAATAAATGCTTCCCTTACAGTTATGGAAATATTACAAACCACTACTGTAATTAGATATCTCTCTAGCTTTGTTTTGATATTTAGTATCATAAGGGAAGTGTGCTGGCATCATTTCAGTACTTAGCGTTTGTCTTAGCCATCTAGTGCTGCTATAACAAAGATACCACAAGTGGATGGTTTTAACAAAGAGAAGTTTATTCTCTCACAGTCTAGTAGCCTACAAGTCTAAATTCAGGGCATCAGCTCCAAGGGAACGCTTTCTCCGTCGGCTCTAGAGGAGGGTCTGTGTCATCAATCTTCCCTTGGTCTGGGAGCTTCTCTGCACAGGAACCTCAGGTCCAAAGTATGCGCTCCGCTCCTGGTACTGCTTTCTTGGTGATATGAGGTTCCCATGTGTCTCTGTTCGCTTCTCTCTTTTATATCTCAAAAGAAATTGGATTAAGACACTATCCAATCTTGTAGACCTCATCAGTATAACCTCATCATAGTGACAGAGTTTACAACACATAAGGAAATTACATCACAATCATACAATACAGGGAATCATGACCTACACATTTTGGTGGGGGACATAATTCAATCCATGACAGGGTTTAAGTGCAAGTATTGAGCCATTTACTTACTCCAGGGAGAGATAAGGAAAAGATTGAGTTTAAAGGTCTCAGAACTGAAAATAAGTAACCAAGGCAGGTTATACATTTCTTTCTGGAGACTGTGATCTGGTTACCAATATTTCTCAATCAGCAAAGGCTTTGGCTTGCCCCTCCTAAAGGACAAGGGGATAGGATAGGCCCAGATCACCTAGATCAGTGGTTCTCAACTGCTTTTTTTCCCCCAGGGGACATTTGGCAATGTCTGGAGACATTTTTGGTTGTCACAACTGGGGGGAAAGGGAAGTGCCACTAGCAAATAGTGAGTAAGGCCAGGGATGCTACTAAACATCCTATGATGCACAGAACAGTCCCCTCAGAACAAAGAATTATCTCACCCACAATGTCAGTAGTGCTAATATTGAGCAAATCTGACCCAGAGGATCTTTCCACCCTTCCCATCCTAACAACCAACAAATATTCTTTTTTTTGTTTTAGTATTTTTTTTTTTCAATTGTGCTTTAAGTGAAAGTTTACAGTTCAAGTCAGTTGCTCATACAAAAATTTATACACACATTGCTATGTGACCCTAGCTGCTCTCCCTATAATGTGACAGCACACACCTCCTTTCCACCCCGGATTTCCTGTGTCCATTCAACCAGCTCCTGTCCCTTTTTGCCTTCTCATCTTGCCTCTGGACAGGAGCTGCCCATTAGTCTCATGTATCTACTTGAGCTAAGAAACACTCTTCACGTGTATCATTTTATGTCCCATAGTCCAGTCTAATCTTTGTCTGAAGAGTTGGCTATGGGAATGATATCGTTTCTAGACTAAAGGATAGTCAGAGGACCATGTCTTCTGGGGTCCCTCCAGTCTCAGTCAGACCATTAAGTCTGGTCTTTTTACTAGAATTTGAGTTCCTCATCTCACCCTTCCCCTGCTCCATCAGGGACTCTCTGTTGTGTTCCCTGTCAGGGTGGTCATTGGTGGTAGCCAGGCACCATCTAGTTCTTCTGGTCTCAGGCTGATGGAGTCTCTGGTTTATGTGGCCCTTTCTGTCTCTTGGGCTAATATTTTCCTTGTGTGTTTGTTGTTCTTCATTTTCCTTTGTTCCGTGTGGGTTGGGACCAAGTGATGTCTTAGATGGCTGTTCGTGAGCTTTTAAGACCCCAGACGCCACTCACCAAAGTGGGATGCAGAACCTTTTCTTAATAAACTTTGTTATGCCAGTTGACCTAGATGTCCCCTGAAACCATGGTGCCCAGACCCCCGCCCCTGCTACTCTGTCCCTTGAAGTGTTTGGTTGTATTCAGGAAACTTCTTAGCTTTTGGTTTCGTCTGGTTGTGCTGACTTTCCCTGTATTGTGTGTTGTCCTTTCCTTCACCTGAGATAATTCTTATCTACATCTAGTTAGTAAATACCCATCTCCCTCCCTCCCCACTCTCAGACCCATCAAAGAATGTTTTCTTCTGTGTTTAAACCTTTTCTTCAGTTCTTATAAGAGTGGTCTCATCCAATATTTGTCCCTTTGCGATTGACTAATTTCACTCGGCATAATGCCTTCCAGATTCATCCATCTTATGAGATGTTTCACGGATTCATCGTTGTTCTTTACCATTGCATAGTATTCCATTGTGTGACTACACCATAATTTGTTTATCCATTCATTCGTTGATGGGCACCAAGGTTGTTTCCATCTCTTTGCTATTGTGAACAGCGCTGCAGTGAACATGGGTGTGCATATATCTATTCGTGTGACAGCTCTTATTTCTCTAGGATATATTCCAAGAAGTAGGATTGCTAGATTGTATGGTACTTCTATTTCTAGCTCTTTAAGGAAGCTCCAAATTGATTTCCAAAGTGGTTGTACCATTTGACATTCCCACCAGCAGTGTATAAGTGTTCCAGTCTCTCCACAATCTCTTGAACATTTATTATTCTGTGTTTTTTTTATTATTGCTAGCTTTGTTGGGGTGAGATGGTATCTCATTATAGTTTTGATTTCCATTTCTCTAATGGCTAATGATTGTGAGCATTTCCTCATGTATCTGCTAGCCACCTGAACTTCTTCTTTGGTGAAATGCCTGTTCATATCCTTTGCCCATTTTTTTTTAATTGTACTTCAGGTGAAGGCTTACAGAACA
>NW_004444004.1:5749737-5751129 GCF_000243295.1 Trichechus manatus latirostris | reverse complement strand
TACTGGGATGGGTTGTTTGTGGCACTTACTACAGCTACCAGAGGGGGTCGGTAATCAGTGCAGGGCAGGTTCCATTAGGCCGTGCCTGTGCTGCTTGGTGGTGTGATGTCAAGCACACGGTGCAGGTAGGCAGGATGCAGCAGGGAGATTGTTATGTGTGGAGCTAAGATGGAGATGGGAGAGAGGAGAGAGAAACAGGAGTCAAAAACATACCAACAAACCAAAACGAATGCTAGAGGGGCTTGCCATTGGAGTGGAGAGATGAGAGACTATGAAATGGAGAAAAACAGAAAGGGGAGGCGGAGGAAAAGAAAAGAATGAATAAATAAGAATCAGAAAGGTTAAAGAACCACAAAGTTCCCAGGGATCCCACGGTGCAGCTATGAGGTCTGGGGAAGTTGCTCTCAGGTGTTGCAGTACAGCCTGACTAGAAGGCATAGAGGTATACAATGCCAGGTATTCAGGGAACAGAAAGAGAAGGATGATATAGAGAGATGAGAAACTGAGCAATGAAGAAAGACAAAAAGGGAAAAAGAGGAAAAAGAAAACAAAACAAATTAAAAAAAAAAAAACAAGAAAGGCCCCCAAAGAAACAGAAAAAAAAAACCAATGTAAAAAGAAATGCCCTCAGGGATCCCTCTGCACTTCTGTGGAACCCGAAGGGGAGTCTCTCTGCCACGCAGCTCAGCCTGGCCAGAAAGGGCTCCCGACTCAAGAAAAGGAAAAGAAAACAAACAAACAATTCAAAATAAACAAACGAAAAAAAGCCCCGGGATCCCACCAGCGTGGCAGCCCAAACCGGGAAGCAGCTCCACACTCGAATGGAGCTCCGCAGCCCCTCAGGAAGAAGCAAAGATGGTGCACGGAGCCAGGTACTTGAGTGAAGGGAGTGGGAGGTGGCGACAGGCAAGTAAGAAATCAAAAGAAGCAGAAGAAAAAAGCAACACTAGCAGCCAACAAATGGCACTCAGAGAGCCAGCTAGTGCGGGCTGGTGCTTCTGGACAAGAGACTGTGTCCGTGGGAAGCAGAGGAGGCTGAGTGTGGGTGAAGAAGGGTAGAGACTGGGAAAGCATATATCACAAATTACCGGAGCTCTACAGCCCCTCTGGAAGAAGCAAAGAGGGCACACGGAGCGAGGTACTCGAGCAAAGGGAGGGGGAGGTGGGGGGAGGCAGGGAAGAAATAAAAAGAGTTGGGAAAAAGCAACACCAGCAGCCAGCAAATGGCACTGAGAGAGCCACCCGTTCGGGTGTGTAGAATCCAAGCAGCCGCTGTTTCCTGGTCAAGAGACTGTGGCCACAGGCAGCAGAGGAAGCCGAGTCGGGGTGAAGAAGGGTGGGGTTGGGAAAGTGCATATCGCCAATTACCAGTTGTTTTGTCTCCTGCTGGAA
>NW_004444004.1:5743441-5748684 GCF_000243295.1 Trichechus manatus latirostris | reverse complement strand
CTTTGGGTAGAATAGACATTTTCACAATGTTGAGTCTTCCTATCCATGAGCAAGGTATGTTTTTCTACTTATGTAGGTCTCTTTTGGTTTCTTGCAGTAGTGTCTTGTAGTTTTCTTTGTATTGGTCTTCTACATCCCTGGTTATATTTATTCCTAAGTATTTATCTTCTTGGGGGCTGGCCTAAATGGTATTGATTCAGTGATTTCTTCTTTGTAGTTCTCTTTCCAACAAATATTCTTGAAGACCTTTTTTGTACAGCACTAAGTGGTCACTGTGGGAGATATAGGCCACAGTCTCTGTCCTACGGAGGCTTGGAGTCTAATAGGGAGCCCAATCAAGCACAACTGAAATGACCAGAGAACAAAGAAGTACATCACATAATTACTTTTTCTACATAGTGAGGTACAGCTCCTGTGTACTATAGGAACTTTGAGATGGAGAACAGCAGACATTGGATTCATTTAGGAAAACTTCAAAGAAGAGTTGGACCTTGAGCTGGTGCTTGAAGGAAGTTGCTACTCTTTACCTTCCCTTCACTACTGGGAACAAGATGAATCTATGCTCACTGTCCATACTTCCGTTTTTCCCATTCTGTCTTCAGGCATCACCTTGTAATCTTATTTCAGGTCCCTGGGTGGTGCAAATGTTTTGTGCTTGGCTACTAACTGAAAGGTTGTAGGTTTGAGTCCACCCAAAGGTGCCGCAGAAGAAAGGCCTGGTAATCTAATTCCCTAAGATTACAGCCTTTGAAAACCCTATGAATACAATAATTGGTCTCTGTTTGCCTGGAGCAACAAGGAAGAAGGAAAGATAGAAACAGGAAGAGGAAATGGAATGTGTGGCTAATTGCATCCATGAACAACTGCCTCCTTTTCTATGAGACCAAAAGAATTGGATGGTGCCCCGCTACCATTACTGATTAAATATTCTATAGCAGAATCCTGATAAAAAGGGGGGAAATGCAGAACAGAATCTCAAGTTCTCTTGGAATCTAGAGTTTCTGGAGCCCTGGAGGCTGAATGAATCCCTGAAACTATTGTCCTGAGATAATCTTCAAACTTTAATCCAAAAATTATGCCCCAAAATTTTCTTAAAATCAAACAACAGTTTAGCTTAACTAGTAAAGAATGTCTGCCTAAAGAGCATTGTGCTCTTTGATATCTATCTGTATGGGATCAAACTGACAACAGCAACTCGAAAGATTACATAGGAAATTTAGGGGGCAGTGAGTCTATGTTATTAGGGTAGGAACAATTTGAAAAAGGGGAGTGAGAATGGTTGCACAACTCAAAGAATGTAATCAGTGTCACTGAATTGTACATGTTGAAATTGTTGAATTGGTGTATATTCTGCTGTGTGTAATCTCAACAATAACAAAAATAATTTTTTTAAAAAAAAGCCTGTGGAGCGCAGTTCTACTCTTATATACGTGGGTTTACCATGAGTCAGAATCGACTCCACAGCAACAGGGAATCTGATTTCTAGACTCCAGGACTCCACGAAAAATGTTCTCTTGTAGGTTACCAGTGACATATTTATTAATCACCCGTCCTTAATATTAATCTTCCTTGACCCCCACCTTCCTTAAAATCTCTTCTTCCCTGACCTTCATGGCATCATCATTCTTTTCTGATTCCCCTTTGACCTCTCTAGTGGCTCTGCCTCAGGTTTCTTCCTACAGCTAACCGATATAAGTAGGTATGCCTCAAACTTCAGCCTGCTACGTTTTTCTGACCCTTTTCTCATAGTTAATTATTTTATGCATCCATTTATGTCCTTTCTCATTCCACAAAGGACTTGAGGTAGTTATGATCTCATGCTATGCACTCTCCTTTAAGTATTATACCCACCCCAGTGGTTTCACCCATCACCTCTATACAGGAAACTCCCCAAACTATGCCTCCAACTCTGATGTCCTTTCTGCACACCACATCTACCTGCTCAACCATCTGCTGGACACTCTGCAGACACCTCATATCCAACATGTCCTAAACTTGTGTTGTTAGTTGCCATGGAGTCGGCTCTACTCATAGCAACCTTATGTATAACAGAACAAAATGTTGACTTGTTCTGCACCATCTTCATAATCATTGGTATGTTTGAGTCCATTGTTGGGGCTATTGTGTCAATTCATTTCATTGAGGGTTTCCCTAGTTTTCATTGGCCCTTTACTTTACCAAACATGATGTCCTTTTCTAGCAAGTCCTAAACTTAGGGTGACCAGTTCATCCTGGCTTGCCTGGGACTTTTCAAGTTTTAGCACTGAAAAATCCCACATCCTGAGAATTCCCTCAATCATAGGCAAACCAGAATGGAAAGTCACCCTACCTAAAATGAATTTATCAGTTTCTGTCCCAAACTCAGTCCCCGTCTTGATCTCCTGAATTTCTTCTATCATTTAATAACAACAACCTCCTTCTGCATAAACCTCCATTCCTCTTTACCTTCCACTCCTTCATGCCAAATATTGTCGATTTGATTTCCAAAATTTATCCTTTACCATCTCCCTCTTTTGACTCTCATTGCTCTTGTTATGGCCCTTACCACCACTCAACTTGACAATTGCAATAGGCTCCTAATCAGTCCACTGCCTCCAACCACACCAATCTCCCCTTTCCCATCCACCTTGCCAATTCATTTTTTATACTGCCAAAGTCGATCGTCCTGAGATGCAAATCTGATCATGCCTAGGAAGTCATATCCTCATCAATATGGGACTCTTCCATACTGAACCCCAAGAACAATATTAAACCAAGTCTCCCGGGTATTCGAGCATGATGACAACACAGTGTGTAATCAAAGCAATGTTGATATGACTGATTAAAATGAACTGAGTAATAATATAAGCTGTGAGAGAAAGGGAAAAACCAAACCAAAACAAAACAACAACCATGCCCATGAGGAACCAGGAATTCTGAGGCTGTCAGTTACACTTGCATCTTCTCATTTCTTTTTTTATTATTATTTTCTTTTTTCTTTAATTTTTTTATTGTACTTTAGATGAAGGTTTACAGAACAAACAGTTTCTCATTAAACAGTTAGTACACATATTGTTTTATGACATTGGTTAACAACCCCATGACATGCCAACAGTCTCCCTTCTCAACCTTGGGTTCCCTATCACCAGCTTTCCTGTCCCCTCCTGCCTTCTAGTCCTTGTCCCTGGGCTGGTGTGCCCCATTAGTCTCAATTTGTTTTATGGCCCTGTCTAATCTTTGGCTGAAGCGTGAAACTAGGAAGTGATTTCATTACTGAGCTAAAAGGGTGTCTCGGGGCCATACTGTTGGTGTTTCTCCAGTCTCTGTCAGACCAGTAAGTCTGGTCTTTTTTGTGAGTTAGAATTTTCTTCAACATTTTTCTCCAGCTCTGTCTGGGACTCTCCGTTGTGATCCCTGTCAGAGCAGTCAGTGGTGGTAGCCGGGCACCATCTAGTTGTACTGGACTCAGTCTGGTGGAGGCCGTGGTAGTTGTGGACCATCAGTCCTTTGGACTAATCTTTCCCTTGTATCTTGTTTTCTTCATTCCCCTTTGTTCCCAAAGGGGTGAGACCAGTGGAGTATCTTAGATGGCTGCTCACAGGCTTTTAAGACCCCAAACGCTACTCACCAAGGTAGAATGTAGAACATTTTCTTTATAAACTGTGTTATGCAAATTGAGCTAGATGTTCCCTGAGACCATGGTCCCCACAGTCCTCCGCCCAGCAATTCGGTCCCTCAGGGAGTTTGGATATGTCTACGGAGTTTCCATTACCTTTCCTTGTACAAGTTGTGTTGGCTTCCCCAGTAGTATGTACTGTCTTACCCTTCACCAAAGTTACCAGTTATCTATTGTCCATTTAATTTCCCCCCTCCATCCCTCGTACCCATCAAAGATCATTTCTTTTTGTGTGTAAACCTTTCCATGAGTTTTTACAGTAGTGGTCCCATACAATATTTGTCCTTTTGTGATTGACTTATTTCACTCAGCGTAATGTCCTCCAGTTTCATCCACGTTATGAGATGCTTCACAGGTTCATCATTCTTTAGCATTGCATAGTGCTCCATTGTGTGTATGTACCATAGTTTGTTTATCCATTCATCTGTTGATGGGCATCTAGGTTGCTTTCATCTTTTTGCCATTGTGAACAATGCTGCAATGAACATGAGTGTGCATATGTCTATTCGTGTGATGACTCTTATTTCTCTAGGAGATATTCCTAGGAGTGGGATTGCTGGATCGTAAGATATTTCTATTTCTAGCTTTCTAAGGAAGTGCTATATTGTTTTCCAAAATGGCTGTATCATTTTCCATTCCCACTAGCAGTGCATAAGAGTTCCAATCTCCCCACAATCTCTCTAGAATTTGTAATTTCCAGTTTTTTTGATTCATGCTATTAATGCCGGGGTGAGATGGTATCTCATTGTGGTTTTGATTTGCATTTCTCGAATGACTAGTGATTGTGAGCATTTCCTCATGTGTCTGTTGGTCACCTGAATGTCTTCTTTGGTGAAATGTCTGTTCATTTCCTTTTCCCATTTTTTAATTGGATTATGTGTCTTTTTGTTGTGGAGGTGTTGGATTTTCTTGTATGTTTTAGAGATTAGACCTTTGTCTGACTTGTACAAAAGCTTTTCCCCAGTCTGTAGGTTCTCTTTTTACTCTTTTGGTGAAGTCTTTTGATGAGAATAAGTGTTTAATTTTTAGAAGACCCCAGTTCTCTAGCTTATCTTCTGGAGTTTGTGTGTTGTTTGTTATGGTTTGTATCCTGTTAATGCCGTGTATTAGGGCCTCTAGCTTTGATCCTATTTTTTCTTCTATGAATTTTATAGTTTTTGGCTTTATATTTAAGTCTTTGATCCATTTTGAATTAGTTTTTGTATATGATGTGAGGTATGGGTCCTGTTTCATTTCTTTTGCAGATGGGCATCCAGTTTTTCCAGCACCATTTGTTAAAAAGACTGTCTGTTACCCATTTGATGGACTTTGGGCCTTTGTCAAAGATCAGGTGACCATAGGTGGATGAATTTACATATGGAGTCTCAATTCTGTTCCATTGGTCAATGCATCTGTCATTGTACCAGTACCAGGCTGTTTTGACTACCATAGCTGTATAGTAGGTTCTGATGTCAGATAGTGGGAGTACTCCTACTTTCTTCTTCAGTAGTGCTTTACTTATCCAGGGCTTCTTCCCTTTCCATATAAAGTTAATAATTAGTTTTTCTATCTCTTTAAAGAATGTTTTTGGTATTTGGATTGGGATTGC
>NW_004444004.1:5723481-5742748 GCF_000243295.1 Trichechus manatus latirostris | reverse complement strand
TGGTTTGGTTTTTACATATTCCCTTAATTTCTGTTTATCTGGAAATGTCCTAATTTCACCATCATATTTGAATGAGAGTTTTGCAGGATATGTTATTCTTGGTTGGCGATTTTTTTCTTTCAAGGTTTTATATATGTCATCCCATTTCCTTCTTGCCTGCGTGGTTTCTGCCAAATAATCCAAGCTTAGACTTATTGTTTCTCCTCTGTATGAGACTTTTTGTTTTTCTCAAGCTGCTCTTAGGATTCTTTGTTTGTCTTTGGTTTTAGTGATTGTGATTATGATATACCTTAGTGATTTTCTTTTGAAGCCTATCCTATATGGGGTTCGTTGAGCTTCTTGGATGGTCAGCTTTTCATCTTTCATGATATTGGGGAAGTTTTCTATCAGCTGTTCTTCAGTGATCCTCTCTGTGTTTTCTGTTTTCTCCCTCTGTTCTGGAACTCTGATCACTCGTAAATTTTTGCTTTTGATTGTATTCCACATAATTCTCAGGTTTTCTTCCTTTTTCTTCATTCTTTTTTCTGATATTTCCTCAAACAGAGTTGTATCCAAGTGTTTGTCTTCAATTTCACTGATCCTGTCTTCCATCATTTCAAATCTGCTCCTCGGCCCTTCTATGACACTGTCCATTTCTGAAATCTTGTTGTTTATCTTTTGGATTTCTAATCGCTGTTTTTGTATGATTTCTAGTTGTGGATTTATTTTGGCATTTTGTTCCTGTATTATTTTCCTGAATTCTTCCAATTTTTTGTCTGTATTTTCCATGAATTTGTCTGCATTTTCCATTAATTTGTCTATTTTTTTCCTCATTTTTGTCTGGTTTTTGCTTCAACTCTTGGATAGCTCTGAATATTAGAGAGTTGAATTTCTTATCAGTTAGTTCTAGTGCCTTTTCTTCTACTGGAAAGTCATCTAGTATTTTATTTTGGACACATACTGGAACCATCCTGTCGTGTTTTTGTATACGTTTTGACATTGTCTGCTGTATTTGAGATGTTCAGTAGTTATTTTCCTTGTTTATTGATTGTAGATTTGTTTGCTTTGTCCTGCTTTTTTGTTTTATTTCATTATGCCTGAGCAGATGGGCTGGGCATTCTTTGCTGTTTGCTCGACTGTGAGCAGAATAGTTTTCACCTCTTTGTCCAATGGGCAGGATCAGTCACTCTGCTATGGTGCAGCAGGGCAGGTCCAGCTGAAGGGGAGTTGCTGCATTGGGTTGTTTGTGGCACATACTATGGCCGACAGAGCGGGCCAGGAATCAGTGCACAGCAGGTTCCAGTAGGCCCTGCCTATGCTGCTCGGTGGTGTGATGTTCAATGCATGGTGCAGATAGTCAGAAAAGAAGGGGGAGATTGTGATGTGTGGATCTAAGATGGGTATGGGACAGAGGAGAAAGAAACTGGAACCAAAAGCAAACAAAATAGAGTGCTAAAGGAGCTTGCTGTTTGAGTGCAGAGATGAGAGACTGAGAAATGGAGAAAAACAAAAAGAAAAAGAAAATAAATAAAAATTAGAGAACAGAAAAGCCCTCAAGGATCCCATCTGTATGGCTGTGAAGACTGGGAAAGTCGCTCCCAGGCAGCGAAGTACAGCCTGGCTGGAAGGGTTAGAGGTGTCACACAGTACCATATATTCAGTAGACAGGAAGAGAAGATAAGTATAGAGAGATAAGAAACTGAGAAATGAAGAAAGACACAAAAGGAAAAACAGAAAAGAAAAAAACAAAAACAAAAGGCAACAACAATAAAAAATCAAAAGAGAAAAAAAAATAAAGAAATGCCCCCAGGGATCCCATTGCATGGCTGTGCAGATTGAGGAAGTAACTCTCAAGCCACGCAACACAGCCCAGCTAGAAGGGGCTCCCGAGCCGAGAAAGAAAAAGAAAACAATCAAAGAAACAAATCACAACAAACAAACAAAAAGCCCCGAGGATCCCACCAGCATGGCAGCACAGGCCAGGAAGCAGTTCCACAGTTGAGCAGCGTTTCACAGCTTTTCAGGAAGAAGCAAAGATGGCACATGGAGCCAGGTATTTCAGAGAAGTGAGGGGTAGGTGGTGAGAGGTATGGAAGAAACCAAATGAAGCAGAAAAAAGTGACACCAGCAACAAACAAATGGAACTCAGGGAGCCAGCCAGTGTGTGCAGGTGGAATCCAAGTGGCATAGGGCTGAAGTCAGTGCCTCTCGGCCAAAAGATTGTGGTCGCAAGAGGCAGAGGAGGCCGAGTGGGAGTGAAGAAAGGTGGGAGGTGGGAAAGCGTATATCACTGGTTACTGGTTGTTCTTTCTTCTGCTTGGAGCTCCGTGAAGCTGCTTTCCTGTACTCCCTGTTCACCAACTCCAACAGGAGTCCTAGATGGCAAATCCGTGCTGTGTTAGCTGATAGGGGGCCTCTGCATGTATCTCTCCTCCCTCTCTGTTCTCTGTCAGTTTCTTATTCTATTCAGAGCTTGGCTGAGTTCTTTATCTCTTCATTTGATGCTTAGGGTTTCAAGATTGGTGTTTGTCTCTGTTTGACTTAGTTTTTGGGGTCTTTGCTGTGGAGGTATGGTGTGGTGCTTCTGTCTAAAGTGGCATGTTGCCTGGAAGTGTCTTCTCATTTCTTCAAAGTGTATGACAGTCACAGTCAAGGGCAAGTAAGGATTGCCAGGGAAAGAGTGTGGTACAGACAATTTACAGCTTAATATTCATCTGAATAGGAACCAACTGGAAGTTACATTATGTGGAAACTAAGATAGCTTGAGAAAGAATTCACTTGTTCCCTTAGGCTGTTAGGTCTTAACTTGACTGTGGCTCTTCTCCCAAATTACCCCTATTGCAAAGCCATAGCTTTCCATCCCAGACTCGTAAGCAAAAAGAATTTGCTTGAGTGATGTTTATATCAGTGACAGGAAATATATATTCCATTTGAATAATGGGGCAGAGGAGAATTCTGAATATAGATTATGAGAAGTAAAAACTGCCAGATGAAGGAGAAGGCAAGTGTTTTCCCTAGAGGGCTCATCCCTTCCTCCTTCATCAAAACATATCTGTCTTCTGTCTCCTTTCAGAGACTTGCAAGTGGTGAAATGTTTATGAAGTAACCACCTTGGGAGTGAAGGACTGACCTTCACAGAAGTATTAGAAAAAGATGGCTCCCAGAAATAGCAGTGCCATAAACCAAAGTCTTAGCTCTGTAATGGTAGGAATTTCCATTATATTGTGGGTAACTTCCTCTTCCATCGATGTAATTAAGAAATGTAGTCCCCCAGCAGAAGGCTTTCCCAGCCAGGGTCTTACCTTTTTTTTTCCACATTTGTTTTTCTCGTTTTTCTCTGTCACCCAATAGTCATTGAAACATTCAAATATTTTATTTATCTCCCAAAGACCTTGCTTATGAAATTCATAATTCATTCTCCTGTCTCTAGCAGACACTTTCCTAGTCAGAGAAACACACACACCCCTTCATTGTTAATAGCAGCAACAACCTTCTTCTTCATAAACCTGGGAGATATAAGCCATGGTCTTTGCCCTAATCGAGTTCAGAGTCTAATCACAGAGACCAACCAGGCACAACTGAGAACAAAGAAGTATGTCCCATGATCATTTTTTCCTATAGTTGCTACAAAAACTTGGAGAATCAGAAGGTCATCATACACTGAAGTGTAAGAAAACTTTCAATTTTTAAAAGAATGGAATCAGAGTCCATTCAAGTACAACCCAGAGGGAGGGATTTTGAAGGTACCAAAAGACAACCCACAGAATTGAGATTAGGGAGTCTCTCTCTCTCACACACACACACGTGTATGCATGTGCACACACACATGCACGCACACTCACATTCCTCATTTTGCTCATTTGCTTATGCAATATGTTGTTGTTAGGTGCTGTCAAGTCAATTTATGGCAGCAGATAACCAGGTCTTTTCTCCTGCAGAGCCCCTGGGTGGGTTTGAACTGCCAACCTTTCAGTTAGCAGCTGAGCACTTAACCATTGCCACCACCAGGGCTACTTCATGCAGTATGGCTCAGGCTTAAAGTATTAAACAGCTTGTTCCAGGGTGAAGTCCTTGCTGTCACTCACTGCCTCTAATGCTCACTGCACTGTCCTGCTGATCCCCACACCTCTATCTCTAGCCCTAGACTCGTTTTTTCTTTAGCAACCAAGGCCCTAGAGGAGTCAGCAAGAATAAGACAAATACAAATATTTGATACTTAAGTGAATATTTACTTTGTGCCAGGCACAGAGCTAAGTTATCTCTTATCATTACTACTCCAAATAATTTAACTCCCATTTTATAAGAGTTTACTATGTGCCAGGCAGCCAGAAACTGTGCTAAGAACTTTTCATGCATAGTATCTCATTTAATCCTTATGACAACCCTAGGTGGTAGGTAATATTATTACAGGTAATCCCTGACTTAGATGTATTTGAGTTATGAAGAACCGCACTTACAACTGTGTTTTTGGGTTTTTTTTTGGGGGGGGGGTACATCTTATCGTTAGTACTGCATACAATGTTGCAGCATGTAATTTGCTGATGTTATCATTCTCTGTATGTTTATATGTAATGTTTCCAACGCCCAAAGACAAATAAAGATCAGATTTATAAAGATACTGATAACAAAAGGCAATAATAATGAAAACTTAAAAAAATAAAAAGGTGTATTCGACTTACATCAGAACCAACTTACGACACAGTCGTTGGAACAGAACCCCATCGTAAATCAGGGACTACCTGTATTCTCATTTTACAGGGTGAAGAAACCGAGGCCAGAGAAGTAAAAGGACTTGTCCAAAGGCATGCCACTAGTAAGTGGCAGAGCCGGAGTTTGACCTTAGGTTTGTCTAACTCCAATTTATGTATATACCAGAGACTATGTAATATGGTGGTTAGAGTAGGGATCAGCAATTTTTTTTCCCATAAAGGACCAGATAGTAAATATTTTAGGCCATATGGTCTCTGTTGCAACTACTGCCACTGTAGTGCAAAAGCAGCCATAGGTAATATGTAAATAAATAAATAAATGTGGCCGTCTGCCAATAAAACTTTATTTACAAAGACAGGTAATTGGCTGGATTTGGCTCACTTGCTGAAGTTTGATGACCCTTGGGTTAAAGCATCAACTGTACTCAGATAGACCTGGGTTCAAGACCTGGCTGTCACCATTGACTAGACAAATTCTTTAGTTTCTCTGTGTCTCGATTTCTTCATCTGTAGAACAGCAATAATATCTCCCTCACAGAGTCATCATGAGAAGTAAATGAATGAATAAATACAAAGAACCTGGTACATAGTAGAATGCTCAATACATCACTAATATTAAAAGCCCACCACCGCCTTGTCCTGAGAAGGAAGGAGAAAGGACAGAGGTTCAGATAGGTACCACTCTCTTGAAAATCAAGTCACCAAGACTGCAATGGTCTTGAAATTCATCAGAAATAATTACCCCCTCAGAATTCCAGATAGTTTCATCTCCCTTCAGCTACATGAACTTTGCTCTTTTGTAAGTTTACCTTCCTGTTTTAGTAATCAGTGAGAAAGTCTCCTGGCATTCATTGTAGTTCCTTCCAGGCCCTGGGAACCCCATGATGAAAGGGCAAGAAAATTATTTTCTCATTATTTGTCACATACCTTCTTCAGGAATGAGATTGAGATTGTGACTGCTGGAGTCAGGGGCAATGCTTTAGTCATATCTATGCCCCGAGTACCTGGCACGTGGTCTGGCGCAAAGTAGATGCTCAGTAAATGTTGGCTTAATTGAGTTGGCTTCAGGTGGCCCTGTCTGGAAGCAGAAGGAAAGTGACTTCTTAAAAACCCTTCAAGCATTGAGGATCCCTCCTTTCTCCACAAGAGAGTGTATGGGAAAAGAGAGTTATAGGAGTGTGTGGGATGATTGGGAGGGCAGGGAAGCGCTGAACATCCTGCTCCTGAGTGACATTAAGCACATAGGAACCAAGCTGCATTGGTTTCTACAGGCCATGCTCCCGAATAAGCACCCAGTGAAAGCCACTCTGAACAAGCATTTTTCTTGGAGCCAAAACCATATCCATGGAATCTTCTATCTTGGCTTTAAAAAGACCCCCCTGAGACACCTTAGCTTGCCAGCCAGCCCCCCAAAAAGATCCTTTCTGCAATCCTGACTTACCAATCTCTCTCAATGAAAAATTCTCTTCTTTATCTACCAAGTTGTCTCCCTTCCTCTAAACTGTGTCTTGCATAATAATCCAGTTTTCAGCTCTGGAATTTGTCAGAGTTATTTATAAGTCCCAACTATACAATGAGGACTGTACTGAATCCAATTGGACGTACTTCTCCAAAACACTATTCCTCACCATCCCTACCCCTAGTACCACCACCATCAGTCTCCTTTCTAGTATTCAAGCTAGTAATTGGCATGGCAAAACACCCTCTCAGAATATTCAGTGGAATTGATAATGGAAGCAGTGTAGATACATGCAAACTCTGCCTAGGCAAGGACAATGTCAAAAACCCTTCAAGACTATATATCCAGGAAGCGGTGATTCTCCAACTCATAATAATAACAATAATCATAATGATAAATAGCTAACATTTATTGAATAATTCCTCATTTAATCTCCACAATAATCCATAAGGAACAATGATAGTAATAACATTTGTTTCCTAAACGCCAGGTACTGAATCAATTTTCATAATCCTCATAATGATCCTATGACATCAGTTACTATTATCATCCTCATTTGCATATGAGGAAATTTAGGGCCAAAGAGATTAAGTAACTTGCCCAAGCTCACCCAGACAGGAAGTGGTGGAGCTGGGAACTGAACAAAGATCTCTTTGACCACAAAGACTATGCTCCTGGTACATAGTAAAATGCTCAATACATCACTAATATTAAAAGCCCACCACAGCCTGGTCCTGAGAAGCAAGGAGAAAGGACAGAGGTTCAGATAGGTACCACTCTCTTGAAAATCAAGTCACCAAGACTGCAATGGTCTTGAAATTCATCAGAAATAATTACCCCCTCAGAATTCCAGATAGTTTCATCTCCCTTCAGCTATGTGAACTTTGCTCTTTTGTCTTAGTAGAAACACCTTTTGGTATGCAGCGTTATGCTAACAAAGATGTATGAGGAATGCCATCTTCCATTTGTTTGGTGTTTAGAATATTTCAAAGGACTTACCTATCCATAATCCCATTTGATACTCACAGCAGCCGTGTGAGGAAAGCAGGGTGGGTGGCAGCACCACCACTGCACAGATAAAGACCCAAACACAAAGACTTGCCCCAAGACCCATCAAAAACAAACAAACAAACAAACAAACCAAACCTGTTGTCGTTGAATCAATTCCAACTCATAGCGAACCTATAGGACAGAGTAGAACTGCCCCATAGGGTTTCCTAGGCTGTAATCTTTATGGAAGCAGACTGCCACATCTTTCTCCCGCAGAGAGGCTGGTGGGTTCGAACTGCTGACCTTTCAGTTAGCAGCAGAGCACTTAATGATTGCACCGCCAGGGCTCCTTCAAGTCCCACCACAGAGGCCAAATCGGAGATGGAGTTCAATATGTATGTTTTCAAAATATGTTCTGTAGTACGTTGTTGTTGTTAGCTGCCATCAAGTCAGCCCCTGACTTATTGTGACCCCGCACACCGTGGAACAAAATGCCATCCCCATGATCAGTTTTGCATGGGACCATTTTGCCACAGGATTTTCATTGGCTGATTTTCAGAAGTAGATCACCAGGCCTCTCTTCCTAGTCTGTCTTAGTCTGGAAACTCCACTGAAACCCATTCAGCATCATAGCAACAGGCAAGCCTCCACTGACAGACAGGTGGTGACTGCACATGAGGCGCATTGGCCAGAATCAAACTCAGGTCTCCTACATGGAAGGTGAGAAATATACCACTGAACCACGACTGCCTTATTCTTTAGTATAAATAGGGGGTTAATTTTCTTCCACCTCCTTTATTCTGATTTGATGCTGAAGATTTGAAAGGAAGTGGGAACGCTCATTTAGCAACCCACAGCAGGCTATGAAACCTCCAGCCAAGCCTTGTTATAAATGTGAAAACTACTTGCTCATACCTGATTTAGTCTTCCAGCACCCCAACCCCTCAGGATCCACAATACCTGAATATATCCTGTGTCCTGGAAAAAAAAAAAGTGGGAGTGGAGATTTGGCCCCTTAAGAACTGGATACATTGAAGGCATGAACAATTCTCACCATACATCTCTCCACTTAAAAAATATTCATTGACCACAAGAAAACTTCTAAAGCTAAGAGAGGGATTTAGCAAAGTTTCAGGTAAAAGGTCAACAAACAAAAATCAGTTGGATTTCTATACACCAGCAGTGAGAAATCAGAAAGAGAAATTAGGGAAACAATTCCATTTAAAATAACACTTAAGAGAATGAAATACCTAGGAATAAATCTAACCAGGGATGTGAAGGACTTATACAATGAAAACTATAAAACACTGATGAAAGAGATTAAAGAACACTTAAATAAATGGAAAGATGTTCCATGTTCATGGATTGGAAAATTTAATATTGTTAAGATGTCAATACTACCCAAAGCAATGTATAGATTCAATGTAGTTCTGATCAAAATTCCAACAGCCTTCTTTATAGAAATAGAAAAAAAACAATCCTTAATATTATATGGAATGGCAAGAGGCCTCGAATAGCTAAAACAAAGTTGAAAGAGAAGAACAAAGTAGGAGGACTCACACTTCCTGATTTTAAAACATACTTTACAGCTACAGTAATCAAAACAACCTGGTATTGGCATAACAATAGACACATAGACCAATGGAATAGAATTGAGAGTCCGGAAATAAAGCCACACCTATGGTCAACTGATTTTTGACAAGGGTGCTAAGTTCATTCGATGGGGAAAGAAGAGTCTCTTCAATAAATGGTGCTGGGAAAATTAGATTTCCACATGCAGGAAAATGAAACAAGATCCATGCCTCACACCACACACAAAAACAAATTCAAAATAGATTAAAGACCTAACTGTGAAAACTAAAACCATAAAATCCATAGAAGAAAATACAGTGGCAATGCTCTCAGGCCTAGGTTTCAACAATGGATTATCTAATATAATAACAAAAGCACAAACAGCAAAAGACAAAATAAATAAACGGGACCTCATAAAAATAAAAAAATTTTGTTCATCAAAAGACTTTACCAAAAAAGTTAAAAGACAAAGCTACTGAATGGAAGAGTATCTTCGGAAACCATATGTCTGACAAGAATCTAATAACCAAAATATATATAAAACTTTGACAATTTAACAACAAAAAGACAAATAACTCAATCATAAAATGGGCAAAAGACTTGAATAGACATTTCACTAAAGAGGACATTCAAATGGCCACCAAACACATGAAAACATGCTCAGCATCTTTAGCTATCAGAGAAGCAAATCAAAACCACAGTGAGATACCATTTCACGCCCACTAAGAACTCAGCTGCTAACTAAAAGGTCAGCAGTTTGAATCCACCAGTTGCTCCTTGGAAATCCCATGCGGCAGTTCTACCCTGTCCTATAGGGTCGCTATGAGTTGGAAATGACTCGACGGCAACGGGTTTGGTTTTTGTTTTTGTTTTTTTTTTTGGGATAGCTAAAAATTTTGAAAAAAACAAAATAATAAATGTTGACAAGGATGCAGGGAGATTAGAACCCTTACCCACTGCTGGTGGGAATGCAAGATGGTAAAGCCGTTGTGGAAAACAGTGTGGTGGTTCCTCAAAAAACTAATAATAGAACTACCGTATGACCCAGCAATTCCACTCCTAGGTCTATATCCAAAAGACTTGAAAGCAGAGACTCAAACAGAGACTTGTACACTAATGTTCATTGCAGCATTATTCACAATAGCCAAAAAGTGGAAACAACCTAAATGTCCATCAACAGATGAATGGATAAACAAAATGTGGTACATACATACAATGGAGTACTACTCAGCCAGTAGGAGAAATGAAGTCTTGATACATGCTACAGTGTGGATGGAGCTTGAAGACATTATGCTGAGTGAAATAAGCCAATCACAAAAGGACAAATATTGTATGACCTCACTTATATAAAAAGACAAGAAAAGGCAAGTGTATAGAGACCAAGGTTTGTTAGTGGTTACCAGGGGCAGGAGGAAGGGGGGAAAAGGGGAGTTAATGGTGACAGAAAAATCGCATTGATTAAGGGTACAATTGCACAGTTGATTAATGTAATTGCTGTCAATAAGGTGTCCACCTGTAAAAAGTTGAGTTGGCAAAAGTTTTGTGATAGATATATTTATAACAATGACCAAAAAAAAGAACAGCTGCTGAGGCTGCTTATGTACAACCAAACACCTCATGGGATTTGGTTCCTTGGTTTGGAGGTTTAGGGTCATGGTTTCATGGGACATCTCAGTTAATTGGCCTCATAACGTGCTTAGTGCTTCTGTTCTACCTCCTAGTTCATTGTATAGTGCCTGGGGTCTTAAAAGCTTGCAAGCAGCAATCCAAGGCACAACAATTGGTCTCTTTTCACCTGGAGCAACAGAAGAAGAAGGAGAGTCAGGAACAGGTGGAGGATATGGAATGCCTGGCTAATTGCCTCCATGAACACCTGCCTCCTTTGCCATGAGACCAGAAGAACTGGATGGTGCCTCGCTACCCTTACCGAACATTTTGATCAAAGATTCCATAGAAGAATCCTGATCAAAAAGGGGAAAATGCAGAACAGAATTTCAAATTCTTATGGACTCCAGACTTCCTGGAGCAATAAAGGTTGGATGAACCCCTGAAACTATTGGCCTGAGAGAATCTTTAAACCTTAAACCAAAAAATATCCTCTGAAATCTTATTAAAACCAAACAACAGTTTAGCTTAACTAGTAAATACTAAAAAGCCTGCCTTGAGCATTATACTCTTTTAAGAGCTATCTGTATTGGATCAAATTGACAACAAGAACTTGAAAGATTAGATAGGAACCCTAGGGGACAGTGAGTTTATGTTAATGAGGGAGGAACAACTCAGAAAGGAGAGTAAGAATGGTTGCACAACTTGAAGAATGTAATCAGTGTCACTAAATTGTACATGTAGAAACTTTTGAGTTGGTGTATGTTTTGCTGTGTATATTCTCAACAAAAACAACAAAATAAATAAAATTTAGGGAAAAAATACTTACTGAACAATTGTTGCTGTTGGGTACCGTCGAGTCGATTCTGACTTACAGCAACCCCATGTGACAGAACAGAACTGTTACCATAGGGTTTCCTAGGCTATAATCTTGACAGGAACAGATCACCAGGTCTTTCTCCTGCAGATCCTCTGGGTGGGCTCGAACTGCCAACCTTTCAGTTAGCAGCCTAGTGCTTAACCGTTATACCACTAGGCCTCCTTTATTTCAGGTCCACAATTCCTTATCTGCAATTCCAAAATCCACCAAGTTCTGAAAAACAAGTGTTTTGTTTTGTTTTAAATAAATTTGCCATAAAAATTCATATGGTGGCAAAACCTGACATGAACTGATGTGAGGCAATTTTTGGTCTTTATCCCATTGAGTCTAAGCGTTCATAGGTTTCACTGATTATAGTGGGGTTGCTAGATAAAATACAGCACACCTAATTAAATTTAAATTTCAGCTAGAGACAATGAATACTTTTTTAGTGTAAATTATGTCCCACATATTGTATGGGACATACTTACACTAAAACATTATTTGTTGTCTAGCTGGAATTCGAGGAGTCTGGCAACCCTAATTATGGGCACTGCCCCAAACCCCACTGGGGATATTATCTAACATATGATATAGGCAGCATATTACTGTTCTAAAATCTGAAATATTTAGAATTGAAAAACATATCTGGCCCCAGGGGTTTGGAATCAGAATTGTGGACCTGTGGACCTGTAGCATGCTTCCAGCACTAGGCTTGGTACTGTCTCAGACCCCAGTTCTCAAAGAGCAACTACCTATCAAAGACTTGCACCGTCAGAATTGGTTGCCTCTTTGGCTCTCATTAGATTTTTTTACCCCTGCTCTGTTCCACGTGTCATTGGCTTGATTAATGGTTTATCCTACTCTGTTTTGATGTTTTTATTCCTCAAGGTATTTCCTCTTCTAGCCTCCTTATCTAAACCAGTAGTAGTACTGCAACTCCCAGCTGACCTGATCACACTCCATATGACCTCTTACTCGACTTTAGTGAATTTCCAGGCTCTCCTCTAAAATTGGCCTGGAAGTTGCCCTGCTATATTACTTGGTGAGAAATTTTCCAGTACAGGTCTCCCTCCTTTTAGAGCCCTGATTCCCCTGCCCACCCCCGCCACCCCCCCTTTTTGGAATAGCAAGTGAGCTCCCACCGCCCTCTGCTGCCATCTCATGGCTAGAATAAGCCACTGCATTGGTCTTAATTCAGCTGCACTAGTTTGTCAGGAGCCCTGATGGTACAGTGGTTAAGAGCTCGGCTGCTAACTGAAAGGTCAGCAGTTTGAATCCACCAGCTGCTCATTGGAAACCCTATGGAGCAGTTCTACTCTGCCCTATAGGGTTGCTGTGAGTCTTAATCAACTCAACAGCGATGGGTTTGGTTTGGTTTTGTTTTTGTTTTTTTTGGTTATTTGCTTGTCGAGGAGCTCTGGTGATGCAGTGGCTAAATCGCTCAGCTGCTAACTGAAAGGTCAGAGGTTCGAACCTACCAGCCATTCTATGGGAGAAAGACGTGACAATCTGTTTCCGTAAATATTACAACCTTGGAAACCCTATGGGGCAGTTCTAATCTGTCCTATAGGCTTGCTATGAGTCGGAATCAAGTCAACAGCAACAGTAATGGTTTTAGTTGCTTGTCAAGGAGCCTTGGTGGCTCAGTGGCTAAGCACTTGGCTGCTAATCAAAAGGTCAGCAGTTCAAACCCACCAGCACGAGAAGAAGTTGCTTGTCAGAGTCCCTGAGTGGTGCAAATGGTTAACGTGCTTGGCTACTAATGGAAAGGCTGGAGGTCTGAATCCACCCAGACACACCTTGGAAGAAAGACCTGATGATCTACTTCTGAAAAATCAGTCACTGAAAACCCTATGAAGTACAGTTCTACTCTCACCCACATGGAGATGCCATGAGTAGGAATTGACTCGATGGCAACTGGTCTTTAGTTGCTTTTCAGAGTCCATCACCTCCAACACAGGAAAAATATATCTCTGCCAGGAAACCCCATTTAGCCAATTCTAACTTTTGTGCATACAAATGGAAAATTATATATTTTTAATAGGTATTCTAAAACAAAGTTTTCACCATCTAGATACTTTTCTCCATTTAGTTTGAAGTAGTGAGACTTAGCTCCAGGTTGAAATTAAGTTATGACTTCCAGTTGACTTATTTTGTGATCTGCACCTGTGTTGCCACTGATACTGGCAGCCCAGCTCGGGAACCAAGTCCACTAGCTAACTGCAACAACAGAACCAGCTGAGTGCAAAATGTTTCAGTAATCCCTGGGTAAGCGCACATCTCCTTTTCTCATAAAATTCACCATGAATTCGTGATCTGAATGGGTAAAAATCAAACTGTGTTCGACAGAGACTACATGTAAAATGTAGGGGCTATTTCTAATCATAATCTGAACCTAAACTTTTGCCAAAAGCTATTTCTTGGTCTCCAATTTCCGCTGCAGTGGTAAAAAGCTGCACTGCTTAATGAAAGTATGGCTCAGCAAGCTCACTGCAATGGTGAGGGAAGGAAGGTGCTTTGAACATCTCTCCCTCTTCAGGAAATTTTTCATTTTCACCTATTTCCTTTTTGAACATTTTCCTCCTCATCAGAGCCCAGCTTGATTGGCAACTATAAAACGAACAAACACATTTCATTCTATCTCGGGACATTTCTCACGAGCTGTTTTTTGTTTTTTAATATACCCTTGTACACAACCGGACAAACTTTTGAACAATCGACATTTTATGTTGGGTGTATTTCAGTTTGCAGCCATTCACTGAGGGAGCAGGAGGAGGCTCTTGAAAGATAAGGCGACTTCTTCAAACTACCGAGAAAGGCCCTTATCTCAGCTCTTGCCATAGCCCTGGTGGTACAACAGTTAAGCAGTAGGCTGCTAACCAAAAGGTTGGTGGCTCAAACACACCAGCAGCTCCTTGCTCTACTCCCATAAAAGTTGAAATGGTCTCCACCAACACCTAACAACAACAACCCCATCTTCTCCTCTCGGGTAGAGTCGACTCATTCTCACCTTTCATATTTTCTTTTCCTCCAAATAGACTAAACAAAGAAGTGTTTACAGCTGTAAGTCCCTCAGCTTGCAAGTCAACTGATGTCTTTTAGGAAACATACAAAGATAACTCATTACCGATTACTTCTGAGAACAACAGTTGAAAGTTACCAATAACATTCAGAGGTTTGTACTTTACAAACCTCTGAATATTAAATATATGTCAAAGTGAACTTCCTTTCAGTCTCACCTATTGCACTTTTTGTATACACTTAACAATTTAAAATCATTTGGAAATGACCAGCTATGTGACTGAAATGTGACTTGTTTTATCCTCATCTACTTTTTTCCTGCTGAAGGCCTCCGTGATGGGGAGCAGGATAGGTTGAGAAGGGTTAAGAAAGATTTGTTTCCTCTGACCATCACCCGTTCCTAGTGGAGACACTGGACGCTCACTGCTGCTGGCTTTTCTCTCTGCTTCACAAGCTGACTTACTTCTCAAGAGCCTGGCTCCACTCCCAGATCTTTTGCTCCTTTTACCAGTGGCAGTTGAGTTGACTCTGACTCATGGCAACCTCAATTGTGTCAGAGTAGAACTGTACTCTGTACAGTTTTCAATGGTTGATTTTTCAGAGGTAGATCACTAGGTCTGTCTTCTGAGGCACCTCTTGGTGGACTCAAACTTCCAACCCTTTGGTTAGTAGTCAAGCGAGAGTGTTAACCACTTCCACCACCCAGGAAGGCCCCTTCTATTCCTAGGAGGGGACTTGTAACTCATTTTCCATTGCCTCCTCAGGGAGTGGTGACTCAATCAATAACCAGTAAAGTCTCTCTTTAGCTCACTACTCTTAAATGGGCACTTACTACAGCATTTGACCCACAGTAGGCACTCAAACTTTAATTGTTGTTTTTAATATTATTATTACTATTTAATTTCTCTGAGCCTCAGTTTTCTCATCTGTAAAATGGGTATAACAATACTACCAACTTCCTAGGTTAATTAATACTTTATTATAAAGTGCTTTTAAAAGTGTCCATACTGTGGTCCATATATACAATGGAATAATACATAACAATAAGGAACAATGATGAATCCCTGAAGCATCTCACAATATGGGTGAACCTGAAGGGCATTATGTTGAGTGAAATAAGTCAATCACAAAAGGACAAATATTGTATGAGACCACTATTATAAAAAGGCAAGACTAGGTTTACAGGGTGAGGCCAAGATGGCGGAGTAGTCAGTTGCTTCCTGTGGTCCCTCTTACAACAAAGACTGGAAAAAACAAGTGAATTGATTGTATATGACTATATAGGAGCCATGAACATCAAAGGCAAAGTTGAGGAATTGGACTGAGTGGCGGTGGGAGGGAGAGATGGTTCAGAAGCAGTGAGGAGTTGCCAGACCTGACCTGGCGGGAGCCTGAAACCTTCAGGCTGGATCAGCTCCTGTGCACGGTGAGGCTAGCAGTGGCGCTCGAGAGACGTTTTCCACATCAGGAGAGGACCAGCGGCAGAAAGTCTACTTGGCCATCCAGAACCAGTGAAAAGCAGCACTTAAGCGGCTAAAGATAAGTATTTGCAACTGGCCTACCACAGGGATAAAAAAAGAAAACCCGTTTGGGAAAAACCTCTCTCCCATTTACCTGCCCCTCCCCACTCTGCACTGGGTCCCAGGCCGGCTTCAGCTATTGCTAAGTCCCCTGGGCCAGAAGTAGGACCCGTAATGCACCCTGAGCCAGTCTCCCAGCCTTGGAGAGGGAACAAATTAACAAACAGGGAAAAAAATAAACTGACGGCTCCCTTAAGCAAGGACCTCAGGGTTGGCACAACTCCTTTGCCTAGGCACAGGCATAAGAGGTCCACAGACTTTGAATGCCTTTCACCCCTGCAAAGACTTGTGTGGGCCCATTTCAACAGCATAATCCCTCATTACCACAGTACAACAGAGTATATACCTGAAGTCTAACTTCAACTGTTTCAGCTGTGAAGTGGCAGGTTTGTGACATTTGACAGTGATCTGCCCATTAAGCAGGTTCCTCACCTGCCCACATCAGGGGCTTGAGGACTAGCCACCTGTGACAGGGGTCCAAGAATAAGTTGTGCCCCCCAGTCCTTACAGATAACAGCAATGGGAGCTCATAGTCTGGCTGCAAAATTCACACGCCTACTTGCTCTAGGGAACAAGGACACGCTTTCTTTTCAGACACTCAGGGGCAGCCATCAGCCTCCTGCCTTGCTCACTGTGTGACCCTCTACTGCAGCCAGACACCTGTGCTTACAACAATCACTCATGCCTGTCTAGGTCTGTAGGTGAGAGCCTGCACCACACACTTGGTGACCAACTACCTGGACACCTGAACTGAATCCATACAAAAAAATTTAATGGACTCCTGGGCTCACATACTAAGTAACAGACCAAACAACCTGGTGACAGGACGTTAGAGCTTCAAATGTGCCAATAATCAAACTAGCGCACATGAAGCAGCCTATTTGGGCATATCAAAACAAAAGAAAACAGAAAGCTAGGACACAGTAAGCAAATATAAAACAAATAAATTATAATAATTTATTGATGGCTTAGAGACAACAGTCAATATCAAATTACATAAAGAGGCAGACCATGATGGCTTCAGCAAGCTCCCAGAATAAAGAATCAATAAATTTTCTGGTTAAAGAGAATTACTTGGAATTACCAGAGTAAGAATACACAAGATTAATATACAGAACTCTTCAAGGTATTAGGAAGGAAATCCATCAAAATGCAGTGAAAGCCAAAGAACACACAGAAAAAGCAATAGAGGAACTTAAAAAGGTCATTCAAAAGCATAAAGACAAATTTAATAGGCTGCAAGAATCCATAGAGAGACAGTAATCAGAAATCCAGAAGATTAACAATAAAATTTCAGAATTAAACAACTCAATACAAAGTCATAGGAGCAGAACTGAAGTAATAGAAGTCAGAATTAGTGAGACTGAAGACAAAGCACTTGACACGAACTTATTTGAGGAAAAATCAGATAAAAGAATTTTAAAAAATGAAGATACTCTAAGAGTTATGTGGGACTCTATCAAGAGAAATAACCTATGAGTTATTGGAGTACCAGAACAGGAGGGGATAACAGAAAATACAGAGAAAATTGTTGAAGATTTGTTGACAGAAAATTTCCCTGATATCATGAAAGATGAAAAGATATCTATCCAAGATGCTCATCAAACCCCACATAAGGTAGATCCCAAAAGAAAGTCACCAAGACATATTATAATCAAACTTGTGAAAACCAAAGATAAAGAGAGAATTTTAAGAGCAGCTAAGGATAAACGAAAAGTCATCTACAAAGGAAAGTCAATAAGAATAAGCTCGGCCTACTCAGCAGGAACCATGCAGGCAAGAAGGCAATGGGATGACATATATATAGCCTTGAAGGAAAAAAAATTCCCAGCCAAGAATAATATATCCAGCAAAACTGTCTCTCAAATATGATGTCAAACTTAGGGCATTTCCACATAAACAGAAATTTAGGGAATTTGCAAAAACCAAACCAAAATTACAAGAAAAACTTAACGGGAGTCCTCCGGTTAGAAATTCAATAACATTAGATAACAACACAAGACTAGAACACAGGACAGAGCAAACAGATATCAACTCAGATAGGGAAGTCACAAAAACAAATCAAAGCTAAAACAATGCAAACAGGGAAACAGAGATATCAGTATGTAAAAGATGACAACATTAAAACAAAAAAAAGAGAAACTAAAAAATGTATACATAGATTTTTCATATGGAGAGGAAGTCAAGGTGATATAAAGAAATAAAAGATTGGTTTAAACTTAGAAAAATAGGGGTAAATATTAAGGTAACCACAAAGGAAACTAACAATCCTACACACCAAAATAAAAAACAAGTAAAAAGGCTCAGCAAACACAAAATCAACAACAATGAAAAGAAAATGCATAAAGAAAAATGTCTTAGCACAGAAAATTAAATGGAAAAAAGAAACTGTCAGCAACTCACACAAAAAAGACGTCAAAATGACAGCATTAAACTCATACCTATCAATAATTAAGCTGAATGTAAATGGACTAAATACACCAATAAAGAGACAGAGAGTGGCAGAATGGATAAAAAAACACGATCCGTCTATATGCTGCCTACAAAACACACACCTTAGACTTAAAGACACAAACAAACTAAAACTCAAAGGATGGAAAAAATATATATCAAGCAAACAATATTCAAAACAGAGCAGGAGTGGCAATTTAATCTCTGACAAAATAGACTTTACAGTAAAATCCACCACAAAGGATAAGGAAGGAAACTATACAATGATTACAGGATCAGTACACCAGGAGGACATAACTATAATAAATATTTATGCACCCAACAACAGGGATCCAAAATACATAAAAAAAAAAAACTCTAACAGCACTGGAAAGATAGACAGACAGCTCCACAGTAATAGTAGGAGACTTCAACACTCCACTTTCTGTGAAAGACAGAACATCCAGAAAGAAGCTCAATAAAGACACAGAAGATCTAAATGCTACAATCAACCAACTTGATCTCATGGACATATATCGAACACTCCACCCAACAGCAGCTAAGTATACTTTCTTTTCCAGTGCACGTGGAACATTCTCCAGAGTAGACCACATACTAGGCCATAAAGCAAGCCTTAACAGAATCCAAAGCATTGAAATATTACAAAGCACCTTTTCTGACCATAAAGCCATAAAAGTAGAAATCAAAAACAGAAAAAGCAAGGAAAAAAAAAATCAAACACATGGAAACTGAACAGCACCTTGCCGAAAAACTACTGGGTTACAGAAGAAATTAAGGATGGAATAAAGAAATACATAGATTCAAACGAGAATGAAAACATATCCTACCAGAACCTTTGGTACACAGCAAAAGCAGTGCTCAGAGATCAGTTTATAGCAATAAATTCACACATCCAAAAAGAAGAAAGGGCCGAAATCAAAACATTAACCCTACAACTTGAACAAATAGAAAGAGAGCAGCAAAGGAAGCCCTCAGGCACCAGAAGAAAGGAAATAATAAGAATTAGAACAGAATTAAAAGAAATAGAGAATAGAAAAAA
>NW_004444004.1:5705787-5720048 GCF_000243295.1 Trichechus manatus latirostris | reverse complement strand
AAGACAACCTACAAACTGGGAAAAAATTTTTGGCTACAACAAATCCGATCAGCGTCTAATCTGTAAAATCTACAAGCTACTGCAAAACCTCAACAACAAAAGGACAAATAACCCAATTAAAAAATGGGCAAAGTATATGAACAGGCACTTCACCAAAGAAGACGTACAGGCAGCTAACATACACATGAGGAAATGCTCACGATCAGTAGCCATTAGAGAAATGTAAATCAAAACTACAATGAGATACCATCTCACCTCAATAAGGCTAGCATTAATCCTAAAAACACAAAATAATAAATGTTGGAGAAGTTGTGGAGAGACTGGAACACTTATACACTGCTGGTGGGAATGTAAAATGGTACAACCACTTTGGAAATCGATTTGGTGCATCCTTAAAAAGCTAGAAATAGAAGTACCATACGATCCAGCAATCCCACTCCTTGGAATATATCCTAGAGAATTAAGAGCCATTACACAAATACATATATGCACACCCATGTTCATTGCAGCGTTGTGCACGATAGCAAAAAGATGGAAACAACCTAGGTGCCCATCAGCAGAGAAATGGATAAACAAATTATAGTATATTCACGCAATGGAGTACTACGCAACCATAAAGAACAATGATGAATCCGTGAAACATCTTATAACATGGAGGAATCTGGAAAGTATTATACTGAGTGAACTTAGTCGTAAAAGGACAAATATTGTATAAGACCGCTATTATAAAAACCCAAGAAAAGGTTTAAACACAGAAGACAACATTCTTTGATGGTTATGAGGGTGGGGTAGGAGGGAGAGGGGTATTCACTAACTAGAAAGTAGACAAGAATTATCTTAGGTGAAGGGAAGGACAGCACACACTACAGGGGAAGTCAGCACAACTGGATTTAACCAAAGCTCAGAAGTTTCCTGAATACCACCAAACACTTCAAGGGACAGAGTAGCAGGGGTGGGGGTCTTGAGACCATGCTTTCAGGGGACCTCTAGGTCAACTGGCATAACAAAGTTTTTTTAAGAAAATGTTCTGCATCCCACTTTGGTGAGTGGTGTCTGGGGTCCTAAAAGCTAGCGAGCAGCTATCTAAGATGCATCAATTAGTCCCAACCCACCTGGAGCAAAGAAGAATGAAGAACACCAGGGACACAAGGAAAGTATTAGCCCAAGAGACAGAAAGGGCCACATAAACCAGAGACTTCATCAGCCTGAGACCAGAAGAACTAGATGGTGCCCGGCTACCACAATGACCACCCTGACAGGGAACACAACAGAGAGTCCCTGATGGAGCAGGAGAAAAGTGGGATGCAGAACTCAAATTCTAGTAAAAAGACCAGACTTAATAGTTTTTGACTGTAGGGACCCTGGAAGACGTGGCCCCTGGACTCTCGTTTAGCCCAAAACTAAAACCATTCTCGAGGCCAACTCTTCAGACAAAAATTAGACTGGACTATGGGACATAAAATGATACTCGTGAAGAGTGTGTTTCTTAGCTCAAGTAGATACATGAGACTAAATGGGCAGCTCCTGTCTGGAGGCGAGATGAGAAGGCAGAGAGGGTCAGGAGCTGGTTGAATGGACACGAGAAATCCAGGGTGGAGAGGAAGAGTGTGCTGTCATAGTACGGGGAGAGCAAGTAGGGTCACAAAAGAATGTATGTATAAATTTTTGTATGAGAGACTAACTTGAATTGTAAACTTTCACTTAAAGCACAACCAAAAAAAAGAAGAGGTTTACACACAGAAAGAAGCATTCTCTGATGATTACCAGAGATGGGAGGGCGAGATAGGGGGATACACTAACTAGACAGAAGATGTGTTAATCTGGTGAAGGGAAAGGCAGTACACAATATGGGAGAGTCAGCACAACATGACCAAGGCAAAGGAAGACACTGATAGGTATGCAAGAATAAATGACAACTGCGGTAAATACTATAACATACAATTCTGCAACAACCGTAATAACAATAATCTGTGAGTGGATACATACGTAGGTGTGTATGCTAAATAGGTGTTGGGAGGATGTATATGAGTAAACTCTCATGCATATATAGGTATGGTTGTGGATATTTCTACATACGTATCTGTAAGTGTTGCATGTATATTAATATATATAGTAGAGCACATAGGGAGCATAGTCATGGAAACTTCTTAGACATAACCAAACACCTCACGGGACTGAGCTACTAGGCTTGAAGGCTAAGGACCACAGTGTCGGCGAACATCTACGTCAATTGGCATAACATAGTTCATAAAGATAATGTTCTACATCCTAGCTTGGTGAGTACTGTCTGGGGTCTTAAAAGCCTGCGAGTGGCCTTCTAAGATATAACTATTGGTCTCTTCCTGTCTGGCAAACAGGAGAATGAAGAAAACTGAAGGCTCAAGGAAGCAATTATTCCAAAGGGTTGATGGCACACATGAACCACAGCCTCCTCTAGCCTGAGACCAGAAGAACTAGATAGTGTCCAGCTACCACTACTGACTGCTCTGACCAGGCTCTTAATAGAGAGTTCCAGTTAGAATGGGTGAGAAATGTAGAACAAAATTCAAATTCATAGACTTACTGGTCTGATAAGAGACTAGAGGAACTCCCGAGACTCTTGTTCTAAGACAACCCGCTAACATGGAACTGAAACCATTCCTGGAGGCCACTTTTCAGCCAAATAATAGACGGGCCTATAAAATAAACAATAACACCCAGGAATAATGTGCTCATTAGAACAACCAACTATACGAAACCAAAAGGGCCGAATTTGCCAAAAAGCAAAGAGGAGAAGGCAGGGAGGGGCAGGGAAACTGGAAGAATGGAAACAGGGAACCTAGGCTGGAAATGGGGAGAATGCTGACACTTTGGGATGATTGAAACCAATGTCCCAGAACAATTTGTGTATGAATTATTAAATGGAAAACTAGTCTGCTAGTAGTAAACATTCACCTACTAAAGCACAATAAAATGTTTAAAAAATAAATAAAGTATCCAGAACATAGGAGGTGCTGCATACGTTTTATCTGTGACTATCATGCCTATTACTAGAGACATGCCTTGAGGGCACACAGAATTAGGGGTGGAAATAGAACCGGGTATGTTTGGGGGTTTGGTGGGGAGAGAGTTCTCCTTGGGTTATATGCTTAAAATGCGTTTGAGCAGCCAAGGGGAAATGCCCACTGGGCAGTTGAACATGCAGGTCTGGAGTTTAGGAGAGAGGGAGAGAAGACAATTTCCTCACTTGAAAACAAATACAGTAAATTCTTACAAACCCCTTGGGGTATGAGATGACACGTGAGTTGTTTCTCTCCTTTAAGAAGCTTACCATCTGTTAAGGATTGCATTGTGTCCCCCCAAAATTTATGTTGAAGTCCAAACTCCCGTACCTGTGAACATGACCCTGTTTGGAAATAGGGTCTTTGAAGAGATTATCAGTTAACATGAGGTCACCAGAGTAGGGTGGGTACAAATCCAATCTGAATGTGGTATCCTACAAAAGAGAAGAGACATAGAGAGACAGAAAGAGGAAGGACTGTCATGTGAAGATGCATCTACATGCCAAGGAACGCTTCTGGCTATGAGAAGCTGAGAGAGGCAAGAAAGAATCTTCCCCCCTAGAACTTTCAGAGAGACCATGGCCCTACCAATACCCTGAATTCACACTTCTAGCTTCTAGAACTGTGAGACAGTAAACTTCTATTCTTATGTTGTTGTTGTTATTAGGTGCCATCGAGTCAGTTCCAACTGATAGCAACCCTATGTACAACAGAATGAAACACTGCTCAGTCCTGCACCATGCTCACAATCGTTGTTATGCTTGAGCCCATTGTTGCAGCCACTGTGTCAATCCATCTCATTGAGGGTCTTCCTCTTTTTCACTGACCGTCTACTTTACTAAGCATGATGTCCTTCTCCAGAGACTGAACCCTCCTGATAACATGTCCAAAGTATATGAGACGTAGTCTCGCCATCCTTAATTCTAAGGAGCATTCTGGTTGTACTTCTTCCAAGACAGATTTGTTCGTTCTTTTGGCAGTCCATGGTATATTCAGTATTCTTTGCCAACACCACGATTCAAAGGTGTCAATTCTTCTGTCTTCCTTATTCATTGTTCACCTTTCACATGCATATGATGTGATTGAAAGTACTATGGCTTGGGTCAGGCGCACCTTAGTCCTCAAGGTGACATCTTTGCTTTTCAACACTTTAAAGAGGTCTTCTGCAGCCAATTTGCCCAATGCAATGCATCTTCTGACTTCTTGACTGCTGCTTCCATGGGTGTTGATTGTGGATCCAAGTAAAATGAAATCCTTGACAATGTCAATCTTTTCTCCATTTATCATGATGTTGCTTACTAGTCCAGTTGTGAGGATTTTTGTTTTCTTTATGTTGAGGTGTAATCCATACTGAAAGCTGTGGTCTTTGATCTTTATCAGTAAGTGCTTCAAGTTCTCTTTGCTTTCAACAAGCAAGGTTGTGTAATCTGCATAACGCGGGTTGTTAATGAGTCTTCCTTCAATTCTGATGCCGCATTGCACATTCTCGGATTATTTGCTTCTGGAAGGAAATGACATTCTCTGATTTGATGATTCTCTGCAGCCTTTCCTTACTACTCTGGTGCCTGCTGATTTTTCCCATCTCTGAATGTCGAGTTCTCAAGGCCTCTAGTCCATGGTGGGGTGCCTCATAATAAAGTAGTGGGCTTTTTCTAAAGTTAAATGTATCCAATTTGAAGGACTGTCCTTTATTCTGCCCTTTCTTTTATAAAATGACGGTAACAGGAGATCGAAGGGGTGCTAGATTTTATGTCCATCCTTGGCAAAATAATCTCCTGATTTGGTGGGGGGTGGCTTTCACTGGTCTGTGAGAGCCAAACATCTGGGAGCCTGACACGCTTACCATCTGTACTGCTTATGCAGACATCTGAACACAAACTTTATAGTCCTATTACTTGTTTCACATGAGTTAGACAGGTCTCCCAATGAGATCCTGCACACTAGACTCACCGTCAGTCTCCCTCATCGTGACCCTCTCCCTATGCCCCGCACAGAACTGGGCACAGAGCAGGTGTTCAGAAATACCTGGTGAAAGGCCTAAGTTGAATCACGTTGATTTTGCAGTCCCTTGGCAGTGAGCAAGTCAAATTCTGTTCTGCCTTGGCTTCAGCATGTGAATTAGGCATTAAAGCCGCCTGATTATTTAGACAGCTGTAGGAACAAAAGTCTCATAGAAAAGACAAGTGAGGGGCTAGAGAGATAATTCTCACTGACGTGGAATGAAGTCAGAGCGCCGACTGCTGAGGTGAAATCAAAGCTGTTTTGCTAGCTGTCTGGGGGAGGGGCAGGCTCTTTCCAGTAGAACCTGACATTATTCCAATCATAAGTTATTGTTAAGAGGGGCAAAGAGTCATTGAGCCCGTCCATTTAAAATACAGCTTTACGTAAACAAAAAAAAGAAGTCCTATGTAGTTATATATATAATTTTCAGCCCTTGCCTGGGAGCATTAGAGAAATGAAGCATTGCAGAGGGAAAAAAAACAATAACTGTAGCAAAGGCCCTAGCAGGTTTGTGAAGAAAAGATTTGGACATATTGAAAAGGTGGGTCCCATACAGATCTGGCCTGCCAAAACCAGGACACTAAGGTCTTCAGTGCCTCCCCCACGTCCTTAGTTATGTCTCAGTCCTCCCACTTTTCCTAGCTGGCTTGTTACTTTGCTGGCAAGCAAGTCCCTTACCGTTGGATAACTGGCTAATCTAATATACCCATCTACTACTCTAAACTGTTAATTTTAGTTAATAGTTTCATGTATTCCTCATTTCTATGAACATAAATATAACTTCAATGCCTTAACCCAAAGCAGTGAGTGATGTGGGCATGTCAATCACTGTGGCAAGGCCAGTGAAGAAGATATTGGGAAATTCAGCTTTCTGCATACCTCAGATCATACCATTCATGGATTGCCAGAGAGTGCAACATTTAAGAGGTTGGTCTATGGAGTCATTCAGGCTAGGTCTCCAGTCCTGGCTCCACAACTTACCAAGTGCATGACCTTGGGTTCAGTTTTGTCATCTGTAAAATGGGTATAATACTAGTACCTACCTTTAAAATTGCTGTGAGATGATGCATGTTAAAACTCAGTACAGTGCCTGGCACGTTATAAGAGCTCAATATATGGTAGTTAGTCTGCCTATGTTAAGAGTAGATTCTAGTTGCAATTCCCAGGAGACTTGTCCTACCTACCAGACTTCACCCCCTTTATACACTAAGCAAAGAAGGCTTTGGAAAGATAGTATTCCACCAAGGTTCAGCCGGCAAAGACCTATGTATTCAATAGCTCATTCAACTTTTATTCAGAGTCTACCTAGTGCCAGGCATTTTGCAAAATGTTGGGAATATAATGGTGAATAAGAAATGCTTCCAGTCCTTGACCAACACCCAGTCTTCTAGCTTTTAAAGCTTCTATATGCCTCAAACTTCGTACTTTTGAAGCCCCCTGGAGAGGTAGTTGAGAGAGGACAATATCATATGCACTAACTCACACAAATACAACATCACTTCCGATGAGAAGTTAAAAAGTCAGAGGGGAAGCACTTCCAGGATGGTGGAGTAAAAACTTAGGAAATTCCACGACTCCAAAAAAGCTATAAGACAATGGAAAAATTTTCAAAACCAGCTTTTTCACAACTCTGGAAATTAAGCAAAGGCTTGCAACAGTCAGAGGAGTATTTATTCAAAAAATGGCCTGAATCTTGTTAAGAACAATGAGCTTTATGGCATTTTAAATTGCTCTATTCCCATATCCCTCTCCCCCTCTCCGCAGTGGCCTTGAAAACCAACAGCTTTGGAACAATGGTAGCTGTGAAAACCAGCAGCCTGGCAACCACTGGAGGGGACAGCCTGAATTTGGAGATCCTCAAAAAGACCTATCCACAGAGAATTTTCATTATTTGACCTGTCTGGTAACTCCATTCACAGGTCTTTTTCTTTATGTAACCTAACTCAGAGATCACTCAGTTCAAACAGCCCTTTCCCAGGGAGCATTTTTGAAAAAAATAAAAAATCAGCAGCAATTCCTTAACATCAAAGTGGCGAATAACAGTTAGGGCAAACAATAAACTAAACAAAAAGCAATCCAAATCCAGCAACATACAGAAATGATCACACAACATGATCAAATGGGATTTACCCTAGGAATGCAAGGTTGGTTTAACATATGACTATCAATCAATGTACTAATACCACATTAATTGAAGAAAGGACAAAACTACATGATCATCTCAATACATAAGAAAAATCGTTTGACAAAATTTCAACACCCTTTCATTTTGAAAACACTCAACAAACTAGGAATAGAAGGAAACTTCCTCAACCTGATAAAGGTCATATATGAAAAACTCTTGGCTAACATCATACTTTTTTTTATAATTTATTTTTGTTTTTGTTGTTGAGAATATACACAGCAGAACATACACCAATTCAACGATTTCTACATGTACAATTCAGTGACATTGATTACATTCTTCAAGTTGTGCAACCATTCTCACCCTCCTTTTCTGAGTTGTTCCCCACCCGTTAACATAAACTCACTGCACCCTAAGTTTCCTATCTAATCTTTCGAGTTGCTGTTGTCAATTTGATCCCATATAGTTCTTAAAAGAGCACAATGCTCAAGGCAAGCTTTCTCTACTAGTTAAGCTAAACTACTGTTTGGTTTTAAGAAGACTTCAAGGGATATTTTTGGCTTAAGGTTTAAAGATTATCTCAGGGCAATAGTTTCAGGGGTTCATCCAGCTTCCATGGCTCCAGAAAGTCTGGCATCCATGAGAGTTTGAAATTCTGTTCTGAATTTTCTACCTTTGATCAGGATTCTTCTATAGAATCTTAGACTGAAATGTTCACTAATGGTAGCCAGGCACCATCCAGTTTTTCTGGTCTCAAGGCAAAGGAAGCAGTTGTTCATGGAGGCAATTAGCCGCACATTCCATATCTTCCTCCTATCCCTGACTCTTCTTCTTTCTCTGTTTCTCCAGGCAAATAGAGACCAATTGTACCTTGGATGGCCGTTTGCAAGCTTTTAAGATCCCAGGCACTATGCAACGGTTTAGGAGGTAGAACAGAAGGACTAAACATGATATTAGGCCAATTAACTGGGATGTCCCATGAAACCATGACCCTAAACCTTCAAACCAAGAAACCAAATCCTGTGAAGTGTTTGGCCGTACATAAGCAGTCTCAGCAGCTACTCTTTTCTTTTTCTTTCTTTTTTTGTCATTGTTGTAACTATATCTATCACACAACTTTTTCCAAATCAACTTTCTACAGGTGTACAACTTATGACAGCAATTATGTTAATTGGCTATGCAACTCTGCCATTAATCAATGCAATTTTTCCATCACCACAAACCAAAACTCAGTACTCTATAAGCAATCACCCCCCTTTCCCCCTCCCTCCCATCCCTGGTAACCACTAAGAAACTTTGGTCTCTATACATTTGCCTGTTCTTGTCTTTTTATATAAGTGAAGCCATGCAATATTTGTCCTTTTGTGATTGACTTTTTTCACTCAGCATAAAATCTTCAAGCTCCATCCATATTGTAGCATGTATCAAGACTTCATTGCTCTTACTGACTGAGTAGTACCCCATTGTATGTATGTACCACATTTTGTTTATCCATTCATCTGTTGATGGGCATTTAGCTTGTTTCCATCTTTTGGCTATTGTGAACAGTGCTGCAGTGAACATTGGTGTACAAGTCTCTGTCTGAGTCTCTGCTTTCAAGTCTTTTGCATATATAACTAGGAGTGGAATTGCTGGGTCGTATGGTAGTTCTATTTTTAGTTTTTTGAGGAACTGTCACACTATTTTCCACAATGACTTTACCATTTTGCATTCTTACCAGCAATGGATAAAGGTTCCAATTTTCCCACATCCTCACCAACCGTTGTTATTTTCTGAAGTTTTTTTTTTTTTTTAATCTTAGCCATTCTAGTGGGAGTGAAATGGTATCTCATTGTGGTTTTGATTTGGATCTCTCTGACGGCTAATGAAATTGAGCATCTTTTCATTTGTTTGGTGGCCATTTGAATGTCCTCTTTGGTGTAATGTCTATTCAAAACCTTAACCCATTTTATGATTGGGTTATTTGTCTTAAGTTGTTATCAAAGTTTTATGTATATTTTGGTTATTAGATTCTTATCAGATATATGGTTTCTGAAGATATTCTCCCAGTCAGTAGCTTGTTTTCTCACATTTTTGGTACAGTCTTTTGATGAACAGAAGTTTTTAATTTTTATGAGGTCCCATTTATTTATTTTGTCTTTTGCTGTTTGTGCTTTTGTTATTGTATTAGATAATCCATTGTTAAAAGCTAGGCCCAAAAGCATTGCCCCTGCATTTTCTTCTAAAAATTTTATGGTTATGGTTTTCACATTTAGGTCTTTAATCCATTTTAAATTTATTTTTTGTATGGTGTGAGGCATGCGTTCCCTTTGATTTTTCTGCATGTGGAAATTCCACTTTCCCAACACTGTTTGTTGCAAAGACTCTTCTTTCCCCCATTGAATGGACTTAGCACCCTTGTCAAAAACCAGTTGACCATAGATGTGTGGGTTTGTTTCTGGACTCTCTATTCTATTCCAATGGTCTATGTGTCCATTATTATACCAGCACCAGGCTGTTTTGATTACTGTAGCTGTATAGTATGTTTTAAAATCAGGGTGTGTGAGTCCTCCTACTTTGTTCTTCACTTTCAATCTTGCTTTAGCTATTCAGAGACTGTTATGATTCATATAGAGTTAAGGATTGGTTCTTTTCCATTTCTGTAAAGAAAGGTGTTGGAATTTTGATTGGGATTGCATTGAATCTATAGATTGCTTTGTATAGTATTGACATCTTAACAATATTAAGTCTTCCAATCCGTGAACACACTAACCCATACTTAATGGAGAAAGACTGAATATTTTCCTCCGAAGATCAGGAACAAGACAAGCTTGTCCTCTTTCACCACTTCTATTCATCATTGTACTGGAGAGTCTAATCAGGTCAATTAGATAAGAAAAATAAATGAAAAACATCCAGTTTGAAAAGGAAGCAGTAAAACTATCTCTATTACGAATGCTATGATTTTGGACATAAAAAATCCTAAGGAATCCATAAAAAAAATAGAGCTAGTAAACAAATTCATCAAGGTTACAGGATACAAGATCAATATAAAAAATCAATTGTGTTTCTATACTGTGATTTCAAGGGTCAGAGTTTTCTGAGATACACAAGGGAAGTCCCAGGAGGTCTTAAAGACCATTGCTGAAGATCTGTAAATATCTATTTTGTTCTGGAAGCAGCAGGTAGCAAAACCATAGACAAGAGGTTGGCAAACTGTGGCTTGCTGGCTGTTTTTGCAAATACACCCTCTCTTCACTTATCAACATGGTTAGATTCCAAAGACCAGATCGTTATGTGAAAATTGGCATTATGTGAAAATGGAGGATGACCACATCAGATCACAAAATGAAGGATGACTACATCATTACATAAATGCCAAATTATATCATTATATAACTGCCAAAATGCATCATTACATAACTTCCAAACCACTGAGAATCATTGGCCCAGCCAAGTTGACACATAACCTTAACCATCACAGCCAGTATTACTCTCACCTCGCACCTCAGCATTCATTAGTGCAAGATGTACATCATTAATGTGAAAAATAGTCGGATAGTAGATTTTTTACTATTGTCATAAATGTGAAATGTCAGATAACGTGATAGTCAATAAGTAAGTAGGTGTAAAGTTTTATTGGCACACAGCAACACCCATTCTTTTATGTATTGTCTATGGCTGAGTTTGTGCTGCAACAGCTGAGTTGAGTAGTTGAGAGAGGGACAATATGTCCTGCAAAGCTTAAAATATTTATTATCTAGCCCTTTACAGAAAAAGTTTGCTGACCCCTGTTGTATAACATTAGAACATCAGCTCCTGGATATCGCCATTTACATGTCCCACAGAAAAATATAACTCAACAGCTTCTGTCTTCAGTGTTCCTGTTCGCAGTTAATGGCACTACTATCCACCAGCTCACCCAAACTGGAAGCCTCCTCCCTTTTACCCTCACATTCCATCTATTAGACCACTTGCCATCCATCACCAAGTCCTACTAATTCTATCTCCTCACTATATTTTGAATCCGACCGCGTTTCTCCATTTCTACTTACACTACCTCCAACTCACCATCATTTTGTACAAGATTGACAACAGCTTCCTAGTTTATCTTTCTACCTCTAGTTTTACCTTCCTCTGCCTCCAGTCCATCTTCTGCTCAGTAACCAGAAAATCTAAATCTAATTCTGCCACATACATAATAATATACATGGCCCCACGCATCTGTCAGTTTGTCATACTGTGGGGCTTATGTGTTGCTGTGATGCTGGAAGCTATGCCACTGGTATTCAAATACCAGCAGGGTCACCCATGGCAGACAGGTTTCATCTGAGCTTCAACACTATGACAGACTAGGAAGAAGGACCCGGCAGTCTACTTCTGAAAAGAACTAGCCAGTGAAAACCTTATGAATACCAGCAGAACATTGTCTGATATACTTCCAGAACATGAGGCCCTCAAGTTGGAAGGCACCCAAAATATGACTGGGGAAGAGCTGCCTCCTCAAAGTAGAGTCGACCTTAATGACGTGGAGTAAAGCTTTCAAGACCTTCGTTTGCTGATGTGGCATGACTCTAAATGAGAAAAAACAGCTGCAAACATCCATTAATAATCGGAACATGGAATGTATGAAGTATGAATCCAGGAAAATTGGAAATTGTCAAAAATGAAATGGAATGCATAAACATAGATATCCTAGTCATTAATGAGCTGAAATGGACTGGTACTGGCCATTTTGAATCAGACAGTCATATGGTCTACTATACTGAGAATGACAACTTGAAGAGGAATGACGTTGCATTCATCATCAAAAAGAACATTTCAATATCTGTCCTGAAGTACAACACTGTCAATGAGAGGACAATATCCATAGACCTACAAGGACGACCAGTTAATATGACTATTATTCAAATTTATGCACCAACCACTAAAGCCAAAGGTGAAGAAATTGAAGATTTTTACCAACTTCTGCAGTCTGAAATTGATTGAACATGCAATCAGGATGCACTGATGATTGATTACTGGTGATTGGAATGCAAAAGTTGGAAACAAAGAAGAAGGATTGGTAGTTGGAAAATATGGCCTCGGTGATAGAAACAATGCTGGGGATTGAATGATTGAATTTTGCAAGACCAATGACTTCTTCATTGCAAACACCTTTTTCACCAACATAAACGGTGACTATACACATGGACCTTGCCAGATGGAATACACAGGAATCAAATCGACTACATCTGTGGAAAGAGATGATGGAAAAGCTCAATATCATCAGTCAGAACAACACCAGGGGCCAACTGTGGATCAGACCATCAATTATTTATACGCAAGTTCAAGTTGAAACTGAAGAAAATTGAAACAAGTCCACTAGAGCTAAAGTACAACTTTGAGTACATCCCACCTGAACTTAGAGACCATCTCAAGAATAGATTTGATGCGTTGAACACTAATGACAAAAGACCAGACAAGTTGTGGAATGACACCAAGGACATCATATATATATAAAGAAAGCAAGAGGTCATTAAAAAAGACAGGAGAGAAAGAAAAGACCTAAATGGATGTCAGAAGAGCCTTGGAAACTTGCTCTTGAAGGTCGAGCAGCTAAAGCAAATGGAAGAAATGATAAAGTAAAAGAGCTGAACAGAAAATTTCAAAGGGCAGCTCAAGAAGACAAAGTAAAGTATTATAATGACATGTGCAAAGATCTGGAGTTAGAAAACCAAAAGGGATGAACACGCTCGGCATTTCTCAAGCTGAAAGCACTGCAGAAAAAATTCAAGCCTCGAGTTGCAATACTAAAGGATTCTGCGGGGAAAATATTGAACAACGCAGGAAGTATCAAAAGAAGATGGAAGGAATACAGAGTCACTATACCAAAAAGAATTGGTTGATGTTCAACCATTTCAGGAGGTAACATATGATCAGGACTCAATCGTACTGAAGGAAGAAGCCCAAGCTGCGCTGAAGGCATTGGCAGAAAACAAGGCTCCGGGAATTGACAGAATACCAATGAGATGCTTCTACAAATGGATGCAGTGCTGGAAGTGCTCACTAGTCTATGCCAAGAAATTTGGAAGACAGCTGCCTGGCCAACTGACTGGAAGAGATCCATATTTTTGCCTATTTCCAAGAAAGGTGATCCAACCAAATGTGGAAATTATAGAACAATATCATTAATATCACATGCAAGCAAAATTTTGCTGAAGATCATTGAAAAACAGCTACAGCAGTATATCGACAGAGAACTGCCAGAAATTAAAGCCAGATTTTGAAGAGGACGTGGAGCCAGGAATATCATTGCTGATGTCAGATGAATCCTGGTTGAAAGCAGAGAATACCAGAAAGATGTTTACCTGTGTTTTATTGACTATGCTAAGGCATTTGACTGTGTGGATCATAACAAATTATGGATAACACTGTTGAAGAATGGGAATTCCAGAACACTTAATTGTGCTCATGAGGAACCTGTACACAGATCCAGAGGCAGTTGTTTGAACAGAACAAGGGGATACTGCAGGGTTTAAAGTAGGAGAGGTGTGCATCAGGGTTGTATCCTTTCACCATACCTATTCAATCTGTATGCTGAGCAAATAATTTGAGAAGATGGACTATATGAAGAATGATCTGGCATCAGGATTGGAGGAAGACTCATTAACAACCTGTGATATGCAGATGACACAACCTTGCTTGCTAAAAGCAAAGAGGACTTGAAGCACTTACTGATGAAGATCAAAGACCACAGTCTTCAGTATGGATTATACCTCAACATAAAGAAAACAAAAATTCTCACAACTGGACCAATAAGCAACGTTATGATAAATGGAGAAAAGATTGAAGTTGTCAAGGATTTCATTTTACTTGGATCCACAATCAACACCCACGGAAGCAGCAGTCAAGAAATCAAAAGACGCATTGCATTGGGCAAATCGGCTGCAGGAGACCTCTTTAAAGTGTTGAAGAGCAAAGATGTCACCTTGAGGACTAAGGTGCTCCTGACCCAAGCCATGGTGTTTTCAATTGCCTCATATGCATGCATAAGCTGGACAATGAATAAGGAAGACAGAATAAGAATTGATGCCTTTGAATTGTGGTGTTGGCAAAGAATATTGAATATACCA
>NW_004444004.1:5668953-5705687 GCF_000243295.1 Trichechus manatus latirostris | reverse complement strand
GTAGAGGGTCAGTGAAAAAGAGGAAGACCCTCGATGAGATGGACTGACACAGTGGCTGCAACAGTGGGCTCAAGCATAGCAACAGTTGTGAGGATGACGCAGGACCGGGCAATGTTTCATTCTTTTGTTCTTAGGGTCGCTATGAGTCGGAACCCGCTCAATGCACCTAATAACAACAACAACAAGATTTTATGAGCCCTTACTATATGCCAGGCACATTTCTAAGTGCTGCACATGTAGTCTAGACCCACTGCTGTCGAGTCGATTCCAACTCATAGCGACCCTTCAGGACAGAGTAGATATGCCCCATAAGGCTTCCAAGGCTGCAACCTTTACAGAAGCAGACTTGCACATCTTTCACACATGGAGTGGCTGGTGCACCATGTAGTAATTAATCTTAATCCTCACACCAACCCTGTAAAGTAGATGCTATTATTATCTCCGTTCTATAGACAATGTCCTTGAAGAACAGAGAGGTTAAATAACTTGCTCAAAGTCACACAGCTAATAAGTGACAGAGCCAGGAATTGAACCAATGCAGTCTAGCTCCAGAGTCAACAATCTTAACCACTCTACTATACTGCTCACCACACACAGACACACACACACTCATACATACACATACATATGCTTCCTATAGCTTCCTATCACCATTAGAATGAATCCATACTATTTATAATGGCCAAAAATTATAATTTGATCTGATCTAACCCCCGCCCACCTCTCCAGACTTGTATCTTGATGTTCACAGTCTTGAAGTTCAGTTGCAGCCACCTCAGACTGCTCTAGTTCCCCATACAAGTCATGCTGTTTCTCACTTCAATGCTTTTACTCAAGTTATTCCTCTGCTTTGGCTATTTACTTCCTTTCCCTCTCCTCCCCTGCTCCTAGCCAACTCCTACATGTTGTTTAATGCTCCACTCAGGTATCACTTCCTCCATAAACCTTCACTGAGCAGTTCAGATTTGTTCCTCATTTGGGCTCCCATTATGCCTCGTTCCTATCTCTTTCAGTGCACTTCTTATGCTATTTGATAATTATTTATACGTCTGTCTCCCTCACTAGACTGTGAGCTCCTAGAGGGCAGGGATTGTGACCTACTCCTCTTTGTATCCCTAGATCCTGGCACTTGGCAGGCATTCAATAACATTTCATAAGTAAACGAGGTCCAAGCAGAAAAGGAACTTACTGAAGGTCACACAGCTAGCTAGAGGAAGAGTTATCAAATTCCAAAGCCTGTGTTCCTTCCAATGTTTTACAGATGATTAAGAAAAATTAAGTGATTCACCCAAAGTTACACAGGAAAAGCCAGATTAGCACCCAGCTCTGCTGACTCCCAGACAGGTGCTTTTTCCATTGCATCCAAATGCCTTGCCATACCCTTGGACTTTTCTGTACTTTTTCCTTGGACTTTTTCATCCTAGCCTTTGACATGGGCTATCATGTCAAGAAGAGTAGAAAGGACTATGGGTTTCTGTCTTTTATGCATGTGAATGTGTGGAAGGGTGATATGAGGACACAATGGGGATCATGAACACCCTCAAAGGAAAGATCACAGGATGAAAATATTTTTGGTAGTACCATAATAGTAAACTGCTTTATAGTAGGCTACCCCTTGCCGTCGAGTCAATTCTGACTCATAGTGACCCTATAGGACAGGGTAGAACTGCCTCATAGGGTTTCCAAGGAGCAGCTGGTGGATTCAAACTGCCGACCTTTTGGTTAGCAGCCAAATGCTTAACAACTGTGCCACCAGGGCCCTTATAGTAGGCTAGACCCCAAAATATGTAATGGCTCAAACATGATAGAACTTTGTTTCTCAGTCATGTAACAGTCCAAGATAGGAATTCTTGGTCAGCAGGGGCAGTTCTCCTCCACATGGTCATAAAGGGACACAGGATGATAAGACCCCTAGATCACCTTGGGTTACCACATTCCAGTCATCCAGATGGGAGGAAAGCACATGAAGGAGCACTCATGGAAGACTTCTATAGGCCAGGCCTGGAAATGCCACACATCATTCCTCTTCACTTCACGTGACCACACCTCACTGCAAGGCAGACTGGGAGATACAGTCCAACTGTAGGTTCAAGTAGGAGAAAAATGGTTTTGGTGGGAAGCTGGTGACCTTTGCCCTTATAACAGGAAAGGTGAGCTAATGTTTACCTTGGGTGTTGGGTAAATGATGAAAGAGGCTTAGTTCATTACCTTTGCACTAATAAGGTATATAATGCAGCTCTGTTTAGCCGGCCCCATGCATAGCCAGGGGAAATGTGTGTTGCCAAATGTAAGCAGAATTTTTAATCATGGTAGACAGTTGAGCTCCCTATTGAGTCACTTACCAGGAAGTAGCAGCTGGAGGGTGACTTGTAATGCTGATGATTCCTTAATTATTAATCACTGACACTTTGTAGACTGCATTTAAATAAAATCCCAGCTGGGTTGGTATACAATATTGTAATGTTGGGCCTCAAATATTTTTTCCTCCTCTGCATGTCTAGACTAGAGAGGGTGTTAAATAGATGGCAAAGTAGCAACCTGATTCATTGCTAGCCAACCATGAGGTGCTCAAAACCAAAGGAGAAAAAAGACAAAATCCAAAGTGGAACTCATTTCAACTTCAAACCATAGCCACAGGCATGGACTTATTCCCTGCCAGTTTGTGTTTGCCCAAACACAGTGCAAAGTTATTGATGACCTCATGTAGACTAGGGGAGTGAGAAAAGTCAATCAATTTGGATTGAAATAGCCCCATGATTCCCTGGTAAGAGATATGTAAATTCCCAGAAGAGCTTTGTAAAACAGCTGCCCCAGTTCTGCCCCCTAGAGATTCTGATTTAGTAAGTCTGTGGTGTGACCTGGGAACCAGGATTTTTTTTAATGTCACCCAGATGATTCTGACGCAGAGCCAGGTTTTGGGAATTACTGCTCTAACACCATGGGAGGGGAAGAAGGAGGCATGCCAAAGCACAGACGGAAGAGAGGAATTTTTTAATACTGTGTATGAAATAAAAATCAACACTAAGGAAAACTAGGCTCATATCTTGACATGTAGAGCTGTCCCAGAGTAGACTCATTCAGGGGAACCTAGAAAACAGGCCTCTTCTGGGATTGGCTATGCAGTCCCTTGCACAGGCTGGCTATAAACTAGGAGAGGTATTATGACTGTAGACTTTCCCCTGGACATTCCATATACCTAACTTGTTTTCTTTTTTTCCCAGTTTGTTGCTCAGCCTAACTGCCAACAGTTACTTGCCACCCTATGGTATGATGGCTTCCCTGGATGGCGGCGGAAACACTGGGTAGTCAAGCTTCTGACCTGCATGACCATTGGGTTCCTGTTTCCCATGCTGTCCATAGCCTACCTGATCTCACCCAGGAGCAACCTTGGACTGTTCATCAAGAAACCCTTTATCAAGTTTATCTGCCACACAGCATCCTATCTGACCTTCCTCTTCATGCTTCTTCTGGCTTCTCAGCATATTGTCAGGACAGATCTCCATGTACAAGGCCCGCCTCCAACTGTCGTGGAATGGATGATATTGCCTTGGGTTCTAGGTGAGTCAAAGGGGCCAGGAGCTATGGCCAAACTTCCTTACAATTTCCTCTCAAGAAATGGGACAGGCAGCGGTACTGGCCCTGAACTAGGGCACCTGCCGTCTGTGCTGTAGGGTAGTCTAGGGTAGTCCTTTGTTGGGAGTCTTGGAAATGTGTTCCCTTCTGCCCCAGGCCCTGGTCACTCAGTACTGCATGGTCCATAGTAAGATTGGCAGTGTATCCAGGGCCTAACTTGCTTCTGCTAACCTAATGTCTTCAAGGACAGAGTATTGTCTGTCAACTGGTTTAGATGGAAAGCCAAATGTCAGTCCAGTCGGGCCTCAGGTAAAGCTAGGCAGGGCAAGTGCTGATCAGCCTATTCAAAGCCATCTTTCCCATAACCAAGGACACTTGGATCTGCTGCTTTCTCATGGTTACTACATACAATCCCAGCACTCATTCAGGGTCCATATCCTATTTGGATACTGAGTCCACATTCAGGGGCGGAACCTGGGAAATTCATACCACACACATCATGGTAAGAACAGCTTTATCAGTAGTCTCCATGCATTGTTTAGATTGCACTGGGCTCTTCTATACATTACTATCCTCTAAGCCCTTGCTACTCAAAGTTTTGTTGCCAAACTAGTAGTATCAGCATCACCTGGGAGCTTAGCTTGTTAGACATACAGGATCTCAGGTCCCATCCCAGATCTATGGAATGAGAATCTGCATTTTACCATGATCCTCATATGATTCATATGCACATCAAAGTCTGAGAAGCACTGCCATAGAAGCACAGCCACAAGGTTTCCACATGCCAAGGCTAAAGGAACAATCTATGTCATCAGGCAGATTTCCAGGAAAACTCTACACAATGAGAGGAGAAAAGAGAATACTAAATTATTTGGGGCCCCACTGTGTAGCTTCAGCCCCAACATCCAGTAATTTGGTCCATGGTCAGTTTGCTCACCTCAAAAACTCATTGAGAAGTTTTCCCTTTAGCACATAGTAGAAACTAAGGAACTATGGGATAATATTGATCTAATTAATTTGTTGATGAAATTATTCCCACTCCAAAATGGGGAGGGTGGTAGAACCAGGCACCCAAAATTGCAACAGCATTCCAGTAATTATAGTAAAAATACTAAAAGCGAGTAATACCCAGAAAAGTACAACATATGATCATCTTCTGGTAAAGGCTATCAGGTTTGGCAAGTTCAAGACTGGGAGGTGAGGTAGTAAAGAAAGAGAATTAAGTGATTACTATCTCTAGGGGTTTCACTCCACTGACCCCAGTTCATTCCTTAATTTCATCTTTCTTCACTTGTGGGGATCCTGCTGTGATGGCCAGGACTAACCCTGTGTAGAAATAAACCTTTTGCCTCCATTCCTCAGGTTTCATTTGGGGGGAAATTAAGGAAATGTGGGATGGTGGATTTACTGAATACATCCATGACTGGTGGAACCTGATGGATTTTGCAATGAATTCACTCTACCTGGCAACGATTTCCTTGAAGATTGTGGCCTATGTCAAGGTAAATTGGAATGTCTGCCATCTTTCTAAAGCAATGATTTTGGTTACATTAAGCTTTAGCACTTGGAGCATAAAAGGTTTAGCAAAAAAGTGCTGATAACAGTCCCAATCTATGTGTATAAACAGACTTTCCTTCATTGGTTTGTAACCAGTGTCTACCTAATCAAAGAAAGTGGAGAATGGAGCAATTACCAGTGAATCCTTTAGCTTCATAGATTCTCTGGGCAAAAGGGGCTTCAGCCACTCACTCATCTAATCAGTGTTTAAATCCTCTCTACAATGCCCCTGCTAAAGGGATGGCCTGCCAATGCTTCAATAGGGCAGGGACAGGAAATTCACTCAATTTACTACTTCCGAAAGCCTCTCTCAACCCATTAAAAAATGTTACTTTATATTTTTCCAATATCATTCTCCCTGTGACACATTCATTAGTAATCCTTCTTCCCTGTAGGGTCATACAGAACTGCTATTCTTTCTCCATGACGGTGCTTCCGATATGACGTCATCTCTCCCTAACCTGCTGAGCTGTCTCTTCTCAAAGCTAAACATTCCCACTTTATTCAACTGTTCTTTATATGACAGGTAGCAGAACCCTAGAAATGTCACTGCAGGAGACACAGACCTTTAATCAGCTCTGCCTCCCTCATCACTTCCACCACCACCAGGATGATCATTCAAGCCATTATGAATCCAGCTTTTTGACTATCACCCAGCCTATGCTTTTCTACCAATTCAAATCACACACACACACACACACACAGACACACACACACGCACACACCACCCTGATGCTTTTGCCGCACAATGTGCAGCCTGAATTATCTTGAAAATAGCTTCGCGTCTGGGACCACACTTTATCTGGGTAATCACAGACTCAGAGTTCAGGTCTGGTGATTATTAAACAATGGGATGGTAGTACTCTTTCAACTGAGCTTCTCCAGCATGAGGAAAGGCTGACAATTCAGTCTCTGAGCTTGTCTAGTCAATCATGCTTTTTGGCACTAAATCCTACATTAAAGAGTTTCAGAATGGGAATATGGCTGCTCCCCAAATTTCCAACAACTTAGTTCATTTTTATATTCCTAATGTGCATGTTGCATAAATTTTAAGACCTTGGGAGTTATGTGGAGCATGAATATTGAGTACAGTCATGAAACATTTTTGAAAGGAGCTGAAGAGTATGCCTTATACATGTGGTGATCGTTTAATGCATACTTACAACTTCCTTACAAGAAAAAGCTGGTGAGGAAAATGTCTGACTCTCTGGTTAATGTACCTGGATGAAATCCATGTCATTCTGGCACTCTGCTGACTAAGTAACACTTTTTGCCTAAAAAGACACTTCTTCCTTTGGAAGTAGTATTTATACACTACAGGGCCCATAAATTATCAACCTAAAAATTGATAGATTTTGTTTAAACGGGGAAGCTTAGAATAAAAATGAAGAAAAGGATTAACTCTTGGGGATGTGAAAAATGTCTCTATAGATACCCAGCCTTAACTAATCACATAACCCATCCAACCTCACTGGCAAGACTTCCAAGGAGTTTGTCACTTCCCCACCACAGAGCACAAGAATGAATCAGCTCAACTAAGCTGGGTATATACCCTTCAACTGACAAACACTTAACTCAAAGGAGACCTTTGCCAAGAGTCGGAGTCCGTCTCAAGGAAGAATTTAAAGATCAAGAAATGCCACACGCAGAATTTGGATTTGTGTGAGAACTTGTAACTGGGCCGAGTCTGGTCCACTCATCTACAGAGGCACACCAGTCTGAGATGACCTTCCCCAAGCAGGCTGAGGCAATTTATGTGCGGTAAAGCTACAAGAGCTGTTCCATATGTGCCTTGAAACATTTCAGATCACTGTTGTACTGGGGCAGTACAGAAGTGCCATGGGATAAGCGAGCCTTAAAGATAATTCTTTATCAAAGTGAAAAACTAGTCAAAAAAATATACTCCACCTCACATGTTCTCCAACAACAGGAACCAAAAGACATACATCCAAAGTACTCAAAAGGAAAAAATAAACATAAGATTGACCCCCAGCACCCCCACAGATAACCCTACAAATTGAGGGATAATTGTCCTTTTGCCCTCTAGAATAATACCACCTAGATCTACCCCACCTCATTCCCAGACTAAGCCTGGACTTTGATACCCACTGAGTTGGTATCCTTCAGCTAGCACTTGGCTCAAAACACAATTCTCCCCAAAATCCTTATTACTATTCAGCCCCCATATTAGGCTATTCCTCTTTGTATTTGGCTTTTGGGTTGACAGAGTATAGTTCAAAACCCCTCTGAAAGGCCTAGAGGCCAATTTTCCAGCTGCATTCCATCTAAAAGAATATAAGAAAAACCACTTACCTCACAATATCACTGCCTCAAGAGTCAGGGAACCTGAATTTAATCTTTACACTGATACAAGCTGGGTTACCATAGGCAATCCCTTTACCTCTCTGAACCTCAGATTTTGCCCCTGATAAACAAGAAGATTGGACTAGATTAGTGGATTTTAACTTTTCATTTCTTCCATGGAATCACTTCTTTGAGCCAAAACTTACACAGAACTCCAATATATAAAAGGGCTCAAAGACTGAATTTGGCTTGAGGAATGAGTCTTCTGGGCCTCCTGTTTGACTCCCCCAGTGGCCACTAGATCCCTCCACTGAACCCTCAGGCTCCAAGGAACACACTTTGAAAACCACTATGTTAGATCAGAGGTCAGCAATCTACGGCCTGCAGACCAAATTCAGCCTGCTGTCATGCTCATTAGTTTGCCTGTTGTCTATGGATACTTTAGCACTACAAGTGAAATATAGTAGTTGTTATAAGCATCATATGGCCCAGAAAGCCTAAAATACGTACTATCTGGCCCTTGACAGAAAAAGTTTGCTGAGCTCTATGCAAGATGAGGAGTCCCTGGGTGGTGCAAATGGTTAACTGTTCAGCTCCTAACTGAAAGGTTGGCAGTTAGAGTCTACCCAGAGGCACCTTGGAAGAAAGGCCCAACTTTCTACCTCCAAAAAATCAGACACTGAAAACTGTTTGGAGCTCAGTTCTACCCTGCAACACGTGGGGTCACCATGAGTCAGAATCAACTTGAAGGCAACTGGTTTGGTTTTTGATATGCAAGATGACCTCCAACCTTATTCCGTACTCTCCCTTTCTATGACATCTTTCACACTTTTGAGTGTCTTACAAATCCAGGCTCACCATCCCATGGGCCACATACTTTCCTGTGCTTACAGTTCTGTCTGTGGGAAGAAACAATCCTAAATTATGAGCTATACATGTTCCAGTTGATAGTTTCCAGTTTTAAAACATAGGTCTGTTTTACTATCAGGCAAAGTGTCTCCACACTAACACATACCTCAAAACATTTGAAGGCATAACTACCGAACATCTGTGCTGTGATATCAAATATAATGTAAGTAACATTTAAGAGATATAGTGCTTGACTGTCTAGTGACCTAGGTTTTAGTTCTGGCTCTACCACCAACTTAACCTTAAGCATGTCACTCTGCCACTCTGGATTTCAGTTCCTCCATTTGTAAAATAGGCATAAAAATGCCTACACCTCACAGGGATGTTTTCTTTGGAAGGAAAAACATAGAAATACAAAGCTTGGCCAAGAATACATAAAAACTGATTGGCCACCAAAAAGTCTAGCTGAAATGCACAAATGCAAGAAGGTTTCTCCGAATTCCTTTGACAGTTAAGGATATTGGACGCACACAAATGATTTTAACACCACCAGTTTCCTCTGTTGTTGGGACTGACCACATTTTAGAAATGCTACCGATATAACTTGGACCCAAATGCAACATTTTCTCAGGAAAGTTGTTTACATTTAGTCCTGTGAAATTGTGATATTTATGTGAGAGTTCAAGGCAATATGCTTCAGACTGAATGCCAGGCAGAATCTACTTCTTTCCTGGAGAAGGTAATAAGCAATTCCTTGTATTTCTATAACGTCTACCCCTTCTTATGGAGTGCACAGGCTTTCAGATATGGATATGGGATCCCAAGTGTGTGCAGTGTGTAGGAGTAGGCTTTACCCTCATTTTATGGTGAAATTGAGAGCCATAAGCAGTTTTAAAGACAAAGCCTGAATTGGAGCTCAGATCCCACAATGAAGTAATCTTTCTACAAGTGAGGCTGCCCCCTAATGTTGCAGGAGCCAGAAGCCCAGGATAGGGCTGAAGAGTGGGCAAAGAAAGGGCAACTAACCCCATGACCACTGACTCTCCCCCTCCTTCATCCCCCTGGCTCTTCATTTGTTTTAGAGGGATATTCTAACTTGTAGGGCTGTCAACAGAACAACGATAACAACAACAACAAAAAATACATCCATATACCACTGTGTGATGCAGTAATAAATTCACTACCTGGAAGGTTGACACGCCATTTGCAATAATGTAGAGTGCACTACAGCCTGCTAAAAATTCAACGGAAAGGTCCTAAGGATGCTGTGTCAGCCCCAAACTGCAGTCAGCAGGGGAGTCAGGATGAACACTGCACAATGAGGAGGCTGAATTGATCCCTCGTCCTTCAGTTAATATAACTAGTCCATGGTGCTCAGAACAAAATGGGGAATTGAAGAAGTAGATCGGATTTGAAATCTCATTAGGAAACAAGGTGATTTGTCCACACTGTATTGGGCATACCAGTGGCTCTGTTTCCGTGACACTCCCCAACAATATGGGAAACTCAGAAAATGTATGTTGGTAAACCACAGGTGATTGCGCCAGGCGATTGCTCAGAAATGCATTCTTATATGTGTATATGCTGGGTATATATTTGGATGGGAATGAGGGGAGGAGAGCTATCTATTAGCATCATGTAATGATTGGGTGGGGAAAAAAAAAGACAAACAGTGCCGTATGTAGAGCCTGTTGTATATATGAATGTTTGAAGAATACTTTGGTGATTTTATTTGGATTTGGAAAGGGAGGAAAGAGGGGAAAGTTTTATAAATGCTCATTGTGCCTCTCTTCTTGTGCACTTCTTGTTTCTTTCAGTATAATGGTTCTCGTCCAAGGGAGGAATGGGAAATGTGGCACCCGACCCTGATTGCAGAAGCACTCTTTGCGATATCCAACATTTTAAGTTCGTTGCGTCTCATATCCCTGTTCACAGCCAACTCCCACTTAGGGCCTCTGCAGATCTCTTTGGGGCGCATGCTGCTGGATATCCTCAAATTCCTCTTTATCTACTGCCTGGTACTGCTGGCCTTTGCCAACGGATTGAACCAGCTTTACTTTTATTATGAGACCAGAGCTATCGATGAGCCTAACAACTGCAAGGGGATCCGATGTGAGAAACAGAACAATGCCTTCTCCACGTAAGACTCCTTCCTCCCCTGTTTTGCCTTTTTTTCTACCTTGTCCTTCCTGGCCCTATGTTCAGTCTACGGCTTTGTCCCTGCCTCTTGACAGTGCATGCACAGCTCACTTATGGATCAACCTGCAGGTGTCCAAAGTGGAAGAAGGTCCTTCTCTCACTACAGGGAGCTAGCATAAGAAGTGTGGTTAGGGGAGAAGGGAAGAGACACAAGCACACACATGGGCACCCAGGGACTCCTCGAGAGAGTTAGTTCTGAGCTACTTTGGTAGCATCCTGCATATTTTTAAAGGAATTAATGGGGAGGGGGTAGATAATTCATTACTCAAAAAAAAGCACCCACCAAGGAAGTGAAACAGCGAAGCCATTTCTCTGAACAAGTGACTACCAAAGCTAACTTAACTATTCTGAGTCAAGTCCAAAAAACAAGGAAGAGTGCGAAAGTATCTTAATATACCCCCTTGCAAAGGAGTAAACTAGAGAGGGGATTAGAGTCAGTTTATCTTCTGAGATTAAACTTTCAGGTGGGAACTTTGAAAGCCAAGGAGCACCAAGCACTGATTGGAAATATCTCCCATTCCCATGTGGTACACAGGAGACAGCTCATGACTCTTTGTCTATGACCTCCAGACACGTGAAACTCCCGTGCCTTTTCCTTGTAAGGTCAAGTCCAACGTCTTCAGGACTTTCAGGCTTCCAGAACTGGCTTTTATTTTCCAACAAATCAATTTTAGGGGAAATAGCCAAAAGAAGGAAAATAAGCACATTTCAGGAAATTTGTTAGGTCTTGTCCTAGGCCTACCCTGGATGATGTCCTATACCTTGTCCATCTCCACCCTCAGTTCTAGAAAGTGCAACTCATAGCTGGTATTAACAGTAATGACCCCCAGGTAGTGCAAGATTCTTTGCCATTAAACTAAGATACAATTTTTTTTTCTTGACTGTATAAACTACAGCAGTGCAGTGGTCTCAAACGTGTTCAATAACAAAGGCCAGGAAAGACCGAGGGCTTTTCTTGATCCCAAATTACACTGATAGAGATGTAAAAACAATGTTATTTAACCTTCCCCTACCATGTGCCTCCAGCAGCATTTCCTAAAATGGGTTCCAAATAGCCCCAGTTCAATGGGATGGAAATAGAGATAAAATGGGATCTATGATCAAATGAGTTGGGGAAATGCTGGAACAATGTTTAAAAGGTTTCTTTACTGCAAGACTTCTCAGAGCCTTTCCTATGCACTGTGAATCTACAAAGGAGGGATGGAATATATAAGGTTCCCCAAATATATTGGCCACAGACACCTGCCTCCCCCTCTGTTTTTCAAACTATCTCTCCAGGAAGATGTTCCCATGAACAGAGTTTGAAAAATGCTGGCTCATTGCATTGCCCATCTTTAATAGCACCTGCCCCCTTCACTAGGCCACACCCCCTGCCTCTCTTCCCCGAACTCAGGGCAAAATCTTGGATGCACAAACCAAACTTACGTGAAATGGAGGCCAAAATGGGTTGGCAACCAAGAATGTACAATAGCAAGTTATCACCATGCTAGTCTCTCTTGACTAGGAGCTGCTTACTCTCCTGCATTACTCTAGAGACAGAACCCACATCAGCCTGTTTTCAAAAAGGAGCCATTTCATAGTGATTTGAGCACCAGGAGACTGCATTTGTTCGCATCAAAGTGTTAGACAGAATTGAACACCTGAATGCAAGATGGCTTTCATGAGGCCAGGTCCCTGCCAATTACCCTTTCATGTGAATTTTGCTGAGGAAGTTTATGCAATACCTCCTTGAATTTTTGTAGTGATTATTAACACCCCTGTTGCCAACTGACATTTTGGTCTCATCATTGCCCAGCAGGGACAATTGACAAGAACGGGCACCTGTAATACAGGAAATTATACCTTGGAGTGTTCAGGTATGAAGAAGCGTTGTCGTGCTGGAGCCAAATCAGCAATAATACTACCTCAACTTTACCTCTACCTGTTGATATTTTTTCCTTCATAGACACCTGACTCAGATTTATGTTTTATTTTTAAACCCATCAACTAAGTCATTCATTTCAGTTGCCGTGAAGTAGATTCCAACTTATGGTGACCCCACGTGTGTCAGAGTAGAACTGTGCTCCATAGGGTTTTCAATGGCTGATATTTTTGGAAGTAGATCACCAGGTTTTTCTTTCAAGGTGTCTCTAGGTGGACTCAAACTTTTCAGCTAGCAGCTGAATACCTGTTACAATACATACTACTCAACCAGAGCATCAAAAAGACTCAGCTTTTAGAGAAGAGGAAAAGGAGCTTGTTTATATACTGGATGTAAAGTATGACACCACCACTCAGCTGCTAGTTTGTTGTGTTGTGGTGGCTTGCATGTTGCTGGGATGCTGGACGCTATGCCACTGGTATTTCAAATGCCAGAAGGGTCACCCATGGAGGACAGGTTACAGTGGAGCTTCCAGACTAAGACAGACTGGGGAGAAGGACCTGGCGATCTACTTCTGAAAAAATTGGCGAATGAAAGCCTTATGAATAGCAGCAGAACATTGTCGATATAGTGCCAAAAGATGAGCACTTCAGGTTGGAAGGCACTCAAAATACGACTGGGGAAGAGCTGCCTTCTCAAAGTAGAGTCGACCTTAATGACTTGGATGGAGTCAAGCTTTCAGGACCTTCATTTGCTGATGTGGCACGACTCAAAATGAGAAGAAACAGCTGTAAATATCCATTAATAATTGGAACCTGGAATCGAAGCATGAATCTAGGAAAATTGGAAGTTGTCAAAAATGTAATGGAACGCTTGAAGATAGATATCCTAGGCATTAGTGAGCTGAAATGGACTGGTATTGGCCATTTTGATCAGACAATCATATGGTCTACTATGACAAGAATGACAAATTGAAGAGGAATGGCATAGCATTCATTGTCAAAAAGAACATTTCAAGATCTATCCTGAAGTACAACGCTGTCAGTGATAAGATAATATCCATATTCCTACAAGGAAGACCAGTTAATATGACTTATTTAAATTTACACACCAACCACCAATGCCAGAGATGAAGAAATTGAAGATTTTTACCAACTTCTGCAGTCTGAAATTGATCAAACATGCAATCAAGATGCACTGATAATTACTGGTGATTGGAATGCAAAAGTTGGAAACAAAGAAGAAGGATTAGTAGTTGGAAAATATGGCCTTGGTGATAGAAATGACGCCGGAAATTGCAGGATAGAATTTTGCAAGACCAATGACTTCTTCACTGCAAATACCTTTTTTCAACAACATAAATGGCGACTATATATTGTGGACCTTGACAGATGGAATACACGGGAATCAAATTGACTACATCTGTGGAAAGAGACAATGGAGAAGCTCAATATCATCAGTCAGAACAAGGCCAGGGGCCAACTGCAGAACAAACCATCAATTGCTCATATGCAAGTTCAAGTTGAAGCTGAAGAAAATTAAAACAAGTCCACAAGAGGCAAAGTACAATGTTGAGTATATCCCACCTAAATTTAGAGACCATTTCAAGAATAGATTTGATGCACTGAACACTAATGACTGAAGACCAGACTAGTTGTGGGATGACATCAAGGACATCATACATGAAGAAGGCAAAAGATCATTTAAAAAGACAGGAAAGAAAGAAAAGACCAAAATGAATGTCAGAAGAGACTCTGAAACTTGCTCTTGAACATAGAGTAGATAAAGCAAACAGGGAAATGATGTAGTAAAAGAGCTGAACAGAAGACTTCAAAGGGCAGCTTGAGAAGACAAATTAAAGTATTATAATGAAATTTGCAAAGACTTGGAGTTAGAAAACCAAAAGGGAAGAACACTCTCAGCACGTCACAAGCTGAAAGACTGAAAGAACCAAAGAAAAACTCAAGCTTTGAGTTGCAATATTGAAGGATTCGATGGACAAAATGGAGCCCTGGTGGCATAGTGGTTAAGCGCTCGGCTACTAATCAAAAGGTCAGCAGTTCAAATTCACCGGCTGCTCCTTGGAAACTGTATGGGGCAGTTCTACTCTGTCTATAGAGTTGCTATGGGTCAGAATCAACTGGATAGTAACGGGTTTGGATGGGCAAAATATTGCATGACACAGGAAGCATCAAAAGAAGATGGAAGGAATACACAGAGTCACGGTACCAAAAAGAATTGGTTGATGTTCAGCCATTTCAGGAGGTAGCATGTGATCAAGAACCGATGGTATTGAAGGCATTAGCAAAAAACAAGGCTCCAGGAATTGACAGAATACCAATTAAGATGTTTCAACAAACAGATGCAATGCTGGAAGTGCTCACACGTCTATGCTAAGAAATTTAGAAGACAGCTACCTGGCCAATTGACTAGAAAAGATCCATATATGTGCCCATTCCAGAGAAAGGTGATCCAACAGAATGCAGAAATTATCGAACAGTACATATCACACACAAGTAAAATTTTGCTAAAGATAATTCAAAAATGGTTGCAGCAATACATCGACAGGAAACTGCCAGAAATTCAAGTCAGATTCAGAAGAAGACGTGGAATGAGGGCTGTCATTGCTGATGTCAGATGGATCTTGGCTAAAAGCAGAGAATACCAGAAAGAAGTTTACCTGTGTTTTATTGAGCATGCAAAGGCATTCGACTGTGTGGATCATAACAAATTACAGATAACATTGCAAAGAATGGGAATTTTAGAACACTTTATTGTGCTCATGTGGAACTTGTACATAGACCACGAGTCAGTCATTCAAGCAGAAAAAGGGGATACTTCTTGGTTTAAAATCAGGAGAGGTGTGCATCAGGGTTATATCCTTTCACCATACTGTATACTGAACAAGTAATCTGAGAAGCTGGACTATATGAAGAAGAACAAGGCTTCAGGATAGAAGGAAGACTCATTAACAACCTGTGATATGTAGATGACACAACCTTGCTTGCTGAAAGTGAAGAGGACTTGAAGTACTTACTGTTGAAGATCAAAAACTACAGTCTTGTTTAATGAGAAACTATTCTGTAAACCTTCACCTGAAGTATAATAAAAAAAAAAAACTACAGTCTTCAGTATGGATTACATCTCAACATAAAGAAAACAGTAATTCTCACAACTGGACCAATAAGCAACATCATGATAAATGGAGAAAAGATTTAAGTTGTCAAGGATTTCATTTTACTTGAATTCATAATTAACATTCACGAATGCAGCAGTCAGGAAATCAAACGATGCATTGCATTGGGCAAATCTGCTGCAAAAGACCTCTCTGAAGTGTTAAAAAGCAAAGATGTCACTTTGAGGACTAAGGTGCACCTGACAGAAGCCATGATATTTTCAATCACCTCATATGCATGGGAAAGCTGGACAATGAATAAGGAAGGCCGAAGAAGAATTGATGCCTTCGAATTATGGTGTTGGCGAAGAATATTGAATATACCGTGGACTGGCAGAAGAATGAACAAATCTGTCTTGGAAGAAGTACAGCCAAAATGCTCCTTAGAAGGGAGAATGGTGAGACTTTGTCTTATGTACTTTGGACACATTATCAGGAGGGACCAGTCCCTGGAGAAGGACATCATGCTTGGTAAAGTAGAGGGTCAGCGAAAAAGAGGAAGACCCTCAATGAGGTGGATTGACACAGCAGCTACAACAATGGACTCAAACATAGCAACGATTGTGAGGACAGCCCAGGACCAGGCAGTGTTTCATTCTGTTTTACATGGGGTCACTATGAGTCAGAACTGATTTGATGGCACCTAACAACAACAACAAGTATGACATCTGCTTATTGTCATTCTTTTCCTTCTGGTTCTCCAGCCATGCCATTGCTGTTCGTCAGTTCAAAAAAGAAAAAAAAAAATTTCCCCTGGGCACACAATTCAAAGCGAACTCACTGTCCTGGTGCCAATCAAATAGCTGCACTATTGGTAACTTGAGTTTCGTATTCCATACTGGAAATACCTAGACTTCATCTACCATTGAGATAAGCAATTGGGAAGGCATCATCATTATGATGGCACAGGACTTGTGTGAGAAAAAAAAGTAGAAGCAGCAAGAAGCTAACTTGTCAGTCCTGCATCTCTATTCTGAAGTCTAGGCTCTCATCCTGAGGTTCTTCCTGAACACACGTGGCTGTGCCATAGGCACCTCAAACTCAGATGTCCACAATTAAACTTCTTATCTCCATGTCCTCGCCCTAAACCTATTTCCCTTGTAATTTCTCATCTCAGTAAATGACACCATCCAGAATCGTAAGAGTCATCTGGGACTCAACACATCCAGTCTGTCTGTTCTACTTCCTAAATCTGTCTCTAATCCATCCTCTATACCCGCACACACACACATCTTTCCCAAGGGCTACTTCAACAGCCGCTGAACTGGTCTCCCTGCCTCCAGTGTTGTGTCCCTGTCAAACAATCTCCCATCTGCCATGCTTTCTAAATACAGGTCTCATCCTGTCACCCCCTTGCTTCATGCCTGCCAGGGTATCTGAAACTTCTCCAGTGTAAAATCTAACCTCTTTGCCATAACACACGTCTTAGTTATCTAGTGCTGCTATAACAGAAATTCCACAAGTGGATGGCTTTAACAAACAGAAGTTTATTCTCTCACAGTTTAGGAGGCTGGATGCCCAAATTCAGGGTGCCAGCTCCCAGGGAAGACTTTCTCTCTCTGTTGGTTCTGGGGGGAAGGTCCTTCTCATCAATCTTCCCCTGGTCTAGGAGCTTCTCAGAGCAGGGACCCTGGGTCCACAGGACACGCCCCTCTCCAGACACTTCTTTCTTGGTAGTATGATGTCCCTCCCCTCTCTGCTTGATTCTCTCTTTTATATCTCAAAAGAGATTGACTCAAGAGACAACCTAATCCTGTAGATTGAGTCCTGCCTCATTAACATAACTACCTCTAATCCTGCCTCATTAACATCATAGAGGTTAGGATTTACAACACAAAGAGTAGTCAAATCAGATCACAAAACGGTGGACAACCACACAATACTGGGAATCATGGCCTGCCCAAGCTGACACACATTTTCAGGGAACACAATTCAATCCATAACAACACAGAACCTTGGTGATTTGGACCCTGCCTCTCCAGCCTCTGATTCCTCTCCTCCATAATCAACATCTTGAGGTTCCCCAACTATAGGAGAGCGTTTCAGCCCTAAAGGCCTTTGCATATCTCATGCCATTCCTTCTGCTGGAATGCTCATCTCCACCTGGCCAGCCTGATAAACTCTTACCTGTCCTTCCAGGCTCTGCAAAAGCATTACCTATTCTTTTAAAACTTTTCTTATCCTCTCTAACGTCATTCTCAGTTACAGGCTCCTTCTTCTGTGTCTCTCATGGCATTCTAAGCACATCTCCATTACAATACATATCCTGTTGTATTTTAATAATTTTTTGTCTTTCTTACCTATCAGACTGAGACCTCCATCTTTGTGCACCTTGTACCTACCATAGAGGAGCCTAAGACATAATCGGTGCTCATCATGTCTGTTGAACAATTAAGTGAGTAGAAGAATGAAGTCCAGTAGCAGTCCTATCTATCATTCTAGACAATCTACTTCTGCTCCCCAGGATGACCGAAGTATCTGGCCAGCTTTGTGACTCTGCTGATACATATTGAGCTTGCTGTCAGTGAAAACCCTTGGCCTTTCTCATACCTCCCCCAGTGCCCTGTACTTGGGCACTTGGCCCCAGAGCAAAGCTCTATATTGATCCCTATTAAATGTCATCTTGTTAGTTCCAGCTTATTGCTCCAGGTTGTTGAAATCTTTCTGAAACTTGATCTTGTCATCTAATTTATTAAATATCACTCCCAGTCTTGTGTCATCTGAAGATCTAAGAAGCATGCCATCTATTCTTATCCAAGGCATTGATAAAACTGTCAGGCTTCGTATTCACTGGATGGAATATTAGGCAGCTATTAAAAGGATAAATATGAAGACTGTGTTGTTGTTGAGTGCTGTGGAGTCAGTTCCAACTCATAGCAACCCTATGTACAACAGAACGAAACACTGCCCGGTCCTGTGCCATCCTCACAATTGTTGCTATGTTTGAGCCCATTGTTGCAGCCACCGTGTCAATCCATCTATGCAATAAAAGTGTCTATACCCAAAATGTTTAAAAAAACACACAAAAATTTTATATATTATGATTGCAACTATGTACAACTTGATATGCATATGGATGATTATCTATCTATAAAAGATAATAAATAAATGTAAAACAACAAGGTGGTATTTAGGTACAAGGTTTACTGGTAATAGAAATAACTAACATTTAGTGAGTGCTTGGTTTAGGCAGTATTACAAATAAGCTTTACATGAATTAATTCATTTAATCCTCAGAACCACACTATGAGGTAGATACTATTATTATTACCCCCATTTTACAGATGGGAAAACAAGGGCACCAAGCAGTTACAAGGACATTTACACAGGCTGTAAATGTCAGTCAGGATTTCAATCCAGGCGTACAAGCTCCAGTCTGTGCTTGTAGCCAAAAATACAGATGTAAGATTGGTTTTGTAAAGTTATGTGTAAGATTTATTGTGTAAACTTGCAATTATAGTGAATACATGTAAAGCTAAATAGCACAAAGCTACGAACTAGCAGGCCACTTGGAACCTCCTTCCATCATTCGTTTGCACTACTCCTTCTTCATCAGCAGTGATTACTCCACCCGTCATTCAACCCACATTTCCCCATGTTACTCACATAGAAACAAACTCAGTCCCCATCAGAGTCTCTTCTTTTTGTTCTGGCCAGGTTTTAAAGGCCCTTATTGGTTGTCTAGGTTCCTGGGTGGTACAAACAGTTTGCGTTGGGCTGCTAATCAAAAGGTTGGTGGTTTGAACCCACCCAGTGGCAGCATGGAAGAAAGGCCTGGCAACCTGCTTCCATAAAGAGTGCAGCCAAGAAAACCCTATGGAGCTCAGTTTTACTCTGTAATACACGGGGTCACCATGAGTTAGAATCAACTCAATGGCATCAGGATTTTTTGTTGTTTGTTTTGTTTTATCGGTTGTCTTCTGCTTTTCACACTAATTTCAGTTCCTACCCTTCCTGCCACTGTTATCACAGGATGACGTCACTCATTTGTACTTCCCTTGGTTGTGTGCTTCTACCACCATCTTTTATAGATTAATTCAATAAACATTTATTCCGCAACTCCTATGTGGCAGGCCATGAGGATACTGAGTAAGACGGCATCTTTACCCCGAAGAAGCTGCCATAGTTAGTGCTTACTATATGCCTAGCGCTGTGCCGAGCACTTTACCTGCAGTATCTTATGTGATAGTGTGAGGTGGTTGTGTACGTGGGCTCTGGAATCAGACTAGCTAAGTGCAAATCCTACCTCTGTCACTTCCTGTCTGTGTGACCACTCTGTGCCTCAGTTTCTGATCTGGAAAAATAGAAGAAGAATAGTAGCTACTTCATAGGGTTGTACTGAGAACTACACATTATAATGTATGTAAAGTGCTTAGCACAGTGCCTGGCACATTATAAGAGCACAATAAAAACCAAAACCAAACCCGTTGCCGTCGACTCAATTCTGACTCATAGCGACCCTACAGGACAGAGTAGAACTGTCCCATAGGGTTTCCAAGGAGTGACTGGTGGATTCGAATTGGCAACTTTTTGGTTAGCAGCCAAACTCTTAACCACTGCAATACCAGGGATCCTACCCATAACCATTTTATAGATGAGGAAACTTGAAGCTTAAAGAGGTTAAGTAACTTTGCGAAAGTCATGTAGTTAATAAGTAGAGGAGTCTAAAGTTTGCTCTTAACCACTTCCCTCGACTGCCTCTACACTGTGATATGTGCCTTTATAGAATAAGGCTAGGGGCTATGGGAGCAGGCACTGGTGGCATAGTGCTTAAGAGCTTGGCTGCTGACCAAAAGATTGGCAGTTCATATCCGCCAGCTCTCCTTGGAAGCCCTATGGGGCAGTTCTAGTCTGTCCTATAGGGTCGGTATGAGTCGGAATCGGCTCGACGGCAACGAGTTTGTTTTTAGTCTGTCTTTGTAGTCAAAGAGTCGGAGCAGTCTTCTGGTCGTGACGGGGGGGATGGCTTCAGCTCAGCCTTACAGGTCAAACAAGAGATGAGCAGAGAGGGAGACAGGAGGGAAGTGGAGGCTAGACTTTCGGGGCAGGGTGGGGCTAGAAGCTTATTAAAGGTATAGAGAAATGAGAAATAGCAGGTCTGGGGAACTGCAGAATGGAGAGGGATGAGGCAGAAGAGCTAAACTTGCTTTTGCTCAATTTGGGATACTAAAGCTCAACTTGTGACATACAGAATGATGTCTCTGCTTTCTCCCAAGGAGCCTGTCCTTTCCAGTTCACCCTCCAGTTCTTCTTCGCTGGTCGAAATTAAGTCCAGAGTGGTAAATCCTCTCCATACTCGTTCTACCTTCTGAAAGATGAATCATCTCAAATATGACTTTTAGCGAATGTCCAGATGACTGCAGTTCCTATTTCTATTCTATTCTGCCCCCTTAGCTTTGTGATCTATTTACAGCTGGCTCCCAACTTGTGTGACTTCCTCCTTAACCACCTGGTATGGATTTGTCTTCCGTACTTTTAATATCGAATCTTCTTGAATCTTTGTATTTCACTCTGAGCCCTATGCTGAGCTAGCAAGTTCTATATGTTGGTTTACTGTCTCCTAAATGAAAATGGACTGATTATTTTCTCGAAAATGACCTCCTTTAAACTTTGAAAGATATTCTTTTGGTATTAGGATTTTGAGATATGGTTAACAAGTCTTTCTACGCATGGTGATTTTATTATGGACCCAGACACCAATAATGCCCCACCCCCAGGCGGTAGCTCTTTTCCCTGTGAATTCAACTGAGTCTGGAAGCCCCAGAGCTTTCTGCAGATGTCTCACCAGAATGTTCTTGTCCACCCCACATGCCATTCCCCTATTTTATCTGGGCATGCCTTTCAGCAGGCCAGATTCTCCTAGTGCCCAGACCACCTGTGGTATGTTGTGCATTCTCACTACCGACAACCAAGCTTGAGGAACAATCTCTTTCCCACTTCTTCCCCTCTTGTACAGTTATACCGATAGGGTTTCCTTGACTAGAATATCATCACAGTTGAGGGCAGATTTTAAATGCCCAGACTTTCACTTTCACTTTTAGAGAATCTTTGAATCAGTCAATGGAACAGCTAGTAGTAAACTCTACATTCAAGCACTAACCATTGCAATTTTGATTGGTGGTGGGGTGAAGGAGTGTAACATCATCCATTCAGAAGAAGCAACCAATTCAGTAAGACCCCGCCAACATCCTGATGACACACTTGCCTTGTCTTGTGGCCTTGTTGTCTGTTGTTATTCAATCAACAAATAACTTATGGAATGCATTCTATGTTCAAGGTCTTTCAACTTCTAAAGACTCTGGTTCTTGACTTCAAACTATCCCTCCTATTCACTGCAATTGCCTTCTGTTTCGTTGTTGTTGTTGTTGTTTCTGAACCACATCTGTCCCGGCTTCTGCTTTCCAGCTGCTATGCTAGCTGCTTGTGCCATTGCAGGCTGTGCCTCCTTTCCACCCTGACTGACTGATATCTAGTGCACACTGCCAGGCCCTGGCTATGCCCTCCTAGCAGGACCAGACTCCTGAGCCCCATATTTTGACACTCTGCCTGGCTCTGTGATTTATTTTATTGCCTGGCCCTAACTGGCAGAGTCTCCTGGAAATTTAAATCCTACGATACTTCTGACTCCCCATAGTCTGTTTTTATGCCCTGGCCTGTGGACTCCAGATTCTTATCTTGGTGTTGATTCTCAAATGGTTTGCCATCTGGCACTTATGTTCATCAAACAAAAATCAAATTTACTCTTCAAGGCTAGGTCACAAGCAATGTGATGCTGAAAGTATCATGGAAGTTATCTATGATGGTAATAAAAGAGCCATGTAGCAGGATGAAAATGGTTATGGTCACAAAGGGCCATGTCCATGTGGCCCAGTCAGCCCTGAAGGAGACTCCCTGAGAGTCAGTCAGGCCAGTGCAGAGCACAGCCTTCATCAAAATGAACTAATCCCCCACTGTGAAGCCTACTGATTGTGCAATTGTCAATGGGATTGCAATCTTCTATACTTTGATCCAATGATAAAAGTAATAGTAATAATAATAGTTAACATATATTCATTAATTTATTCAACAAATATTATTGAGTACCTATTCCATGCCGGTACATAGTAACAGTTAGTGTCTGTCCTCATGGAGCTTCTAGTGAGGAGGGATATAAAATAAACATTTGAACAAAAATAATAATAATAATAAGATAATTTTAGCAAGTTTTAAGTGCTACAAAGAAAATTAAATAAGGTAATGGGATAGAGGATAACTGGTGGGCTATTTTAAGCAGGAACTGACATTTGAACTGAGTCCTAAATGATGGGAAGGAGATAGCCCTTCAATGATCTAAGGGAAGAGCATCCCCGACAGAGGGCCTCTTTAAAGCACTTCTCATCATCCCCAAAATGAATGCAAGAACAAATTCCTAAGCCTCTTGAAATGCACTGGGCTCATTGAGAACAACACATTTGGAGCAATTGAAAAAGTACATACATTCTTAAAATAGCATTTCTTATGCCCTTCCACGTGTTTGGGAAATGGCTGGTTTATGCCACCAGTGAGCTGGCTGCATTTTATTGCTATATACACAGATTTCTGAAGATGAGGCAAAAGAAACCCTAGATATATCATTGCAAGCTTACGTATTAGGATGTGGAAACCATGAAAAGAAACAATAACTTGTGAAGCCATCAAATGTAGTCTAATGTAGTGGTTTGAAGAGGTTAGAAAGACCTGGATTTGAATTCTGGTTCTACACTTACTAGCTGTGTGACCTTGGGTAGGTCATTCAGTTCCCGAACCTCTGTTTCCCTATGAGTAACAAAAAAGTTTTTTGAGGATGATAATGATAATGTATGTAAAAATGCCTACCTAGCATGCTTATATATAAGCTCTCAACAACTGTTAGCTAATATGTCATATAATAATAATCCATATACAGTGTTAATTCAAGAACCCTTAAGCTCTTCCATTGAGCTTTGCACTATTCTGGGCCCTGTGGGAGCCATAAAAGAAGTATGAGAAATGGTCCCTGACTATTTAGAGAAACACAGTAATAAACTGATGTACCAAACAAACGATAATCAAAGACCCACACGTGGAGTCAGATAACATTTACTGAGTGCTTATTGTATGCCAAGAAGTATTTTCAGCACTCTGCTTGTATTTTCTCATTTGATTCTCATAACAACCCTATGAGGAAACTGAGGCATGGGAATTTAAGCAACTTTCCCATATTCACTCAGCTGACATATGTCAGAGCTGAGATTTTTTAACTCAGAGCAATCTAACCCAAGGTCCATATTCTCAACTACTGCATTTACTCCCTTTATGTAGTTGGAAAAAGGGTAAATCACATGGACTGAAGATGAAAGAGAAAGTTTGGTGGAGAAAGCAGTCATTGAGATAAACCTTGGGAGATTATAGGCTGTGTGAAGAGAGAAATAGTATTTCAGGTGGAAGGGCAAAGCAGAAGCCATATAGGTGGGAATAAACATTGTATGTTAGGAATGATGAGGAGACTGACCTGGCTGGTTTGTGTTGGGGAAGAGACACAAGTATATGAGATCCTCAGTCTACCTGCTGGGTTGCAAATGTGGTAGCCCCCTTATTAAGCAAATCACCTCACTTTTTCTCTCTTTTCTGGCTCTTCCAAGAGAATTAAATAGCCTGTTCTTTGGTCTCTTTTAGGCTCTTTGAAACCCTTCAGTCACTCTTCTGGTCTGTATTCGGCCTTTTAAATCTCTATGTTACTAACGTGAAAGCCAGACACGAGTTCACAGAGTTTGTGGGAGCTACCATGTTTGGGACATACAATGTCATCTCTCTGGTAGTGCTACTGAACATGCTGATTGCCATGATGAACAACTCCTACCAGCTTATTGCCGTAAGTAGCTCCTTGCTTTTAAGGGTGGTCATCTTGCGTTCAGGAGTGGCCACATTGACATGAAGCCTGTTGCAAGCACAATCAAACAGTCTGTCTGCTTCAATTATTTTACATTCACATCTCTAATTGTTAGACTGAATTATTTCTTTCCAAGGCAACTTAGTTTGTTCAGGCTCTTAGTCCATTGAATCTTGATAATCTAGAAAAGGGTGTTCTAGTTAATAAAACATTCTAGCTACCTGTTGAAAATATTTTTAAATCTCTGCATCCATATTCTTGCGTTAGTAAGGAGAGTTCAAGGGCTATGAGCACAATTTGGCTACAATATGTCACCTCGCTAATCTCCAGGGCTGATTCAGCTGATCTGATTATCTAGGCAGAGGTGCCCTATCTCCCTCTTCACTGCAAATTTCTCCCTCCCAAAGCTGAAACGTTTTTACAAGGACAATGATGACCTCCTCAGACAGAGAGTAGCTGTTTTTTGATTAAGAGCCCGGCTGCTAACCAAAAGGTTGGCATTTGGAATCCACCAGCCGCTCCTTGGAAACCCTATGGGGCAGTTATACTCTGTCCTATAGGGTCACTAGGAGTCGGAATTGACTCGATGGCAATGGGTTTGGTTTTATGTGTGTGTATGTGAATAACTGCACCCCACTGTAAGATGCTCTCAAGTAGAGACCGTATCTGAATCTTTTTGATCATCATTTTACTATTTGATTAGCAGTGTTCATTATCCTAGACTATAAATGGTAAAGGTATAGGATACGGGATCAGTTTGGGCCTGATCTGTATTTGAAGCCAAACTAAATATCTAACCTCACCTTGTTTTCTTATGACCTGCCAATCATTTCTAGAAAAAGAATATTAGCAAAGGAGTTTCTGGTTGTCTGAGGTCCTATTTAGGTGGGTTTCAGTGAATTTTGGTGTACAGTTCCTATTAAGATGCTATATCACCCCTATGAATCCATTTGTTGCTGGAAGTTTTTGCTATAGCACAGAAGGCACAGAAAGAGAAGCCCTCGAGTCTTGTCTTCCTTCCTAGATGCCATTTCTCAGATTTGATTTGCCACTGAGAAGTCATTAAACCTATAGTAGAGAATCTTAAATTATTGTCATTGTAAATACACACAAACAACATCCTGTCCACATTTATTAAAATATTGTTGGTGGTAGTGAATGTTTGTGATCCATTTCCACTAAGGACAGAACCAAAGTGAAATGGGTTTATGTTGCAGCAGGAGACTTTTGAGTTATCTACTTGGAAGAACTTCCCAACCATAAATGGCAATGAAATATATTCTCGTATGTGGGTTTGTAGAATCTCTTTATTTGGAGAGTTAAAAAAATCTACTAGGATGGTTTAGATTCTAGCTACTTAGATGGGGTAGAAGGTGGGGGGGTATAAGTGAAAAAATAAAATAAAAATAAATACTAGGAGTTAGAATACCAGGAACTCTAGTCCTAGTTCTGTCATTTATAACTGTGTGACTTTATGTGACTCACTTTCCCTTTTTAGATCTCAGTTTCTTCATCCAGAAAGTAAGGGGGTTGAAACTGATGGTCTTTAATGTCTCTGCCAGCTCTGATATCCTGGGAGTCTGGGTGTCTGCAGATGAATAGGATAGGCTCACAAGGTCCTTGATAGCTCTGAAATTTGCTCATCTGTTAGTTTTGAAATGAAGCATAGTTCATTTTCATTCTCTCTCCCCCCTCCACCTCCCTCTCTCCCTCTCCCTCTCTCCCTCTTCCTTTCTCCCTCCCTCTCTCTCAATAACTTAAACCCAAATAGACCAAGAACTCTAAAAGGCCACTGAAAGAACAGTCTATCTTCACTCCTAGTCTGTCTCTATAAGGGGCGGGGGGCAGGCAAAAAACTTCGGGACTTGATTTTTTCCACTTCCTATGCCTGGCATCCTACCCCACACCCCTGCCAAAGATGGCACTATTCATGTTGAGGCATTTGCCATTTTCTCTCTGCGTGTCTGGTGGCTGATTGTTCCTGGTGACAGTAGAAAAGGGAGATATTTTCTTGTCACCTAATTCAGGGCTGTGGTGTTTCCCACTGTGCTCAGTGACATTTGCTAGGAAGGGTAGAAATCATCAGCTCCAGCTCTCCTGTCGCCACCTGCTGGTGGTATCCTGTTTTTAATTCCACCTACTGCTGCACCTGAAGAAAACACTTCGGCTTGGGAGGGCACTGAAAGAAGTGACCTGAATGGTGTCTATACCATCTCAAACATCTGGAGCATGTCCTCCCATTCTGAATGCTACCTGCTGCTTTTGGATCCCCTGGGAATTTGTCTTAACCATTGGAAATGGATCCAGTGGGGTCCTGATATTGGGCAACCTGATTCCAAAAATATCTGCATCAGTTTAAGTGGTAAAGACCAGCAGGTAGATTTAATTCCATTTGCAACATCTCCATTTCAGTAGTGAATGCAGCTTGTAAGAGGGTCCTGATATGGGGGAAAGGTTACAGAAAGGGAGCCACTGAACACAAAACTAGTCCTCCTTCATAGAAGTATCACAGACTGACTCCGTCTAAGTAGAGACTTGGATGTCAACATGCTTCACTGTGAATCTATTCAGTGTACATTCTAGAACAGGACTCAATAACTCCAGGTAATACCAGTCCCTTGAAGGGTTGAGCTTTTTCAACACCCTGTACAGAATGCAGAGCTGCTAGTGGTATGGATATATGGCCCTGTAGCAATTTTTATTTCTGTGCCAGAGGATATTCCACTTCAGTGGTTTATGGAGTTATTCTCAAAATATAGTGAAGCAGGGATCAGTCCAAGCCAATGTTGAACCGGGGCAGCTGGCAGTATTGTACATTATTCTTGTTGTTGTTTGTAATTAGCAGAGGTTTATTTCTCCCTTTATCCTTATATCCTCCTCAAGCTGCTTATTACCCTCTTTTGACACTTCTTCCGCTTCCCACTGCTCTTCCTGATGTGTATGCTCCCAGTTGCATCAAGTAAAGCTGCCCTTGATGCCATTTTTATCAGGTTCACCCATATAAAAATATTAGGTGGGAGAGACAGACAAGTCTCATAAAGTTTATTGACCTTAGGCCCTATCCCTACTCCCCACCCCTCCCACATGGGGCATCTGTTGCTGAGACTGGTCCTCACAAAACATGAGACTCATGATATTCTATGCTATGGCCTCATTCAGCAAGTTAATAAGAACCCTTGGTTTCTTTGGCTGCTATGAAGTGTTTGTTCTAACACCAAGAGCAAGTCAACAGCACTTGCCTTGGTGAACCACATCTGCTAGATGGCTTGAGGAGAGCCTAGAAATGTAGGATTGGTTGTCCCCTTCAGAGTGGCAGCACTTGGAGGCTCACGTGATAGGTTGACACCCCACTGCAGAAGACAGCTATGCAAATTAAGACATTCATCTGAACAAACCTGGCACCACAAAGATAGCAGGCAAGGCTGGAGGTAGAAAAGTTCTGCTGATGGATGTGAAAAAGGCCCACTGCACCACAGGGAAGGGCCAAGGAGGTCAGGTGGTCTCCCTGCCCACCCCTAAGCATCTGGGACTAACCTAAAAGACTCCCTGTGCTCAAAGAAAAAGGTAGTAGTTCACACACACATCATGATCTTATTATATTTTTAGCCTTGTAACCAGGGCTGATAATCAGCTGCTGTGCACTGTTATGACAGCCCAGTTGTTAAAATATGGAAATATTTCCATACTAGTATGTGACTAGCTGCCAACACAGCTGTTCCTTCTGGGATACCCCCCAGACCTCCTTACAATCCATCAAGTAAAGCGGTAATATCTGGAACAGAAGGTAGTCTCCGGGACCCTGCTCCTGGGCTATACCTGGTATATGTCCTGATTGATTGGTTTCTTTTTTTTTTTTAATATTTTATTGTGAAGGTTTATTAAATAGTCTGAATATCACCGTGGTAGGCAGAATCCTAAGATGCATGCCCCCCCCCATCCTAGATTTATTTCCCACCCTATCCCTCAGGACTGGAAATATGATGAGATAGCATGCTTATGATTATGGTAGTCACGTGGAAAAGGGATTTCTAATATGTAATAAGGTTACTAATCAGGGAGATTATGCAAGCAGGCCTAATATAATCACATGAGTACTTTAAAAACAGAGTTTTCTCCAGCTGGTAGTAGAAAAGAAAGTCAAAGATTTGAAGTACAAGGAGGATTTGAAGCACCGTTGCTGGCTTGTAGATGGAGGGGGCCATGCGGTAAGAAATGTGATTGGCCTCTAGGGGATGAGAGTGGCCCCCAGCTGACAGCTTGCAAGGTTGTGGGGACCTCAGTCCTACAACCACGAGGAAATGAATTTTGCCAACAACGTAAATAAACTTGGAAGGAGATTCTTCCCCAGGGTCTACAGATAAGAGCTCAGCCATGCTGACACCTTGATTTCAGCCTTGTAAAGACCAGCATGACTGGGGTCAAGTAAACCAAGAGGAGAGAAGTAGGAAATGAGGTCAGAGAGGTAGTGGGGTCAGGGGAAGTTCATGTAGGGACTTCATGTAGGGACTTATACTGTGAGTACTTCGGCTTCTACGCTGAGTGAGATGGGGAGTTATGGGAGGCTTTTGAGCAGAAGAGTGGCATGATCTGACTTGTGTTTTAGGAAAATAACTGTGAGCACTGATTGAGAATAGACTGAAGTGGGGCAGGGGCCAAAAGAGAAAGACCAATTATGAGACAATTGCATTAACCTAGACAAGAGCTAATGGTGGCTTAAACGAGGGTGGTCATGGTGGAAGCAATGGGAAGTGGTTAGATTCTGGACATATTTGGAAGACAGACCCAATTTGCTGATGGATCAGATATGAGGTGTGAGTGAAAAAGAGTAACCAAGGATGACACCAAGGTTTTAGGCCTGAGTAAAAGGAAGGGTGGAGTTTCCCCTTACTGAGATGGGGAAGAGTGGGAAAGGAGCAGGCTTGTAGGAGGGCGGAGATGCTGAGTTGGGTTTTAGGTCTGTAAACTTGGAAATGCCTATTAGGCATCTGAGTGGAGATGTTGAGTGGGCAGTGGGTCTGGAGGTGCATACAGGTCTGGAGGTGCAGTCTAGGCTGGAGATTTGGTAATCTTCAGCATATACGTGATATTTAAAGCCATGGGACTAGATAAGGTCACTAAGGGAGTAAGTGTGGACAGAAAAGAGGTAAAAAAAATGAAGCTCAGGGAACTCCAAAATTTAGAGACTGGAAAAATGAAGATAAATCACCCAAAAGTCGATTCCAACTCATAGATAAACAACCAGAGAAGTAGGAGGAAAACCAGGACCATTTTTCTCATCACAGCTTATACTTTTCCCTGTACCAGTACCAGTTCCTATTGAGTCAATTCCGAGTCATGGCAACTCCACGTATGTCAGAGTAGAAACTGTGCTCCATAGGGTTTTCAGTCACTGTGATCTTTCAGAATTACATCGCCAGGCCTTTCTTCCGAGGTACTTCTGAGTGGACTTGAACCGCTAACCTTCGGTTGGCAACTAAGCACGTTAACCATTTGCACCACCCAGGGATACTCAGTATAGTGATAGGATCATATGTTAGCAAGTGGTAGAGCCTGGATTGAACTGAGGTAGTCTAACCCCAAGATCCACGCAAAGAACCACTACACTCTCATATAGACACTTAGCTTGAGGCCAGGACGCACCTGAGATGCTCTTTCACTTCAAGGCCCCTAGCCCCTAGTTATACCACGACTCTGAACTGTCCAGTCTCCAGTCCCTGAACCTACCAGTTCCAGTAACTAAAGATTTCATTATAATCTTGAAGACACAAAGGGTCCCATATCTGCCCTAAATTCCTCCAGGATATGAATCACTGATGCTGTATCTGACATACCCATGTCTGTCTCTTAGCTCCCAAGAGCTGTCTCTTTGGAAAACACAACAAAACATAAACTCTGCCAACTTTCAGTCTCACACAACAGTCCAAACCACAGAAGATATAATAAGTCTAAGGCATAGTATAGCTTCTTTCCAGGTGAAGGAGTTGCTCAATTCCAGCTGTAGGAATTTTATGACTTTGGAGCAGCACCATTTCAAATTTTAATAACTGTCTCTTCCCTTTGGGATGCCCTCGAGCAATCTAGATATTGATATTTCTCATCACAGCTTGTACTTTTCCCTGTTGCCAAACCATTGTCAGGAATCTGATCAGGGATTGCTACATTTCACTAAGGAGAAAGCAAACATTCAGAACCACAGAGGCCATTTAATACTTCCCACCCTCTTGGGTGATGTGGAACATATGAAAACCTGCTGAGAGTCACATCTTAATCAGCCACCTACATTTTTTTGCTAGGTTCTGTAAAAGATACAAGGGCTTGGTGCTCTAGAAGTTATAAAGGGGTTTGGAGTCTAGAGAGGAAGGTCTGACATGAGGAAAATAACAATAGTGCTATTACCAGGAGTACAGTGCAGTGATTAAAGGGAGCATGCGCTCAGGAGTAGTCAGACTGCCTGGATTTGAATCCTAGTTTGCCACTTGTGTGCTTTTGGGTAACTCCTTACCTGCCTGCATCCCACATTCCCAGTCCCTGGTGCACACACTCCACCACCCTCCTCTCAGCCTCAGACTTCCCTAGCGTCACCCTTCCACTTGGATGACTGACTCGCTCACTGTCCCCTGGGTTCTAACTGGAGGGATTCTCTAAGGAGCCTTTCAGCTGGTTCTGGAGACTAAGTTCCTTATTCTGTTTTCCTGAGCTGAGAGCCCCCATCCCAGTTCTCTTGTTCTCCTTTAGTGTGTCCGTTAGATCTCTAAACATCCAGTTTCTTCTCAACTCTGCCCCCAATACTTACAGACAACTCAATGGAAATCATCACACCCATAGAGGGTACAAAGTTCAGAGGTACCAACTCATTTGCATGACAAGAACTCCTCATTCAGTTTACACATCCTGCCTTGAGACATCTTGGCACTGTTCTTTCCCAGATACTTCTTGCATGCCTAAAGCCTCTCTTATATCCACACCAGCAAATGGACTATCCAATGTCCAGCTTCAGGGGGGGAGCATTCTCTCTGCAAACGTTGCAGGTAGCACCAAAGGCTGGGTTTTCAGACTGCTGCATCCTGCCTGAGCCTGGCCTGGCCCTCCCCCTGGCGGTCTGACACAGAATCGGATTTCTTGGTCATTCAGCATCAATACATGCTCATGGTTTTGTCAGCAAACTGTCTGAGAGTCCGCATCTGCTGGGGACAGGAGCCCTTCACCTCAAATTGCTCGGGGTGTACTCTAGCAGGTCTCTGCTGAGCAGCAGCCTCTACTTCCAACAGTAGCATCAGCCTTTGCTGCCTGCTGCTGCATGGCAATGATGTTGATGATGGACAAAGATATAAGTGGAAACGGGAAGAGGGAAAATGAAGGGAGGTTGATTTTTCTTCCCTTGTGCTAAAGGATGCTCAAACAAAGCAGAGCAGATGCTGAGCTGCTCCTCTGCATCTCAGATTCACCTGCCCTGGATGCTCATCAGGAACATCAGTAGTTGTCATGGAGACTCTAACTTGGGTAACTCAAACAGAAACAGGAAGGGCCTGATGTCCAAAGAATACCTCTCCTCTTCTGCTGGCTGAGGTCCTTTACTCTTTCATTCATTCACTTAATAATAAATATTTCTTGTATGGATAAGTAAATGAACTTAACATTTATTGAGAGACTATGGTGTACTGCATTACATTCTTGGCACAGGGGATGCCATAGATGATAGGTGAGCAAGATATATTTGGTCCTCATTCTCATGGAGTCTAAAATCATGGAACTACAGTTTCAAATTCCACCGTTTGCATTTCTGTTCTTCCCCTTAAGACTTCTCCTAACATTTGTTGGTTCATGGACTCCTTTGATAACCTGATGACTATGGACCCTTGCCCGAGAAAAATGCACACGTGAACAAAACATATGCAAAGTTCAGCACAAAATCTCAAGAGAGTTCACAGACATCCTCCCACCATCATTCAGGAATCCCTTGCCTTAAGAATTTGTCCCCAGTTATAATGCAAATATCCCAGGGAAAGGTCATGTTTTGCACTGTTATTAGGTCGCTTATGACTCAGAGTAAATAAGTACATCCAACGCCTTACTGCTTAGAAGCAAGGATGGCAAGACTTTGGCTCACTTACTTTAGACACACCATCAGGAAAGATGAATTGTTAGAAAAAGACATCATGTTTGGCAAAATAGAGATCAGCAAAAATGAGGGGAACCCTTAAGATGGATTGACCATTCGCTACAATAATGAAATCAAACATACCAATGATCATGAAGATGGGGCAGGACTGGGCAGCATTTCATTCTGTTATACATAAGATCACCCTGAGTCAGAGCCAATTAGCCGGCAACTAACAACAACAATCTCTTACCGAGATCAGGTTTTTATATGGTGCCAAGCAAGTGAAAGACACCACGAGGGTAATGCACCTAAGGAGGACTTGAGAGGGGACACCAACAAGAAAAAAAGAGATGGGAGATGCTGAAGGAAAATGTCACCATCATCACAGTGCTGTAAAGGATCAAATCTGTGCAACAGTCCCTAAGCCATAGGTGCCTTCAGCCCCTACATAAAATAACAACTGTCAATGGATGTTCCTCAAATAAAAATGACTGTTTGCATTTCAAAAGATGTCAGAGCTGAGATTCAGGAAGAATTGTTTCTTGCAGAAGATATGGCCTTCCAAAGGATTGCCTCTGGATGTTCTCTTTCTAGGCTACTAATTCCACTTGTGGAAAAATCAAATGCCCATGGTCCAAAGATCATTGCTGAGGAATGTGATTCTTCCCATTGTTGGGGAGTGTGATTCTTCTTGGCTTCTGCCTTATTCCCATTACCTTTGTTCTTGGTGCCAGGAATCAGTTGACTGGAAAGCCAAGAGATAGAAATGTTTTGTAATTCTTGAGCAGCTTGAGATTTAGAAACTAAACATGAGTTCTGAATTAATAATATAAATAAGGTCTCTCTCTCTTCCTGTGGTCACTGGAGCCTTGTGCCATATAGCCTGGCTCGTGAGAGAGGCAGTATGGGCCAGAAGGTGTCCTTTAGCTACAAGATCAAAGCCAGAATACCTAGAAGGAGGATCAGAGGTCACAACACAATGCATTACCTTCCTTGCCTTTTATTTGAGATCTGACAGCAGAATTACCTTATCTCACCTGTCAAAGTAAATCTGCTTCTGTTCAAAAGAGGAAACTAGAGGAGATCTAACAGTAAAAATGGGGAAAAATAGTTGCATTTCTCTCCCCTGCCCCTTTTGCCCTCACAAAACTTTGCTTTTATCCTCTGTACTCTTTCCCAGTTTCCCCTGGACATGCCTGGGCCTATAAAATTGTTAACTAATCACAAAGACTTGATGAAAAATGCATTGTTGTCTCAGAGCTCTTCCTCCTAAAGGTGACATATTGGGAATCTCCCATAGTGAGACAAAAGAAAGTATTGTAGGATTCCTCATTTATTAGGAAATGAACAGCAATTATTAAAGGTTTGGATGACTGGTATTAGAACACTCTCAACTGACATGCATGGTAAAGTAGAGGGTCAGCAAAAAAGAGGAAGACCCTCAACAGGATAGATTGACACAGTGGCTGCAACAATGGGTTCAAACATAGCAACGACTGTGAGGATGGCACAGGACTGGGCAGTGTTTTGTTCTGTTGTACATAGGGTCACTATGAGTTGGAACTGACTTGACAGCACCTAACAACAACAACAAAGATCCTGGAGGTACAGAGAGGTTTCCATCGTTTGATGGATCCTCTGAAAGGTTATGCCACAGAAATTTTCTTTTAATACTTTATTTCATACATTTCATTCAGGCAAACTAACCTCCTCAGAGACATTTTCTGTTGAAGTCCCTTGATCCTTAACCAGGATATGCTGTCTGGCTCATAGTAGGCTCTCAATATCCACTGAGTAAACACATTAATGAATTTTTTTTAATTGTACTTCAGATGAAAGTTTACAGAATAAATAGATTCTCATTAAATGGTTAGTACATATGTTGTTTTATGACAATGGTTAACAACCCCAAGACATGTCAACACTGTCCCTTCTCAACCTTGGGTTCCCTATTACCAGCTTTCCTGTCCCCTCCTGCCTTCTAGTACTTGTCCCTGGACTGTTATGCCCCATTAGTCTCGTTTTGTTTTATGGGGCTGTCTAATCTTTGGCTGAACGGTGAACCTTGGGAGTGACTTCATTACTGAGCTAAAAGGGTGTCCAGGGGTCATACTCTCGGGGTTTCTCCATTCTCTGTCAGGCCAGTAAGTCTGGTCTTTTTTTGTGAGTTAGAATTTTCTTCAACATCCTTCTCCAGCTCTGTCTGGGACTCTCTATTGTGATCCCTGTTAGAGCAGTCAGTGGTAGCAGCCGGGCACCATCCAGTTGTACTGGACTCAGTCTGGTAGAGGCCGTGGTAGTTGTGGTCCATTAGTCCTTTAGGCTAATCTTTCCCTTATATCTTGTTTTCTTCATTCTCCCTTGCTCCCCGAAGGAGTGAGACCAGTGGAGTATCTTAGATGGCTGCTCACAGGCTTTTAAGACCCCAGACGCTACTCACCAAGGTAGAATGTAGAACATTTTCTTTATAAACTGTGTTATGCGAGTTGAGCTAGATGTTCCCCGAGACCATGGTCCCCACAGCCCTCAGCCCAGCAATTCAGTCCCTCAGGGAGTTTGGATGCGTCTATGGAGCTTCTATGACCTTTCCTTGTACAAGTTGTGCTGGCTTCCCCAGTATTGCAAATTAATGAATTTTTTTTGACCACATAAATTAATTTATTGGAAATCACATACTATTTCTAATTCAGGTTCTATGCAATATTTTCACATACAGTAACTATTTACATCAAAGCCCTTTGGTTTCAGAAAGAGAATAGTCATAACGTACCTTAAAAGACAGTCATGTGTTTGACTCACTGTTTTGTTCATTGACATATCCCCACAGAACAGAAAAGAATAGCTCAATAAATCTTAGGTGAAAGAATGATTCTATAGACTATGTCTAAATTGTTCTCAGTTATGTTATTAGTACATAAAATGGGACAACTGGGAAACTCCAAGTTTCCTTGGGGGGGACCCAAAGTGAAAACTATCTTCACAATAATACTTAGGCATTATTTACCTTTTTCCCCACTATTTTAACATTTGCACTGATGTTCCAAAAGCGAAAGTTAGTAAAACTTCCATCAGTGGCATGAAGCTGTATTAGTAGTCATTGTATTCTTCACAGCCATGCACTCATAGAAAAAAAAAAAAAACTGCTAGTTTCACTTTTAACATGCCCTTGATGAAACAGTAACAATCACTGATTTTATTTTGTCTAGATATCTATGAGTATACACATCTTTTTTTGATATCCTATATGACAAAGTTGGTAGACTGCATAAAGCACATAAACTCTTCTCATGTAACACTGTTTTTTTTTATTTTTTTTATTGTACTTTAGATAAAGGTTTGCAGAACAAATAGTTTCTCATTAAACAGTCAGTACACATTTTGTTTTATGACATTGGTTAGCAATCCCATGACATGTCAACACTCTCCCTTATAGACCTTGGAGGACCTTTTTTCTTAAGGATATACATAGCCAAAGTTACAACATTTCAAAAGTTTCTACATTCAGTGACATTGATTACATTCTTCCAGTTGTGCTGCTATTCTCACTATACTTTTCCAAATTATTCCATCACCATTATCTTCAACTCACTGCTCCCTAGGCTTCCCATCAAACCTTTTGAGTTGCTGTTGTCAATTTGATCTCTCATAGATAATTCTTCTTTTTTGTACCTTACATGAAGGTTTGCAGAACAAATAGTTTCTCATTAAACAGTACACGTATTGCCCTATGACGATGGTTAACAACCCCACGACACGTCAACACTTTCTCTTCTCACCTTGGGTTCCCTAATACCAGCTGTCCTTTCCCCTCCTGCCTTCTAGCCCTTGTCCCTGGACTGCTGTGCCTCATTCGTCCCGTTTTGTTTTATGAGGCTGTCCAGTCCCCCGCTGAACGGTGAACTTTGGGAGTGACTTCACCACTGAGCTAAAAGTGTGTCCGGTGGCCATATTCTCGGGGTTTCTCCAGTCTGTCAGGCCAGTAAATCTGATGTTCTTTTTGTGAGTTAGAATTTTGTTCTACATCCTTTTCCAGCTCTGTCTAGGACCCTCTATTGTGATCCCAGTCACAGCAGTCAGTGGTGGTAGCCAGGAACCGTCTAGCTGTACTGGACTCAGTCTGGTGGAGGCTGTGGTAGCTGTGGTCCATTAGTCCTTTGGACTAATCTTTTCCTTGTATCCTGTTCTCTTCATTCTCCCTTGCTCCCGAAGGGGTGAGACCAGTGGAGTA
>NW_004444004.1:5637693-5668853 GCF_000243295.1 Trichechus manatus latirostris | reverse complement strand
TGTCTGCCTTTTCCATGAATTTGTCTATTTTTTCTTCATTTTTGTCTGCTTTTTGCTTCAACTCTTGGATAATTCTGAATATTAGAGATTTGAATTCCCTATCAGTTAGGTCTACTGCCTTTTCTTCTACTGGAAGGTATCTGGTGTTTTATTTTGGACACCGACTGGAATCATCCTGTCCTGTTTTTGTAAATGTTTTGATATTGTCTGCTGTCTTCGGGGCATCCAGTGGTTATTTTGCTTGTTTATTGATTGTAGATTTGTTTGTTTCATCCTGCTCTTTTGTTTTATCTGGTTATGTCTGAGGAGGCGGGCTGTGCGTTCTTTGTTGTTTGCTCATCTATGAGCATACTTTTCACCTCATTCTCCAATGGGCAGGGTCAGTCACTCAGGTATGGTACAGCAGGGCAGGTCCAGCTGAAGGGGAGTTGCTGGGATGGGTTGTTTGTGGCACGTACCAGGGCTGACAGTGTAGACTGGGAATCAGTGCAGGGCAGGTTCCAGTAGGCCATGCCTGTGCTGCTTGGGAGTGTGATATTCAGCACACAGTGCAGGTAGGCAGGAAGGAGGGGGTAGATTGTGATATGTGGAGCTAAGATGGGTATGGGAAAGATGAGAAAGAGGAGAGAGGAACAGGAGCCAAAAACATACACACAAACAAGAGTGCTAAGGGAGCTTGCTATTGGAGTGGAGAGATGAGAGACTCAGAAATGGGGAAAACAAAAATGAAAAAAAATAAACTGGGTAGAATAAAAAATAAATAAAGAAACTGGAAATGAAGAAAGACAAAAAGGGAATAAGAGAGAGAAGAAAAAAAAAAAGAAACAAAAAAACAAGAAAACAGAAATGCCCCCAGGGCTGTCCCTGTGCGTCTGTGTAGAATAAGGGAGTAGCTTCCAAGCCGTGCAGTACTGCCCGGCTAGAAGAGGCTCCCAAGCCAATAAAAGAAAAAGAAAGCAAACAAACAAATCATAACAGAACAAATCAGAGCAAACAAACAAAAAAGCCCAGTGGGTCCCACCAGCGTGGCGGCACAGGCTGGGAAGCAGTTTCACAGTCGAGCAGTGTTTTTCAGCCTTTAAGGAAGAAGCAAAGATGGCTCACAGAGCCAGGTATTTGAGAGAAAGGAGGGAGAGGTGGTGAGAGGTAAGGAAGAAATCTAAAGAAGTGGAAAAAGGCAACACCAGCAGCCAACAAAAGGCACTCAGGGAGCTGGCCAGTGTGGGCGGCTGGAATCAAAGTGACACCGAGGTGAAGCTGGTGCTTCCCGGCCAAGAGACTGTGGCTGCAGGAAGCAGAGGAGGCTAAGTGGGGGTGAATAAGGGTGTGGGGTGGGAAAGCCTATATCGCTGGTTACTGGTTGTTCTGTCTCCTGCTGGAAGCTCAGTGAAACTGCTTTCTCATACCCGCTGTTTGCTGATCTCCGATAGGAGTCTAAGATGGTGGATCTGTGCTGCGGTAGCTGATAGGGGACCTCTGCATGTATCTCTCCTCGCTCTCTGTTCTCTGTCAGTTTCTTATTCCATTCGGTGCTTGGCTGAGTTCTTTATCTCTTCATTTGATGCTTAAGGTTTCAGGATTGACATGTGACTCTGTTTGACTTAGTTGTTCTGATCTTTGCTGCAGAGGGATGGTACGGTGCTTCTGACTATAGTGCCATGTTGCCCGGAAGGCCAAATTAATGACTTTTTAATGGATACAACTTCCCAGAATATTTTAAAGTGTGAAGGCCGGGCAAATGACAAAGCTGACCAAGCCTAAGCTTATTGTCCTCTAGTTCAGGGGTTGGCAAACTTTTTCTGTAAAGGTACAGATGGTGAATATTTTAGGCTTTTTGGGCTGTAAGGTCTCCATCACAACTCCCCAACTCTGCTGCAACTGCCCAAATCTGCTATTGTAACACAAAAGCAGCCACAGGACTTTTAGCCCAGTGGTAAAGTCACTCCTGAGGTTCACTGTTCAGCTGGGGATTGGACAGCCCCATAAAACAAAATGGGACTAATGAGGCACAGCAGTCCAGGGACAAGGACTAGAAGGCAGGTGGGGACAGGAAAGTTGGTGATAGGGAACCCAAGGTTGAGAAAGGACTGTGCTGACACATTGTGGGGTTGTTAACCATTGTCATAGGGCAATATTGTACTAACTGTTTAATGAGAAACTATTTGTTCTGTAAACCTTCATCTAAAGTACAAAAAAAAGAAGAATTATCTATGTGAGATCAAATTGACAACAGCAACTCAAAAGGTTCGATGGGAAGCCTAGGGGGCAGTGAGTTGAAGATAATGGTGATGGAGTAATTTGGAAAAAGATAGTGAGAACAGCAGCACAACTGGAAGAATATAATCGATGTCACTGAATTGTACATGTAGAAATTTTTGAAATGGTGTATCTTTGGCTATGTGTATTTTCACCAAAAAAAAAGAAGGTTCTCCAAGGTCGAGAAGGGAGAGTTTTGACATGTCATGGGGTTGTTAACCAATGTCATAAAACAATATGTGTACTGACTGTTTAATGAGAAACTATTTGTTCTATAAACCTTCATCTAAGTACAATAAAAAAAAAGCAGCCACAGGAAATGTGTAAATGAATGGGCATGACTGTGTGCCAATAAGACTTTATTTGTTGTTGTTGTTGTTAGGTGCCATCGAGTCAGTTCCGACTCATAGCAACCCTGTGTACAATAGAATGAAACACTGCCCGATCCTGTGCCATCCTCACAATCATTGTTATGCGTAAGCCCATTGTTGCAGCCACTGTGTCAATCCATCTTTTTCAGGGTCTTACTCTTTTTCAATAACCCTCTACTTTACCAAGCATGATGTCCTTCTCCAGGGACTGATCCCTCCTGACAACATGTCCAAATTATGTGAGACGTAGTCTTGCCATCCTTGCTTCTAAGGAGCATTCTGGTTTGTACTTCTTCCAAGACAGATTTGTTCATTCTTTTGGCAGTCCATGGTATATTCAATATTCTTCTCCAACATCACAATTCAAAGGCATCAATTCTTCTTCAGTCTTCCTTATTCATCGTCCAAAGACTTTATTTATGGACACTGAAATTTGAAATTCATGTAATTTCCACATGTCATGATTTTTTCCAACCATTGAAAAATGTAAAAACTATTCTTAGCCCACAGACCATACAAAAACAAGTGATGGGCCACGTTTGGCCCGTGGGCTATAGTTAGCCATTCCCTCCTCTAGCTGTTTCAAAATATGTCTCTCTCTTACCTTTGTAGACTGAAGCTCCTTGAAGGCAGGGGCTCCACTTTAGTTTTTCTTTATATTCCCCTTGATGCCTAGTAAAATGTAGGACACATAGTAGGAACTCAGTAAATACTTTTTTACTGACTCATAGAGAGAAGTTTGGGAAAATCTCTGATCTTTCATTTGTCAGAGGGCAGTGGTGGTTCAGGGGTAGAATTCTCGCCTTCCATGATGGAGACCCTGATTTGATTTCCAGCCAATGCACCTCAAGCACAGCCACCACTTGTCTGTCAGTGGAGGCTTGTGTGTTGCAGTGATGAAGAACAGGTTTCAATGGAGCTTCCAGACTAAGACAGGCTAGGAAGAAAGGCCTGGAGATCTATTTCCAAAAATCAACCAGCAAAAACCCTGTGGATCACAATGGTCTGATTCTGTTGTGCCTCAGGTAACCATGAGTTGGGGGTCAACTCAACAGCAGCTAATAACAACAAAATAGTTTTTCAACCATGTTAAAAATAATACATAGCATAGATTTATATCCAAGTGTTTAGTGTTTGGAGATCACTAAGTTTCTATGGCTGTATAGATGATGGATTTCATAGTTATAGTTTATCCGTCTCATGGGTGAATGATTTCGTTTTTAATTTTTTTGGTGATGCCATGTTTTTTCACTACTAGAGTGTGATGCACATCACACACCTGAGACATATTGGTCCCATGGCACGTCACACTTCCTGGTTACACCTGAGCCATAAAATATCGTACTCAACTTTCCAAATATACAGAAAAATACACACGAAATACTGAATAAACATTGCACTTGCTGCACAAAATTGTTATCAGTTTGATTGATAGTGGGTCATATTGGTACCATGTTCCATGAAGCACATCACACTAGTGGAACATATTGGTCCCATGGCCTAGGAAGTGCATCACAAAATGTTTTCACCACCAAAATAACTCATTTACTTGAATATTTCCACATTCCGGTAACTGTACCTTCCCAATAACACAAAGTAGATATTAAACATACTTGCAAGGCTTATCTCGCTGTACAGAAGCCGTAAGACACAAAAATTTCACACAATCACTCCTCCAGGAAGCATCCCTTCATCTGAATGATTCTCAACACTCAAATGTGATACAGACCAACTTCCTTGTTTTTCAGGCAGTTGCGCCAGTATCCGCCACGACACCAGAATGTACTGAAGTGGCTCAAATGCATGCCAATAAACGTCCCGGGCTGGAAAATGTAACTAGGTTATATATCTCTGAGCACTCATGAAAGGGCTATATAGTGCTTCAATACTTTCCAAAGCACATTTGCATATAGTGTCTTATTTGATCCTCACAAGAACTCTGTGAAAGTAGGCCCTATTATCTGCATGTTACAGACGAGGAAACAGGCTTCCAAAGGCTAAGAGGTTAATCTTCACAGCAGCCCAATGAGGTAGGTTCTATTACTAGTTCCATTTTATAGGTGTGGAAACATGCTTACATGGCAAGTTTGTTCATTCCTTCATTCATTCTTTCCACAAGCACTTGAGAGTCTTCTATGTGCAAAGAATTAGAGCAGGGTGAACTCAGGTCAATTGACTCCGAGGTGATATTTAGAAGCTATTGAGAAGATAGAGGTATGGCCTGGGAAGTTAAAAGTAAGTTCCTGATAAATGAGGCAGGAAGTTAGAAGACATATTACGACTGAGTACATGAGACCCGTAACACACCCAAATGGGGACAGACTTGTAGATTTTTCCCTGTGCCAGGTTGTAAGACATACCTTCCTCTTCTGCCCAGGCTCAGAAATGGAAGCCCAGATTGATTTAGTCCCAGTTATTTCTTAAAACTGCAAATCGAGCTAAGCAAACTTCCATTCTGACCACTTACTGATTTCTTGTCTCCCAAGGGAAATGTTCCCCAACTCCCCAACTGAAAGATGGAGGCAGACAGAACAATGTGCGCTCCATGGGCTCGATTTACATCTCTGGGGAACCCCCAGAAAAGGTGGCAAGCAGTTCATTGGGCTCCAGCTCTATACAAACAGTACTACCACATATGCTGTGACTAATGCTCTCAGAATTGTTCAGTGTACAACCTGCACAGCTGAATGCAAGAGTCCTCCAAAGGTCACTCTGAAATAAAAGAATCTGAAGGAAACATAAGCAGGAGAGAAAACTAGACAGCCACAGGCCTGGCTGAGCATACTGAGGGATCTCTTTGTCAAAATCTCAGAATATATTCCTGGCTCAAATCCCTGATCAGGTTCTGTTTCTGTGCCTTTTGAAGGTGCCTTTCTGACACACACGAGTCAGTGAGCATGCTGCTTATTGTGTAATCCCACCCAATGCACTTCCCAGAGACAATATACCTGAGTAGTTACGAGCTTGGGCCCCAGAGTCAGCCTGATCCAGAATTGAATTCTAGCCCACCAGTTACTAGCTGTGTGTCCTCGGGTGGTGCAAACGGTTAACATGCTTGGCTGCTAACCAAAAAGTTGGCAGTTCGTGTCCACCCAGAGGTGCCTTGAAGAAAGGCCTGGTGATCTACTTCCAAAAAACTCAGCCATTGAATACCCTATGAGGCACAGTTCTACTCTCACACATGAGTCGGAATTAATTCAACAGTAACTGGTTTGTTGGGTCATTCTTAGACAAGTTGTTCAACTTTCATAAGCCTGTTTCCTCACCCATAAAATGGAATTAGTAATAGAACCTACTTCATTGGGCTGTTGTTAATACTAAATGACAGGATATGCTGGAAAAATGTAGGTAATATAGTAATGCTGTCATGCAATCTCCAGCATCATTTCTATCACTAAGGCCATATTTTCCAACTACTGATCCTTCTTCTTTGTTTCCAACTTTAGCATTCCAATCACGAGTAATTACCAATGCATCTTGATTGCATGTTTGATAAATTTCAAACTGCAGAAGCTGGTAAAAATCTTCAATTTCTTCATCTTTGGCTTTAGTGGTTGGTGCGTAAATTTGAATAATAGTCATATTAACTAGACTTCCTTGTAGGTGTATGGATATTATCCTATCACTGACAGTGTTGTGCTTCAGGATAGATCTTGAAAGGTTGTTTTTGACAATGAATGCAGCGCAGTTCTTCTTCAATTTGTCATTCCTAGCATAATAGATCATATGATTGTCCAATTCAAAATGGCCAATACCAGTCCATTTCAGCTCACTAATGCTTAGGATATGTATCTTCAAGCATTCCATTCCATTTTTGACAACTTCCAATTTTCCTAGATTCATACTTCGTACATTCCACATCCCGATTATTAATGGATGTTTGCAGCTGTTTCTTCTCATTTTGAGTCATGCCACATAAGCAAATGAAGGTCCCGAAAGCTTTACTCTATTCACATCATTAAGGTCAACTCTACTTTGAGGAGGCAGCTCTTTCCCAGTCATATTTTGAGTGCTTTCCAACCTAAGGGGTTCATCTTTTGGCGCTATATCAGACAATGTTACACTGCTATTCATAAGGTTTTCATTGGACAATTTTTTCAGAAGTAGATTGCCAAGTCCCTCTTCCTAATCTGTCTTAGTCTGGAAGCTCTGCTGAAACCTGTCCACCATGGGTGACCGTGTTAGTATTTGAAATACTGGTGGCATAGCTTCCAGCACCACAGCAACACACAGGCCACCAGAGTACGGCAAACTTTTGCTGTCTGAAATTGATCAAACATGCAATCAAGATACATTGGTAATTACTGGAGATTGGAATGCAAAAGTAGGAACAAAGAAAAAGGATCAGTAGTTGGAAAATATGGCCTTGGTGACAGAAATGACACCAGAGATCACATGATATAATTTTGCAAGACCAATGACTTAATCCATTGCAAATATCTTTTTTCAACAACATAAATGACAACTATACACATGGACCTCACCGGATGGAATACACAGAAATCAAATCGACCACATCTGTAGAAAGAAACAATGAAGAAGCTCAATATCATTAGTCAGAACTAGGCCAGGGGCTGATTTCAGAACAAACCATCAATTGCTCATATGCAAGTTTAAGTTGAAGCTGAAGAAAATTAAATCAAATCCACAAGAGCCAAACTATGGTGTGAGTATATCCCACCTGAATTTAGAGACAATCTCAAGAACAGATTTGACACATTGAACAGTAAGGACTGAAGACCAGACGAGTTGTGGGATGACACCAAGGACATCATACATGAAGAAAGCAAAAGGTCATTTAAAAGACAGGAAATGATGAATGAAGCTTCTATAAACATGTGGATTAAAAAAAAAAGGAAAGAAAGAAAAGATCAAAATGGATGTCAGAAGAGACACTGAAACATGCTCTTGAACAACATAGAGTAGCTAAAGCAAATGGAAGAAATGATGAAGTGAAAGAGCTGAAGAGAAGGTTTCAAAGGGCGGCTCGAGAAGACAAAGTAAAGTATTATAATGAACTGTGCAAAGACCTGGAGTTAGAAAACCAAAAGAGAAGAACATGCTTAGTATTTCTCAAGCTGAAAGAACTGAAGAAAAAATGCAAGCCTCCAATTGCAACATTGAAGGATTCTATGGGCAAAATATTGAACGATGCAGGAAACATCAAAAGAAGACAGAAGGAATACACAGAGTTACTGTACGAAAAAGAATTGGTCAGTGTTCAACCATTTCAGGAGGTAGCATATGATCAAGAACCGATGGTACTGAAGGAAGAGGTCCAAGCTGCACTGAAGGTATTAGCGAACAACAAGGCTCCAGGAATTGATAGAATACCAATTGAGCTGTTTCAACAAATTGATGCAATGCTGGAAGTGCTCACTCATTTTTGCCAAGAAATTTGGAAGACAGCTACCTGGCTAACTGACTGGAAGAGATCCATATACCTGCCCATTCCAAAGAAAGGTGATCCAACAGAATGTGGAAGTTAACAAACAATATCATTATTACCACATGCAAATAAAATTTTGCTGAGGATAATTAAAAGATGGTTGCAGCAGTACATCAACAAGAAACTGCCAGAAATTCAAGCTGGATTCAGAAGAGGACATGGAATGAGGGCTATCATTACTGATGTCAGATGGATCCTGACTGAAAGCATAGAATACCAGAAATATGTTTACTTGTGTTTTATTGACTACGTAAAAGCATTTGACTGTCTGGGTCATAAAAGATTATGTATGACATTGGAAGAATGGGAATTCCAAAACACTTAATTGTGTTCATGCAGAACCTGTATGTAGACCAAGAGGTAGTCATTCAAACAGAAAAAGTGGATATAGTGTGGTTTGAAATCAAGAAAGGGGTGCATCAGGATTGTATCCTTTCACCATACTTATTCAATCTGTATGCTGAGCAACTAATCCGAGAAGATGGAATATATGAAGAACAATGCGGCATCAGGATTGGAGGAAGACTCACTAAAAACCTATGATATGCAGATGACACAACCTTGCTTGCTGAAAGCAAAGAGGCCTTACTGATTAAGACTGAAGACCACAGCCTTCAGTATGGATTACACCCAACATAAAGAAGACAATAATCCTCACAATTGGACCAATAAGCAACATTATGATAAATGGAGAAAAGATTGACGTTGTCAAGGATTTCATTTTACTTGGATCCATAATCAATGCCCATGGAAGCAGCAGTCAAGAAATCAAATGACATATTGCATTGGGTAAATTTGCTGCAAAAGACCTCTTTAAAGTGTTTTAAAGAAAAGCAAAGATGTCACTTGGAGGACTAAGGTGCACCTGATCCAAGCCATGGTATTTTCAGTCTTCTCATATGCATGTGAAAGCTGGACAATGAATAAGGAAGACCAAAGAAGAATTGGTGCCTTTGAATTATGGTTTTGACGAAGAATATTGAATATACCATGGACTGCCAAAAAAAAATGAACAGATCTGTCTTGGAAGAAATACAGCCAGAATGCTTCTTAGAAGCAAGGATGCTGAGATTTCGTCTTACATACTTTGGGCATGTTATCAGGAGGGTGCAGTCCCTGGAGAGGGACACTATGCTTGGTAAAGTAGAGGGTCAGCAAAAAAGAGGAAGACCCTCAACGAGATGGATTGATACAGTGGCTACAACAATGGGCTCAAGTATAACAACGATTGTGAGGATGTCGCAGGACTGGGCAGTGTTCCGTCGAGTTGTACATGGGGTCACTATGAGTCAGAAGTGACTTGAAAGCACCTAACAACAACTAATCCAGAATGATCTCATTTCAAGGTTTTTAATTTATTTACATCTTTGAAGACCATTTCTCTTTATAATGCCACATTTACCAGTTTTGGGTAGACATATCTTTTGGGGGGCACTATTCAGTGTAATACATATGGGGAGTGAGGTGTGGCAGGATGTTAAAGACAGGCTGAGCTTTTCAGGTATTATTCCACTGAATCCTGTGGGGGATACTCTAGTGCTAGAATTATCCCTACATATAGTAAGTGAAGCAAGTATGCAGCAAATTTGCGCGGAAACAGGAGTCAGAAAACTCAGATTCTAGATCTTCTTTACCACTAACTAGAAGTGTAATCCTCATTAAGTACATTTCTCTCTCCAGACCTCAGTTGCCACATCTATATAATTAAGATAACAATCAGTGTCCTACCAACTTCACAGAGTGGTTGTGAGAATCAAATGAAAGGAAGAATGGGAAAGCACTTGGAAAATTGTAAAGCTCTATACAAATGTGGGGTACTGTCTAATGTTCCTTTCTGTGGCAGGCTTACAGGTGAAACACTTGGCATTTCATTTTCTGGTCCATTATGGTTATATCTAGCCAGAAAATACTTATAAAGGTAGTAGGTCCAGAAAACACTTGGGGAGTTCCAATCCCATTACAGAAAAGTACCCCTTATAAGGATGTAAAGAAGAACAATTCTTCCACCATGTGAGCTCATTAGGGCTGGGAATGCAATTTAGAGATTATTTCATTTGGATACCTTCTGGGATATCACAAGAATATTTTTTGCAGTGATTAACTAGAAGCCTGGAGGAAGCAACATGGTTTATTTCCAAGTGTCAACTATGATACACAGATTTTATGATACCCAGAGGCCTCTATGGTGCCATTCTTTCTGACTTTAGGTAGGGCATCCTGCTCTCAAGAAATGGTCTTTGTAGATGTAAATAAGTTAAGGAGATCTCTCTGTCCTATCTTTCCATCAAAACTTGCCCATACTGTGTCCTACTCCATCTAGGCTGGGGAGGATATCAGTTATGAATTCTTTGTTTCCCCTTCTCCCCACTGTTCTCTTGCCATAGTAGCCTGATAAGCCAACTTTGTCCATATTTGCTGGATAGCTTGATATCAATAACACCAGGGGTACACAAGTTATACTTACTTCTCACTGTCCTGTCAACTGAAAGATGGAAGGGGAAATGAGCAAAGAAAGACAGGGAAATGTAGGACAGATGAAGAGCTGCTGGTTAGCTACTTTGGCCTGCTGAATATATCTGGACCAGCAGATAAAATCCCTGAATCAGTGTTTCTGAAAATATGGCTGACAACCACCTGCATCAAAATTGCTTAAAGAAGTTTGTTATATAAGGTAGTTAACTGAGCCTTCTACCCCTAGAGCATTAGTTTTTGTAGCCTACGTTGGTACCCAGAAATCTGAATTTTGGCAAGCACCTCAGGTGATTCTGATACCCACTGAAGTTTGTAAACAAATCCTGATTAGTTCATTCTACTCCAAAGGCCATGCTCAACCTCTGTATTCTTCCTGACTTTTCATACTGTTGCCCTTTCTAGAAAATTCTTTCCCTTTGTCTCTGCTTAGAGATATCCTTGCAGTCTCTCAAGGCTCAGCTCAAATAGACCTTCCTTTGTGATGTCTTCCCTGATTTCTGTTCCCATCTGCAAACAGCTGTGATCTCTCTAGGAGCAATAGGGCAGAATATTGGAGTGTGAGGCAAGTTGGAAGTATTAGTATGGGAGAACTGGTTGGAGCTGGAACATGGGTTATGAGTTTTGCCTTGAGGTTTAGCACCTCTGTTTGTACACTGGATCTGAGGTTATCGTAAGGGCTGGAAACTGTTTAACCAATAAAAAAGTAACATACACTACATCCTTAAAAGGTCAGAATAGTACATTCCAACCACCTAGCAACCATAACTGAGGAGCGGGATTATCAGCCATTTCATGGCTGGAGACTGAGGAGAACCAGACCCACTAGACAATTGCACATATTCAGTAGGGAGAAGGACCTGTTTGTAATACCCACTGAAGGGGCTCTTACAGTTTGGGCAGGGTTAAATGGGCTATTGGTAGGCATAAGTACTAGTGTACAAGGGAGTGTTGGGGGCAATGGATGAGCAGTGGGTTGGAATTGGTAGAAGGGCTCTCTTTATTTCCCTACTGTTTTGCAGCTGAGTCTGTACACTTGAATTGTGGTTGGTATGAGGGCGCTACACTAGAAAAACAAATACCAAAGTAATTCCCAGCAGGCCCAGAATGATTAGAGCAGTAAATTCTAACCACCTGGCATCCTTGGAGAGGAGAGGAGAATGAGTGACTATTTAGAGAGGATATTGGCTCCTTGCTAGAGGACAGGAGGGTTGGTGACAGGGAATTGGCTCTCCACTATATCACTGCACATGTATAGTATGCGGTGGGGGAAGGTGTCGAGAGTATGGTAATACTCATTCAGGGGACTTTCTCTGCTTCAGAGCCTCCAAGAGACTGAGAGAGGCTCAGAATACTTCCATATTTGGAAGATCATTGTATATTTTTAAAATGAATTAAAACCAAAATGGAGTATAAAGCGATGGTATATTTTAAATGCTTACATTTTTAAAAATTGCATTTTTAGCCCTGACGCAAAACTACAAAACAATGTATAACTTCTGGTGGGGTCCATAAATGTGAATTTTTAACAAATGCCACATACGAGTCTGATGCATGCCAACATTTGAGAAGCATGCCCTGGATTCTACCAGGAGAAGAAAGCAGTCCAAGTGAGGTAGACTTCCCTTGAGATGTCAGGGAAAATTAATTCTCTCACCTGTTTTTCCAGTATGTATATCACAGCAATTTATGTCACTTTCCCATCATAGAGAACCAGAGCTAATCTTATGCCTAAACGAAGTAAGCAGCTATTAGTTAATGTGAAGGATACCAAAATGCCCCCCACCCCAAAATATTCCTCCAACCAGTCTGCCGTAGGGCCCAAATTCCTCGGAGTAGATTTTCTTCTTAAGGGTTATTATTAGCTCTGCTCTTGCTGTGTTTGTGCCTGCCACTCTCCCTTTGCATTATATTATAAAGATTTCCAATTTGCTAGGGAAGATGGTTGCTGGCAGGAGATCTGAGAGAATGCATAAGATTTTGTCAAAAGCTGGTAAGAAATTGGCCTTGTAGTTTGATTGCAAGGAAAATAATCTTGAGCTTGGATCTGTTGAGAAATGTGAGATTGAACAGATTTGTTCATTTGACCCAGCTATGGCCATGTGTTCAGGATCTGAGCAAGTCAATGATATCTGAGGGTATGCTCTATAGTCACAGTACATTACACTGGTGCTGTGAACGTAATTAAAATAAATAGACACCCTAGCCTGTTCCATAGGAGCTGACAATCTCAAAGGCAATGCAGAGCACACACATGAATTAGAACACATCTGTCAGGCCATGTGTTATTAAGTGAACAGGCAGGACCACTGTGTATGGTTGTGTAGGTTTTGTCTTGCACAAAGGCACCCAGCCGGGGCTGATCTGGGAGAATGCTCAAAAGTCACGGTTGTAGAGGGTAGAACAGAGAATACAAGAGGGCATCACCACCAAACACTGCAAATCAGCAAGCAAAAGGCCAATGTCTGATTTGCCTATTACATAAGGTGCAAGGCTAGTCCCATGCAGATGAGTGTAATCCTCTTGAGTATCATACATTTAAGGAAATTTTAGATAAATATGACTACAAAAGCCACATCCGTAATCTTGCAGTTCCAATCATATCAGATCAAGGTATGAAAATAAAACAGATCTCTACCTGTCAAATGATCCTGTTGTCCATTTTGTTCATTGCTATGACCCCAACACCTAGCATCTAGGATGCAGTCCATAAATACTTGCGAATGGATACTTACCTTATCACTTAACAGCTCACACTGTTTAACCAATCATACCAGGTGGCCTATTATTTGCTAATCTCAGGATTCAGGGGCTACTTCTGTACTCTAATTGTGTCTTCTTTTCTGTGTGGTATTCCACCCACAACCACTGGACTGTCATCTCTTTTTATCCAGCATCTAGCAGAGTGACTAGAATATGGTAGTTGCTCAACACAGGAATGAAGAATGAATGGATAGATGATGAATTGATACATAATAAATCAATGGAAAAAATTGTTGAGAGGATTATTTGCAATAACTTTCTTCTAAGTTATTATATAGTAGTTCTCAACCTGAGGTCACCTGAACACTAGAAAAATGGAATGGTAGCAATTGGGAACGTTGAGCTGTTTTCAAAATGCTTAGCCAGAATCATATGCTCACCCGAGGGGAGTAGGTACAATGAGGTGCGCCAGAAAGCCCCCTAAGCTAAAAAAAAAGAAAAAAACCTGGTCAAAACTGCTATCACTAATAATAATAGTTAACACATTTGGTAGACAGTCACAAAGTTGCCTATGATTTCTAATGGCCCACTACCTATTTCTGTTCTATGCCAAAATCAAATACTTTCTTTTTTCTAAACCTGTATAAAACTATTTTTTAAAAAAAGATAAAAGACATAACTGCTTATTGCTTAAAACATTCACAAGCAAACAAAAACTAAACTCACATTAGGAGTAAAAAGAAAGTAAGAGCATTTCCAGATACCAGATGTCTAGCTATGTTTATTAGAAAATAGTTGAATACCCATAGGACTTACATCATCATTCTCCCTTTTGAACACGTCTAGAGATCGAATCCAGTGTTTGTAAATGTGGCTCGGTTCATTTTAAGAAATACTTATTGAATTTCTACTTCATTTCAAGAGCTGTGCTAGAGAAACGTAAATGTATATCCAAGGATATCAGACTGGCTATCCTGCGCCATCAAAAGGTAAAATGAGAATTCAAGGTTTGTTCGTATTACAGGCTCAGAAATGTAGGGGAAGAAACCGACAATGTTATAGTTCATACTACATACCAGGCAGTAGCCTAAGCATTTTACATTGACTTCAACAACAATCCAGCTTGATGGGCATTCCCCTCATTTTTACAGTTGAGGAAACTATGACTCAGAGATTTGGATTTACTGGTCTGAGGTCACACTGCTAATAAGTAGCAGAGCAGTATTTCAAACCCTGTCTTGTTTGACTCCCAAGGTATGGCATGCTGCCTCTCACTATTTCATGCTGCCCTTACCTCCTGTCCTCCTCTTCATTCTAAGATGCCTACAGCAATATCCTCTCCCAAGGCAGGCTTTCAGGACAATGATAATTACTATGGCCATAATTGTGTGTGTGTGTATGTGTATGCAATTTATATATTGATGCTCTCTTAGTTGAGGGTCTCATCTAGGGCAGTCAAACCTTTTGCCAGCATATCCCCTAAAGAATTTGAAAAAAAATAAAAACAAATCTATATATCCCTTCATATATTTTTAAGTTGACATCTAGATTTTTCATCATCATTGTAAGCAGTTGCAAAGGATGTAATTTCTGGAATATTGTAAATATTGAATTTTAAAAGTAAATGATTCAATTACTCATTCAAATGTATCCAATGGAATCTCAATGCCATAGAAATTTGTTACTCATCACCATATATTTAAAAAAATACATGGATAAACCCTCCTTTAAAGGCCAGAAAGTTTATATCATTCCTTTTTCTCCTTAAATTCTTACTTCCGTTCCACATCCTCACAGCATTTCCTTCTAATGTAATATAATTTTTGTATTTTACGGTCTTTTATTATTATTGATTACCCTATGATACTTCTTTATAAGAAAGGTATGAATTGAAATTTATTTTCTGTGACCATAAGAAAATAAATGTTAAAATATTTCTTCTGAATTCAGTTATCTTTCAATTATTAGTAGTACACAACTGTTCAAAATAACACAAATAAAGAACAAATTTTGATAATTATTAGACATAACATTCTTTTTACTGGATATGCATGTCTTAAAGATGTGACTAGAGCTTCTTTCCCAGTTAGTTCTTACATCTGTGTATGGATATTGAGTAATATTCAGAAACAGGATTAAGCATCAATTATATTTTTAGTTTTCATTTTTATAGAAGTTTAAGTGCTGGGGAAAGCATTATTTAGGAAGCATTGAGCTTCTGTTTATGGTGATGGGAAATTTGTAAATGGATATTGGTGATGATTGCACTACATGATGATTGTAATTAGTGTCACTAAATTGTACATGTGGAAAATCTTGAATTGGCAAATGTGTTATATATGTCTTTACAATAATAATGAAAGCAAGTGCCAAGAAACCTTGTTCCTATCAATCAGTAGATGGGATGGATAGAGTTTTATTATGCCATTGTCACTCAACTTTTTGAACTCTGAGTTATATGCTAAAAAGTCATATACTGATCTATCAGAAAATAATATTTTTAATGATCTATCATCTGATGTAATTAGTTTCTTCTTAAATTTTACTGAAGGCAAAGAATTATAAACCACCTGACTTAGAAAATAATCTGTTACTTAAGATTAGAGTCATTCAGTTTCTCAATTTCTGGGAAGTCATACTGTGGTAGAAAGCCTCTGAGGTGGCCCCCAATGATCCCTACCTCCTGGTATCTGGGCTCTTGTGCAATCCGCTCCCCTTGAGTATGGGCTGGATGTAGGGACTCACTTCTAACAAAGAGAATATGGCAAAATTGATGTCATTTCTGAGATTAGATTACAAAAAGACCATGGCTTTTCTTTGTCACTCACTCTGAGGGAAGTTAGCTGCCATGTTGTGAGCTTCCCTATGGAGAGGTCCATGTTGCAAGGACCTGAGGGTGGCCTCTAGCCAACAGACAGCAAGGTCCTAAGACCCTCAGTCCGATAGCACAGGAAGAACTGAATCTTGCCAACAACAATGTGAGTGAGCTTTGAGAAAATTCTTCCCTAGTACAAACTTCAGATGTGAACACCAGCCCTGGAAACACCTTAATTGTAACCTTATGAGATATCTCGAGCCAGAGGCACCCGACTTAGCTATGCCCAGATTCCCAAACCACAGAAACTGTGAAACAATAAATGTTAGTTGTTTTAAGATGCTAAGTTTTGGGATAACGCTAAAAAGGCTTTATTAAGACTTATCCAATAATTATCAAATATACCAGCTACTCTTTTACTTAGAGGCATTTTGTTTAACCCAACATATTTGAAAAATCATGATACATAAAATAGAAATTTTATTAATTTTAATACACCTTGATCAATAAATTCGGCATGAGGATTGGAGGAAGACTCATTAACAACCTGCAATACGCAGATGACACAACCTAGCTTGCTGAAAGTAAAGAGGACTTGAAGCACTTACTGATGAAGATCAAAGACCACAGCCTTTAGTATGGATTACACCTCAACATAAAGAAAACGAAAATCCTTACAACTAGACTAATAACATCATGATAAATGGCAAAGAATTGAAGTTGTCAAGGATTTCATTCTTCTGGGATCCATAATCAATGCCTATGGGAGCAACAGTCAAGAAATCAAACGACATATCGCATTGGACAAATCTGCTGCAAAAGACCTCTTCAAAGTGCTAAAAAGAAAAGATGCCGCTTTAAGGACTGAGGTGTGCCTGACCCAAGCCATGATACTTTCAATTGCCTCATATGCATACAAAAACTGGACAATGAAAGAGGAAGACCAAAGAAGAATTGACACATTTTAATTGTGGTGCTGGCAAAGAATATTGAATATACTATGCAGCGCCAGAAGAACAAACGAATCTGTCTTGGAGGATGTACAGCCAGAATGCTCCTTAGAAGAGAGGATGGTGAGACGTCCTCTCACTTACTTTGGGCATGTTATCAGGAGGGACCAATCCCTGGAGAAGAACATCATGCTTGGTAAAGCAAAAAAGAGGAAGACCCCCAGTGAGATGAATTGACACTTTGGCTGCAACAATGGGCTCAAACATATCTACTATGGTGAGGATGGTGCAGGGCCAGGCAGTGTTTCATTCTGTTATACATAGGATCTCTGTGAGTTGGAGGTGACTTAACAGCACCTAACAACCAATAAAATATTTTTATAAAATGCTTTTGTCTTATCATATGCTTTAAATATAATTTTATCAAAACTTTGCAGCTGCATATTTTAAAATTTATAGAAAATATCTACAGGAAAGCTATGAGTTGGAATCAACTCAACAGCAGTGGGTTAGAAAATATCTGTCATATAGCCTCACTGACAAATCCAGTCATCATTTCCAAACCAATGGGCTAATTCAGATTTATTTTTTGTCTCAAAAATGGTGACTTCATAACTGCTAAATGAGAAACTATTTTGTTCTGTAAGCCTTCATCTTAAGTGAGAATAACAGCACAATTGGAAGAGCGTAGTCGATGTCACTGAACTGTGCATGTAGAAATTTTTGAAATGGTGTATCTTTGGCTATGTGTATTTTCACCAAAAAAAAAAAAGGTTGAGAAGTTAGAGGGTTCACATGTTGTGGGGTTGTTAACCAATGTCATAAAACAATATGTGTACTACTGTTTCATGAGAAACTATTTGTTCTGTAAGCCTTCACCTGAAGTACAATAAAAAAAAATGGTGACTTCATTTTTCAACTCAATAAGTATGTTGATACTTATCCCTGTTATGACCATCTCACTTCGAAATTCTAACTCTACAATAGACACACAGATGGAAAGATAGATAGGTAGATAGATAGACAGACAGACAGATAGATAGATACGTAGATAGGTAGGTAGGTAGACAGGTAGATAGGTAGATACAGCATGCAGACTTGCTATGAGTTTGTCTCCTAGATCAAATGAGATGCTATGGAGTTCAATATTTCTTCTAGTGTTATATTTCTTTGCTTTGCATTCACAGGATTTTTCCTTCAGGAGTTCTGTATTCTTTGACAATAGTTGGGAAATGGAGAGGTGAGGTTATTAAAAGAAAATTGTCATCACTCTTGCCACCCCACTCTACAATATCCCAACATCCCAACATTGGCCAAAACACCGTTTCTAATGTCAAGCTTCACTCCTAATAGAAATATGTATAAGGCATAGAATAATATGAAATTCTACCATGGATATATGGTGCTTTAATTAAAGGTGTCTTCTCAAGGGTGGATTATCCAATAAACAAGGTAAGCACAGTGCTTACTTTGCTTACCAGGTCATCTGTAGTGAACAATTTCACATTTTTTCCCCACATCAAAGATTCTGCTTCTAGGTATGGCTGGCATCCATCTCTCTCCACTCCCACAGCACCTTCCTACAGAATCAAAGCTTCTTTTCAAATTTACAATCCCTGACAAGGGCGGATGACCCAGTATGCAAGGCAAGCATGGATTTACTTGTGCTTACTTACTAATCAGTAGTGAACAGTTTCATAATCTGGTAAGCAAGGTAAGCACCATGCTTACTTTGCCTATTGGATAATCTGCCCCTGTGTCTTCTTAATACTTTAGTGTCATGGATCTCTTTGACTGACTGGTAAACCCATAGGGTTTTCAAGGCTATGAACTTTTGGAAGCAGATTGCAGGCCTGTCTTCTGAGGCACCTCTGGGGTGGGTACTAACTGCCAATCTTTCAGCTAATAGTTGACCTCTTAACTGTTTGTAGTATCCAGGGACTACTGATAAAGGGCTAGAATCCAAAATACACAAAGAACTTTTAAAACTCAACAAAAAAGACAAACTTATTTTAAAAAATGGTCAAAGGATTTGAATAGACATTACTCCAAAGGAGATATACAAATGGCCAATGAGCACATGGTAACATAGTCAAAATCCTTAGTCATTAGAGAAATGAAAGTCAAAACAAAGAGATACAACTTCACACTCACTACCCACTGCCTTTGAGTCGATTCCAGCTCATAGTGACCCCATAGGGTTTCCAAGGCTGTAATCTTTACAGAAGCAGACTGCCACATCTTTCTCCCGTGGAGCCACCAGTGGTTTCTAACCGCCGACCTTTTAGTTAGCAGTCAGTTTCTTTAACCACTGCACCACCAGGGCTCCTTTCACACGCACTAGGATGACTATAATAAAAGAGATGGACTATAACAAGTATTGGTGAGGATGCAAAGAAATTGTACCCCTCATATATTGCTGATGGGAATATAAAATGATGCAGCTACTGTGGAAAATAATTTGGCAGTTCTTCAAAAAAAGTCAGTTACCATATGACCCAGCAATTAATTGTACTCCTATGTGTACAGCAAAGAGAATTGAAAATATATGTCCCGACAAAAACTTATACACAAATGTCGTACCAGTATTATTCATAATAGCCAAAGAGTGGAAACAACTCAAATGTCCATCAACTGATGAGTGGATAAACAAGATGTGGTAATACCATACTATGGAATATTATTCAGCAATTGAAAGGAATGAAGTACTGATATATGCTACAACTTGGATGAACCTTGAGAAAATTATGCTAAGTGAAAAAATCACACACAAATGACCAACATTGTATGATTCCATTTATATGAAATATCCAGAATAGACAAATCCATACATGCCAGGGGTAGGGATGGGGAGTGTTTGGGGTGGGGGTGGGGTGACTGCTAATGGATGTTGTTGTTGTTAGGTGCTGTTGAGTTAGTTCCAACTCATAGCAACCCTATGTACAACAAAACAAAACACTGCCCAGTCCAGCGCCATCCTCACAATTGTTATGATGCTTGAGCCCATTGTTGCAGCCACTGTGTCAATCCATCTTGTTGAGGGTCTTCCTCTTTTTTGCTTACCTTCTACTTTATCAAGCATGATGTCCTTCTCCAGGGACTGATCCCTCCTGATAACATGTCCAAAGTATGTGAGACGTAGTCTTGCCATCCTTGCCTCCAAGGAGCATTCTGCCTGTATTTCTTCCAAGACAGATTTGTTCTTTCTTTTGGCAGTCCATGGTATATTCCATATTCTTCACCAACACCTAATTCAAAGGTTTGAATTCTTTTTTGGTCTTCCTTATTCATTGTCCAGCTCTCACGTGCATATGAAGCAATTGAAAACAGCATGGCTTGGGTCAGGTGAACCTTGGTCTTCAAGGTGACATCTTTGTTTTTTAACACTTTAAAGAGGTCTCTTGCAGCAGATTTGCCCAATGCAATGCGTCGATTGATTTCTTGACTGCTGCTTCCATGGGTGTTGTCTTAGGCTGGGTTCTCTAGAGAAGCAAAACCAATAAAGCATATAAATATATATAGACAGAGATTTATATCAAGAAAATGGCTCATGCAGTTGTAGAGGCTGTAACATCCCAAGTCCATGGGTCAGGATAGAGGCTTCTCCTGATTCACATAGCCACAGGGGCTGGTGAACCCAAGATCAGCAGGTCAGAAAGCAGGGCTGTTGCTCTCAGGCTGTGAAGATTGACAAATCCCAAGACTGGCAGGCAAGATGACAAGTAAGCTGCAAGCTCAAGTCCCAAGAACTGGAGGTCAGAAAAAGAGGAGCCAGCTGCAGGATCCAGAACAAGCAAAAGCCCCCAAGCCCTGCTAGAACATCCGCCCACACTCGATGCAGGCCACATGCCCAAGGAAACTCCCCTTCAACCGATTGGCTAGTCATAGCAGATCTCATCATGGAGGTGACCACATATCAAATCTCAACAGGGAAGTGACCACAACATTACACGACTGCCAAAATACTGAGAATCATGGCCCAGCCAAGTTAACACACAATCTTAACCATCACAGGTGTTGACTGTGGAGCCAAGTAAAATGAAATCCTTGACGACTTTACAATCTTTTCTCTGTTTATCATGACGTTGCTTATTGGTCCAGTTGTGAGGATTTTTGTTTTCTTTATGTTGAGGTGTAATCCATACTGAAGGCTGTGGTCTTTGATCTTCATCAATAAGTGCTTCAAGTCCTCTTCACTTTCAGCAAGTAAGGTTGTGTCATCTGCATATTACAAGTTGTTAATGAGTCTTCCTCCAAACCTGATGCCGCATTCTTCTTCAGATAGTCCAACTTCTTGGATTATTTGCTCAACATAAAGATTGAATAAGTATGGTGGAAGGATACAACCCTGATGCACACTTTTCCTGATTTTAAACCACGCAGTATCCCCTTATTCTGTCCAAACGACTACCTCTTGGTCTATGTACAGGTTCAGCATGAGCCCAACTAAGTATTCTGAAATTCCTGCTCTTCGAAACGTTATCCATAATTTGTTATGATCCACACAGTCGAATGCCTTTGCGTAGTCAATAAAACACAGGTAAACATCTTTCTGGTATTCTCTGCTTTCAGCCAAGATCCACCTGACATCAGCAATGATACCCCTTGTTTGGCGTCTTCTTCTGAGTCTGGCTTGAATTTTTGGCACTATTTTTGTTGTCGTTGTACTTTTAGTGAAAGTTTACAATTCAAGTTAATCTCTCATACAAAATTTATACATACATTGTTATGTGACCCTAGTTGCTCTCCCTATACTGTGACAGCACACTCCTCCTTTCCACCCCGATTTCTTGTGTCCATTCAACCAGCTCCTGACCCTCTCTGCCTTCTCATCTCACCTCTGGACAAGAGCTGCCCATTTAGTCTCATGTATCTACTTGAGCTAAGAAGCACACTCTTCACGAGTATCATTTTATGTCCCATAGTCCAGCCTAATCTTTGTCTGAAGAGTTGGCCTCAGGAATGGTTTTAATTCTGGGGTGACAGAGAGTCCAGGGGCCATGCTTTCTGGGGTTCCTCCAGTCCCAGTCAGACCATTAAGTCTGGTCTTTTTACTAGAATTTGAGTTCTGCACCCTACTTTTCTCCTGCTCCATCAGGGACTCTCTGCTGTGTTCCCTGTCAGGGTGGTCATTGGTGGTAGCTAGGCACCATATAGTTCTGGTCTCAGGCTGATGCAGTCTCTGGTTTATGTGGCCTTTTCTGTGTCTTGGGCTAATACTTTCCTTGTGACTTTTGTGTTCTTCATTCTCCTTTACTCCAGTTGGGTTGGGACCCATTGATGCATCTTAGATGGCTGCTTGCTAGCTTTTAAGACCCCAGACAGAATTTCTGGCACTCTTGATGTACTTATGCAACCATTTTTGAATTATCTTCAGCATAATTTTACTTGCATATGATATTAATGTTATTGTTCAATAATTTCTGTATTCGGTTGGATTACCTTGCTTTGGAATAGTCACAGTCAGTTGGCCAGGTAGCTGTTTTCCAAATTTTCTGGCATGAATGAGCATTCCCAGTATTGCATCCACTTGTTGAAACATCTCAGTTGGTATTCTGTCAATTCCTGGGCCTTGTTTTTCGCCAGTGCCTTCAGTGCAGCTTGGACCTCTCGGTTCCTGATCATATGCTACCTCCTGAAGTGATTGAACATCAACCAATTCTTTTTGGTGACACAGTGACTCTGTGTATTACTTCCATCTTCTTTTGATGCTTCTTGCGTCATTCAATGTTTTCCCCATAGAATCCTTCAACACTGCAACTCGAGGCTTGAATTTTTTCTTCAGTTCTTTTAGCTTGAGAAATGCTGAGGGTGTTCTTTCATTTTGATTTTCTAACTCCAAGTCTTTGCATATTTCATGATAGTACTTTATCTTCTTGAGCCTCCTTTTGAAATCTTTTGGTTAGATCTTTTACTTCGTCATTTCTTCTTTTTGTTTTAGCTACTCTATGCTCAAGAGCAAGTTTCAGAGTCTCTTCTGACATCTACTTTGGTCTTCTTTTTTCTTTTCTGTCTTTTCAATGACCTTTTGCTTTCTTTGTGTATGATGTCCTTGATGTCACTCCACAACTCATCTGGTCTTCAGTCATTAGTGTTCAATATGTCAAATCTATTCTTGAATGGTCTCTAAATTCAGATGGGATATACTCAAGGTTGTACCTTGGGTCTCATGGACTTGTTTTAATTTTCTTCAGCTTCAACATGAACTTGCATATGATCAATTGATGGTCTGTTCCACAGTCGGCCCCTGGCCTTGTTCTAACTTATGATATTGAGCTTCTCCATCGTCTCTTTCCACAGATGTAGTCGATTGATTTCTGTGTATTCCATCTGGTGAGGTTCATGTGTATAGTTGCCATTTATCTTGTTGAAAAAGGGTATTTGCAATCAATAAGTCATTGGTCTTGCCAAATTCTATCATGTGATCTCCAGTGTTGTTTCTATTACCAAGGCCATATTTTCTAACTGCTGATCCTTCTTCTTTGTTCCAACTTTTGCATTCCAATCACCAGTAATTATCAATGAATCCTGATTGCATGTTTGATCAATTTCAGACTGCAGAAGTTGGTAAAAATCTTCAATTTTCTCATCTTTGGCATTAGTGGTTGGTGTGTAAATTTGAATAATAGTCGTATTAATTGGTCTTCCTTGTAGGCGTATGGATATTGTCACCTACAGCATTGTACTTCAGGATGGATCTTGAAATGTTCTTTTTGATGATGACTGCGACACCATTCCTCTTCAGTTTGTCATTCCCAGCATAGTCCGATTCAAACTGGCCAGCACCAGTCCATTTCAGCTCACTAATGCCTAGGATATTGATCTTCAAGTGTTCCATTTCATTTTTGAAAACTTCCAATTTTCTTTGATTCATACTTCATACATTCCACATTCTAATTATTAATCAATGTTCGCAGCTGTTTCTTCTATATATATATAATCTCAAAACCCAAGGTAATAAAACAAATAACCCGATAAAAAATGCAGAAACGATCTGAATAGACACTTCACCACAAAGGATATATGGATGGCAAACAAGTATATGCAAAGATGCTCAACACTATTAACTATTTTGGAAAAGCATATTAAAACCACTATGTACCGATTAGAGCAGAGGGTCAGCAAAAAAGAGGAAGACCCTCAATGAGATGGATTGACATGATGTCTGCAACAATGGGCTCAAGCATAACAACGATCTCGGGGATGGCACAGGAACTGGCAGTGTTTCGTTCTGTCGTACACAGGGTCGCTATGAGTCGGAACTGATTCAACAGCACCTAACAACATGTACATATTAGAATTGCTAAAATTTAAAAACCTGACAAGTGCTGGCAATGATACAGAAACTGGTGAAAATGCAAAATGGTACAGCCACTCTGGAAAACAGTTTGGCAGTTTCTTACAAAACTAAATACACACTTACCACATGATATAACAATACCACCCTAGATATTTAACCTAAAGAAATTAAACTAATGTTCACACAAAAATCTATACAAGAATGTTCATAGCAGCTCTATTCATAATGACTAAAAACTGGAAACAACCCAGATGTCCTTCAGTGGGTGAATGAATAAACAAACTGCGATACATCCATATAACAGAAAACTGCTCAGCACACTTCACATTTCTTTTTTATAAAGGAATAGACTAATGATACATGCATAAACATTGATGAATCTCAAAGGCATTATGAAACAAGCCAGTCTCAGAAAGATTACCTACTATATGATTCCATTTATGTGACATTTTGGAAAAGGTAAAACTATAGGGACAGAGAACAGAGCAGTGGTTACCAAGGGTAGGGGTCAGCAGAGAGTTTGATTACAAAAGGACAACACTCGGTAATTTTGGGGATACTGTTCTGTATCCTGTTTGTGGTGATGGTTACATGAGTCCATGGAGGTCTTAAAACTCCTCTGTATATGTGTATGTATGTATGTATAAATGTGTGTGTACACATCATAACCAACATATACATACATATGTATGCATATATACATATATATACACACACACGTACATACATACACACACTTGTAAAAACTCATTGAACACTTAAAATGGGTGAATTGTATTATATATAAGTTATACCCCAATAAAGTTGAGTTTTAAAAAAAGCCTCCCCTATCCCACTCCTTAAAAATAACTACTGTTAACAGTTTAGTGTGTACCTGTTTAGTACATGTAAGTATGCAATATGAAGGATTTTTTTGGTGACATATATGGATCATTAACATAATATATATTGTATATTGCTTTTTCCACACAGAGGTCTTGGAGTTTTTATATATATATACATATAATGTTTATGGTTTACTATAATTTTAATAGTGATATTGTATAACATTTAATAGTGATATTGTATGGCTATAACATAATTTATTTAACCAGGTTTCTACTGTTGGATATTTAGGTTGCTACCAGTTTTTTGCTATCACAAGCCATGCTACAGTGAATGGCCCTGTACATACATCTTTTTGCAAGTATATTGATAAATTTCTAAAAGTGGGATTACTGGGTTACGCACAAGGTATGTGTAATTTGAATTTTTATAACCAATGACAGATTGCCCTCCAAAGAAGCAAGTAGAGATTTTAAACTGAGACATGGGTTCATTTTGCAGTTTCCCACCCCGAATCTTTGATCTCCTGTCTTTTATAGGATCATGCTGATATCGAGTGGAAGTTTGCAAGGACAAAGCTCTGGATGAGTTATTTTGATGAAGGTGGCACCTTGCCACCTCCTTTCAACATCATCCCCAGTCCCAAGTCATTTCTATACCTTGGTAACTGGTTCAACAACACCTTCTGCCCCAAAAGAGACCCTGATGGTAGACGGAGAAGGCACAACCTAAGAAGCTTCACAGTAAGGCTTTTTAAAATTTTGCTTCTTTTAAAAATAAAACTTTCCTCCTGCCCTCCTTTGTAACACTCCCTTTCCTAAACATCATAAAATCATTCCAACCTACAGATGTTTTAGGGATTTGTCAAGTAGGAGCTCCTGTGTCATTCTCCAGTCCTGATATGTATGGTTGGGTAGGGTGGGGATGAGTGTGTGCTGGTAGACTGCTGATATAACCTCTGTCCATTTTAAATTACAGGAACGCCATGCTGACAGCCTGATACAGAATCAACATTACCAGGTAAAGCTTCCTCACAGGGACTAAGCACAATAATTCTTGACTAGTTCTGTGGAGTAGAAGCAAAATCCGCTTTAGCTATATCTGGACATGGTCCCTTCAGACTAGAGTAGGAGACTTGGAAAGGCTGCAAGTCATCAAAAGCTGAAGCATCTTCTCAGAGTGGAATCACCTGCTTTATAATCCTGTTGTTAGCCCTTTAGCAATGCCTCAGCTTTGATTAGCAACATCCATGACTTAGAAAACTATCTTCTTAGAGATTAGATAAAATAGAATATGTGGCTGTTCAGTCAGTCTACTAATGGTTATTGAGTACCTACTATACATCTAGGCTAGATACTGGGGAAGTCACTATAAACTAGAAAGACGTCTTTCTGCCTTATGAAGTTTGTTATCTAGTAAGGATGAAAGACATTAAACAAATCATAATAAATATTAAGTGATTACAAGGGTATAACCTGGTTTGAAGAATAAGTACAGAGGGTTATGGGATACATACTAGGTAAGGAATATATAATAGGAGGAAGCTAACCTCAGTGAAGTAAAAGCTTATCTGAATGTTAGGAACTTAGGTCTTCCTGAATTATAAACATGACTTTAATCAAAGAAATAGATAAGCACTTCAGCATTTTAAAAAGTAATTATCCTAATAAACATTAGGGCAATATTTTTGGAGCCCTGGTGGCGTGGTGCTTAAGATCTCTGCTGCTAACCAAAAGATTGGCAGTTCGAATCCACCAGGCACTGCCTGGAAACCCTATGGGGCAGGGTTCTACTCTGTCTTATAGGGTCGCTATGAGTCGGAATCGACTCGACGGCAAAGCAATCCCACCAGCCAGAAAACAACTAAGCTTCCAAATATCAGAAACAGGAGTCCCTGGGTGGTGCAAATGGGTGAGCGCTTGACTACTAGCAGAAAAGTTGACAATTTGAACCCACCCAGCGGTGCCTCAGAAGACAGGGCTAGTGATCTGCCCTGTGGTGCAGTTAGTTCTACTCTACATGCATGGGATCACCATGAGTCAGTCGACTGAGGGCAACTAACAACAACAACAGAGACAGAAAACAAATATCAGAAACATTTGAGATTAATCGTTGCAAATTATAAATAAAAGACTACCATCTCTCACCTTCCTGATCAAAAGAAACCCAAAGTAGGAAAATTGTCTGCCAGCTTGGAGAAATTTGTCCTTAGAGATTCTACAGGTCACTTCCCCTAACTTTGTTCCTTCTAGGCCATAAGTAACAAAGAGAAACCCTTCTTTCACTACTCCTGCCTCCAACCCTTACTATTTTCACAATAATGAGTCATGCAAGAATTATTGCCTTCATTTTTTGCTTCACAGTCTCACAAAAAATTTGGTTCCTGGGCGTTTCAGTGACTTCTTCAAGTTCACACAGTAGCAGCAATAATATATATAACATTGGCTATTATTACTATAAGAGCCCTGGTGGTACAGTGGTTAAACCACTAACCAAAAGGTCAGTGGTTTGAACCCACCTGCTCTGTGGGAGAAAGATGTGGCTGTCTGCTTTCTTAGAGATTTACAGGCTTGGAAACCCTATGGGGCAGTTCTACTCTGTCCTATAGGATCACTATGAGTTGGAATTGGCTCGACAGCAGTAGGTTTGGTTTGGGTTATTACTATAGACGTTGAAATCAGATTGAATTAGCATTGAATTCTAATTTTGCCATTTACTACTCGTGTGAACTTGGACAAGTCACTTAACCTCACTAAGCCTCATTTCCTCATCTGTAAAATGGGGATAATAATAAAACTTAACTCACAGTGTTGTTGTAAGAATTGAGTGGTGAATATGTATGTATGTATGTGTGTGTTTCTATATATAGCCTGGAATAGTGCCTGACACATTGCAATAAATGGTAGCTATCATCATCCTGATCACTAATACAAAGCACAGTGACCATGTGTGGGCCATTCCTCCAGAGGATAAATAAGAGACCATTTCTGTGAATGAGAAGTGTAGATTAACTCTGATAAAAATATTGAAATCAGTAGACTTAGTGACATTGAAGAATGACTTTCTTTTTATTTTTTTTAATTGTAATTTAAGTTAACGTTTAAAATTCAAGTTAGTGTCTCATACAAAAATTTATACATACATTGTTATGTGACCCTAATTGCTCTCCCTATACTCTAACAGCACATTCCTCCTTTCCATCCCTGATTTCCTGTGTCCATTCAACCAGTTCCTAACCCTCTCTGCCTTCCCATCTCACCTCTGGACAGGAGCTGCCCATTTAGTCTCATGTATCTACTTGGGATAAGAAGCACACTCTTCATGAGTATCATTTTAGTCCAGTCTAATCTTTGACTGAACAGTTGGCCTCGGGAATGGTTTTAGTTCTGAGTTGACAGAGAGTCCGGGGGACATGCTTTCTGGGATTCCTCCACTCTCAGTCAGACCATTAAGTCTGGTCTTTTTACTAGAATTGGAGTTTTGCACCCCACTTTCCTCCTGCTCCAACAGGGACACTCTGTTGTGTTCCCTGTCAGGGTGGTCATTGGTGGTAACTGGGCACTATCTAGTTCTTCTGGTCTCAGGCTGTTGCAGTCTCTGGTTTATGTGGCCTTTTCTGTCTCTTGGGCTAATGCTTTCCTTGTGACTTTGGTGTTGAACAATGACTTTCTCAACTCTAAAAAAGAGGAAAAATTCTCATCTTACTAGGAGGATTAAAGTTTAATCCTGCCTGAAGGGAAAGGATATTGACTATGACCATTCAAGGATTATTCCACTCATTGTTCTATAAATGTTGACTCCATGTTTACCTTATGCTTGGGTGAACATTTTTCCTGTAAGATGAATTTAATTTTACTGGCTCACTCTGCCACCAAATTAGCCATACACACACACAAAAAAAAAAAATTCTTGACTTCCGGCAAAATGGCACCACACCATCCCTCCACAGCAAAGATCCGAAAAACTAAGCCACACAGAGGAAACAGCAATCCTGAAACCCTAAAACATCAAATGAAGAGACAAAAAACTCAGCCAAACACCAAATGGAGTGAGAAAACTGACAGAGAACAGAGAGTGAGGAGAGAATCATGCAGAGGTCCCTTATCAGCTAACGCAGCGTGGATCCGCCATCTCGGACTCCTATCAGAGACCAGCAAATAGGGGATACGAGAAAGCAGCTTCACGGAGCTTCCAGCAGGAGACAAAACAACCAGTAATTTATGATATATGCTTTCCCACCCCCCATCCTTCTTCACCCCCACTCGGCCTCCTCTGCTTCCCGCGGCCACAATCTCTTGGCCAGGAAGCACTGGCTGCTTGGATTCCACCCACCTGCACTGGCTGGCTCCCTGAGTGCCATTTCTTGGCTGCTGGGGTTGCTTTTTTCCACTTCTTTTGATTTCTTCCTCACCTCTCACTACCTCTCCCCCTTTCGCTCAAATACGTGGCTCTATGTGCCATCTTTGCTTCTTCCTTGGGGGCTGCAGAGCTCCATTCAAGTGTGGAACTGCTACCTGGTCTGGGCTGCCATGCTGGTGGGATCCTGGGGTTTTTGTTTGTTTGTTTGTTTTGAATTGTTTGTTTGTTTTCTTTTCCTTTTCTGGAGTTGGGAGCCTGTTCTGGCTGGGCAGTGCTGCACAGCTTGGGACCTACCCCCTCAGCTTCAGCAGAGGTGCAGAGGGATCCCTGGGGGCATTTCTTTTCTTGTGGTTTTTTTTCTTCCAGTTTTTTGGGGCTTTTCTTGTTCTTTTTTTTTTAAATTTGTTTTGTTTTCTTTTCCCTGTTTTTCCCTTTTTGTCGTTCTCCATTACTCAATTTCTCGTCTCTCTATACCTTCCTTCTCTTCCTGTTCCCTGAATACCTGGCACTGAATACCTCTATGCCTTTTAGCCAGGCTGTACAGCAACACCTGGGAACAACTTCCCCAGACCTCGTAGCTGCACCGGTGGGATCCCTGGGAACTTTCCTGTTCTTTTTTCTTTCTAATTTTTATTTATTCATTCTTTTCTTTTTTTTTCTTCTTTCCCTTTTTGTTTTTCTCCATGTCTCAGTCTCTCATCTTTCCACTACAATGGCAAGCTCCCCTAGCACTCTTTTTTGTTTGTTTATATGTTTTTGGCTCCATTTCCTCTCTCCTCTCTCCCATATCCATCTTAGCTCCACAAATAACAATCTCCCCCCTCTATCCTGCCTACCTGCACCGTGTGCTTAACATCACACCACCAAGCAGCACAGGCACGGCCTATCAGAACCTGCCCTGCACTGATTACTGACCCGCCCTGGTGGCTGGATTAAGTGCCACAAACAACCCATCCGAGCAACTCCTCTTCAGCTAGACCTGCCCTGCTGTACCATATCTGAGCAACTGACCCTGCCAATTGTAGAAGGAGGCAAAAAGTATCGTGCCCACAGACGAGCAAACAACAAAGAACACACAGCCCACCTGCTCAGCCATAGCCAAATAAAAAAAAAAGGACGAAACAAACAAACCTACAAACAATAAATGAGAAAAATAACTATTGAATGCCCTGAAAACAGCAGACAATATCAAAACATTTACAAAAATAGGACAGGAAGGTTCCAGTAGGCGTCCAAAATAAAACACCAGATGACTTTCCAGAGGAAGAAAAGGCACTAGAAATAACTGCTAGGGAATTCAAATCTCTAATACTGAGAATTGTCCAAGAGTTGAAGCAAAAACCAGACAAAAATGAGGAAAAAATAGACAAATTCATGGAAAAGGCAGACAAATTCATGGAATATACAGACCAAAAAAATGGAAGAATTCAGGAAAATAATGCAGGAAAAAAATGTCAAAATAAATTCACAACCAGAAATTATACAAAAACAACAATTAGAAATCCAAAAGATAAACAACAAGATTTCAGAAACGGACAGTGTCATAAAAGGGCTGAGGAGCAGATTTGAAACAGTGGAAGACAGGATCAGTGGAATTGAAGACAAACACTTGGATACAACTCTGTTTCAGGAAAACTCAGAAAAAAGAACAAAGAAAGAGACC
>NW_004444004.1:5610955-5632268 GCF_000243295.1 Trichechus manatus latirostris | reverse complement strand
AGGGAGAGTGTTGACATGTCGTGGGGTTGTTAACCAATGTCATAAAACAATATGTGTACTACTGTTTAATGAGAAACTATTAGTTCTGTAAACCTTCACCCGAAGTACAATAAAAAAAAAAAAAAGTTAATAAAAAAAATTCTTCATTTCGCCAGTCAACTTAACTGATTTTTTTTGCAGAAATGTGGCTGGATCCTGTGAGGATTTTCTATTGCAAAGACAGTCTAAGCATGTTTTATTTCCTTGGTTGGTTTCCTATTTTACTGAGAGCCTGAGAAAGAATGAATCTCTGCATTTTTTTTTTTTATTTCCAGGAAGTTATCAGGAATTTAGTCAAAAGGTATGTGGCTGCTATGATAAGAAATTCCAAAACAAATGAGGGATTGACAGAAGAAAATTTTAAGGTAAATTAATCATAAAGTGGTTTAACTTCTCATTTAACATTTCTTCAGCATCATTTAATCTTCACAGTTTGAGGTTTTTAGTGATGGCCTTTCAGCAAAAGGAGCCCTGTTGGTGCAGTGGGATGATACTAGTGATGGCTTCCGTAAAGATTACAGCCTCGGAAACCCTGTGAGGCAGTTCTACTCTGTTCTGTAGGGTCTCTAGTAGTCGGAATCGACTCAACGGCATTGGGTTTGGTTTTTGGTTTATAATACAAAAACACCAGCTATAATTCTTATTCTCTCTCTTAGAATTGTCTGTTGGCTAGTAGATGGAGAGATTTGACTAATGTCTGTCACACCACAATCACCTTTATGAATAAAAGAAATCTTTCTTATGCATTCTTTTAATATTCTGGGTATTTCTCAGTATTGGAATTGAGTGCTTTAAATGATGTGGCAAAGATGCCTGCGAAGGGGCAAGATAGCAAACGGAAGATGCCTGGAGACTTAGAGGCCTTCTTCACTCAAAAGATATAAGATAAAGACAAAAAAAAAATTATTAGATCTAAAGTCTTAAGAAACCCTACCATTAATACATTAATATTCTTCTTATATTAGTGTAAGGAGCCTGGATGGCACAAGCAGTTTTCGATCTGCAGCTAACCGAAAGGTTGGCAGTTTTAATCCGCCCGCTGGATCCACAGAAGGAAAGGCCTGAGGGTCTGCTTCCTTAAAGATTACAGCCAAGAAAGTCCTATGGAGCAGTTCTACTCTATAACACATGGGGTCTGCATGAATCGGGGGCCGACTCACGGCCAATAACAACAATATTAGCATTAGCCTAAAACAGTGGTTCTCAACCAGGGCACATCTGGCCATGTCAGGAACCATTTTTGGTTGTCACACTAGGGTGTGTGTGCTACTAGATCTAGTGGGTGAGGCCAGGGATGCTACTAAACTTTATACAATGCAGAGGACAGGCCCCCACAACAAATAATTATCCATCCCAAAATGTCAAGTTTGACAAACCCTATCCTAGAACACATATGTATTTTGTAAGGCACATAAGAAGGTTGTTATCGTAATCTAGACACATAACTCATCTACTGAGGAACTGCTGTGTGCCAAGCACTCTGCTAGGTGCTGGGCTACAGCGGTGAACAAGATATAATCAGTCCCTGCCCTCATGTAGTGACAAACTAACAATAATAATATAAGGTGATGAGTGACTGGGTGTTCTGACAGGGTAAACACAGAGTACTATGGAAACACAGAGAGGAGGGACACTTAACTGAGACTTCGGGAGTCAGGACAGGCTTATCAGAGGAAGCGATGTTTAGCTGAGGCCAAGTAAAAGGGGTGCTGGGGAGAAGAGCATTCCAGGCAGAAAGCACAGCACAGGCAAAGGCCCAGAGGCAAGGAAGAGTATGGTTCCACATGGCTGGACAGTAGAGAGCCTGGGAAAAGTGTAGGGAGAGATGCGACTGGAGAGATTGACAGGTACCAGGTCTTGAAAGACTTTGTAGTCCATGATATGGCATTCCTACTTTTTCCTATGGTCAGTGACAAGTTATTAAAGGGTTTTAAGCAGAGGAATGACATGATCAGATTTAAGCTTTTAAAAGATATATTTTTAAAGGAGCAATCTTAACTAGGCAGCCAATTAGAGATAGAAGAAATCCCATAGGGATTTGAATGAACAGGGCCCTCTGTTCCAAAATAGCAGTCTCATCACCTGACATTACACTTCTCTGGTTTCATTCCTTTGAGGCCTAAAAAGCTTTTTCGTCTTCAGTAGTCTTTTGATAGGCAGAGTTTATGCCTATGAGATCCAGTGCCCTAGTATAGCACCTTAACTGTTAACACTTTGCCAGGGATTAATTAGCCTGCTGATGTGCATCTGATGGGGAGCTGCTGAAACCAACCTTATCAATTGTACAATTTTCACAATGGCCAGCTCTGCCATTGCAAGAATTATTAATATGTTTTTCTTGCACTTGAACAATGTGAAATTTTTCTGGTAGTCCATATACTTTGTGGTTTGCCACTAGGCAAAACCTAGAACATGCCATAGGGTACCCAGTCATGTCTCTTTTGAACTGAAGACCAAGCTTGTTAACATAATGTGTCTTCTCTCTTGCCTTAGGAATTAAAGCAGGACATCTCCAGCTTTCGATATGAAGTGCTTGACCTCTTAGGAAATAGGAAACACTCAAGGAGAAGCTTTTCCACTAGCAGCACTGAACTCTCTCAGAGGGATGATACCAATGATGGCAGTGGTGGGGCTCGGGCCAAATCCAAGAGTGTCTCTTTCAATTTAGGCTACAAGAAAAAGGCCTGCCACGGGCCACCTCTCATCAGAACCATGCCAAGAGCCAGTGGTGCCCAAGGAAAGTCAAAAGCTGAGTCATCAAGCAAACGCTCCTTCATGGGTCCTTCACTCAAGAAACTGGGTCTTCTGTTCTCCAAGTTTAATGGTCATATGTCTGAACCTAGTTCAGAGCCAATGTACACAATTTCTGACGGAATTGTTCAGCAGCACTATATGTGGCAGGACATCAGATATTCTCAGATGGAGAAAGAGAAAGCAGAGGCCTGTTCTCAAAGTGAAATTAACCTCAGTGAGGTAGAATTAGGTGAAGCCAGGGGAGCTGCTCAGAGCAGGGAATGTCCTCTAGCCTGTTCCAGCTCTCTTCACTGCGCATCCAGCATCTGCTCCTCAAATTCCAAACTTTTAGACTCCTCAGAGGATGTATTTGAAACTTGGGGAGAGGCTTGTGACTTGCTTATGCACAAATGGGGTGATGGACAGGAAGAACAAGTTACAACTCGGCTCTAAGTCAAGCCCCATCACCTGTTCTGGAACTCAACAGAAAATTTTTAATTCCTTGCTCTCAGAGGTGACTTAGAATATGATTCCCTCACTGCCCCCCTAGAAAGGAGAGTGGAACTCCTATTATTTTCACCATATTTTATAACCACATGCTCTACTTTTAGTTTGATGATTATGATGATTATGATTATTATTACTATTATTTGCCTTTTTGTATCTATAAACACTAAGTCCATTTCACAACCAACTGAAGGGGTGTTTTCCCCTAATCAGCAGAGGTGCAGTCGGGTGCTTAAACTTTTGCTTTGCTTTTCTTACCCTTTCTTCCTTGAAGCCCCAGATGCCACTTCGCTACTGTTGCTGCTGTACAGATTCCTGACCTTCCTCACTATCTCACACCATTTCCCCACAGGGCTGAGGATGTGGTCAGCAGTCCCCACCAGCTAGCAGATAAAGTGAACTAACCTGCCTATCTTTGTTGCCCTTCAGTGCTACACGCTGCCCATCCTGGTTCAATGAACAGCATCAAAGGGAGACTGAACAGACTTCAAAGAATTGTCAGCTTGTGGTTTTTAGGTATAACTGGCCTTTTCTGTTGTTTTCGTTTTTAAACACTACAACTCCTTATTCTGGGGGGTGCTGAGTTTTTTGTTTCGTTGTTGTTTGTTTTTTCTTAAAGATGTAGTAGTTTCCTACTGTGTGCTAATGAGATATTTACCCCATAGCATATGTCATATCTAATAAGTTAGGTGAATTCCTTTCCTGTGTTTGTGTATTTCAGTTAACTTACTACATTTTAAAATTTGATAGTATTGAAATTAATATTTAGGATATATACTATATTTTAAAAACTTCTGCTACATTCTAACCAATAGTTACTACATCTCATACAGTGGCAAGAAAAAATAATTAGCTGGTATATTTATAGGGTCCTATCTACTGTTGACAGTTTTAATCATCATTGCTATCAAAAGCATTTCTAAGATAAAAGCCTGGATTTGAAAATATTTTTATCAGAAAAATGACATCTTTATGTTAGATAACATTACTTACCCTAGTGGATTCATGGAAATATAAACATGATCTAAATTCTACTACCTTCAAAGAAAGCTACATTTATACATTCAAACAAATTATTTCCCACAGCTTAAGAGTATCTCATCAGAATACAAAGGTTCGAGTTAGAAAATGAAGTCCATAATGCAGATGTTCTTCATTTTAGACCTGATAACAACTGAATGATAACCTGTTATACAAGAATGGTTTTTACCAACATTAGCACAAAGGTATCCCCAGTTTAGACTCTAATATATAACCTGAAACAGCCCTAGGTCTGAGTCCTAGAGATTAAATTAACAGTGTGTTGCCCAGCAAAGCAGGAGAGTTGTTAGTCAGGTGTCATCCTGTTCTTTTAAATGTCAACACTAATAGGAATCCGTCTAAATTCATATATTAATTTCTAGTAAAGGTAAGAGAAATGAGGGCTTTTCAAACAATGCAAATAAGCCTCCAACATAGTTTTTGCTAGTGTAGTTTCTGTTATTTAAATTGATTCTCATTTCTATCCCTAGCATTGGTGATTGATGGCCAAAATGTTCCACATGGAGAACAGATATATTGGCATGGTGGGGGTGTGGGAGTCCATGTTGAAGAATAAAGCTCATATCCAGGGAAAAGTCATCAAGGAGTTGAGAACAAGTTGCATCGAGACCCATTTGCCAATCGGTTGTTCATAAGTGGGACTATCATAGATGGCCCTGACATTAGTAGCAGGTTACCTTCCAGGATGAAGGTTTCTTAAGTTACAGATTCAACTATCTGAATTGTCTAATTCACTTTGAATAATAAGTAGAACCTGGAATACATTCCTAACTCATATTGATGGTACCAAAAACCAATACATGGCCCTATTTCATCAAAAGAAGACGTGTCTTTCTGAAAACATATGAACTTCCAATAACTTAGGTATGACTATTCTGGCAATTACTTCATCAGTTTGTCAGAAAACAAGGGTAGTCACACTTGGAACCATGCTTCAAAATTTAGTCTGCTCTCAGTTATGTTTTAAAGAGAGAATATGTACAGATCATAATAGCCAGTCTCTACTACTGAAAAAAGAAGTGTCATATTTCATGGATAGTACATTCCTTTTCAGATCTTCTTAGGTTATAGTCTTTATACCTTGGGTTTAAGATTTCACTAGCTCTGCTGAGGCCTCAGTTGGAATGGGGGTTAGACGCTGAACAGCCATTGCCCTAACTTCCGTATTGATGACACTAACATTTTTATTAACTCTAACTCAATAGAAAGTGGGAAGGGAAAGAGATTTCTGTTAACCTCTCTACTCCCTGTATGAGCTACTAGCAAGAATGGTGTTTCAAATCAAGATACTTAATTATGTCCTCTGACACCAGGGAAGGTATAGTAAGCCAACTTGAGAATTTATAAAAAAAAAAAATTTATAAACATAAAAAATTAGAGCTAAGAGAGCCTTAGTGATGATATCTATTCTATTCCAACCTCTTATTTTACAGATGGAAAAACAAAAAACAAAAAACAATGAGGCCCAGGAAGGACAATGACTTGCTCAAGGTCACAGAGCCAGTCAATAAAAGAGTTGCGACTAAAACTCAAATCTTCCAGATCACAGAAACAAGACATTATTAAGCATATATAGAGGAGATGCAAAAATAAAATGGTCACTATACCACTATGGACCCCTGGTTGCACAGTGGTTAAGCCTTCAGCTGCTAACCAAAAGGTCAGCAGTTCGAATCCACCAGCTGCTCCTTGTAAACCCTATGGGGCAGTTGTACTTTGTCCTATAGGGTCGCTATGAGTCAGAATCGACTCGATGGAAATAAGTTTGGTTATACCAATATAGATAATTTTTGTTCATTTGACTAAAATGTTATCAACTCAAAAAGTTTCAGACTGACATTTTTAAATGTAAAAATATTCTCCAAAGTTGAAACTATTTGTTCTGTAAACCTTCACCTGAAGTATAATAAAAAAAATTCTCCAAAGTCAAATATAATTATAAATAATACTAGAATGATTTACTATTTGTCTAAATATCTATATCATTGTTCACCTCCATTACAGTTGGCTTTCCTATCACTTCTAGGCACTTGGATTCATTTGTGTGATCCCATCATAATTAAGCTCAATTATTCCTGATAATTAATAAGGGTAAAAATATTACAAAGAAAAAGCCTGAATTGTATTGGCAAATCACCATTGTTGAAGTATCTCCTCCACTTCAATCTTTAAGTCCAGTAGAGTACAAGACAGAGGAAAGATTCCAAATTCAAAATCGTTTTTGAAAGATGCCACATTTTACAGGGAAATAAATGTTCCAAGTTATACTTCTGTCAGCTTACATGGGATATTGAAAAATTCTGTTCTTCCTGCCTCCCCTAATCATTTTTCTATTCCACTGTGAACATCTAAACATCTGTCTACAATTTGACTGAAGAACTTTTTAAAAAATAGGGCCTCCAACCTCGAATGACTTAAAAGGTAAATACCATGTTCAATAAGAACTTTATAATTCTTACAGCAATGCAAAACTCCTCTGCAAATTTTATTGTGAATTTTAGTGAAAAATATGAGGTGATACTTTAGCCAGCAAATATAATTCACAACTTGGCCTTCATGTTGCCTTGTGGGTGAGACTCAAGTGGTGTTTTGAATAACAGTTCTAGTGCCGACACTTTGGTTTATTGAACTATTAGGTAAAACGTACTTGAAGTTAGGCACAAATTCTTTCCCGTGTAAAAGTACATAAGAAAAATTGAGCATATTATTTTGTTAATCAAGTTTTCAAAGCAGTGCTAATAAACAGCTTGTTGGTACAGACATAGTCCATATAATTGATATTAATTGCTTGGATCTTTTGAATACTCAAACCTCTTCGTAACTACTTCTCAGCCTACCACCACCACCACCACCACCACTCCTGCTGTTTTGCCTCGAATCTATGGTATTTCAGATTGTTTCTTTGGCTTGCTTTATCTAGATAATTGTTCCAAATATCCACTCTGTTGGTGTAGAACTGGCCATTTGGAACTGACTACCCCAATTCAATGTAAGCATTACTTTAGTACAGAGAAATACTCTATCTTCTTCAATGACACTTTCAACCACAGTTTTTAGACGTGGGTTTGGATTGCTTTGCTTTTGGGAAATGTTTGTAAAAATGAGAAACTTGTGTGTGTGTGTCTGTGTGTGTGTACACCCACGCACAAACACACACACACACAATAAAACTTAATACCATTTGATGGTTTAGATCTTGGCCTTTCATCACTTTTAGTAATTACTAGATCATTTTGAAGAGAGGGGGAGCAGGAATAACTTTTCAATGGAAAGAAACGTCCTGAGACGTGGTGAGGACTTGCTAAAATGAACTGCCACAATAGCATCTACTATAGCACAACTGTTACACTGACAGCAATCAGGATTTGGGGGTCTCTAGTTTAAAAAAAAAAAACATTTAATTCAGAAGAAAATAACATACCAATAAAATATTTTAAAAAAATAGTTTTTGATGAAATAAAGAAAGCCTGAGTATTACAGACTTTTAAAAAAAATTTTATTGTGCTTTAGGTGAACGTTTACAGAGCAAATTAGTTTCCCATTTGATAGTTTGTACATAAAGTGTTCCAAGACATTGGTTGCATTCCCCACAATGTGTCAGCACTCTCCCCATTTCCCCCCTGGGTTCCCTGTTTCCTTTCATCCAGATTTTCTACCCCTTCCTGCCTTCTTGTCTTTGCTTTTGGGCAAATGTTGTCTTCTTGATCTCATATAATTGATTATTCTAAGGAACACTTTCCTCTCAAGTGTTATAGTTTATGTTATGGCCTGTCTATTGTTTGGCTGAAAGGTGTTCTGGCTGAAAGGTGGTCTCCGGGAATGGCTTCAGTTCTAGGTCAGAACGGTGTCTTAGGGCTATAGTCTTGGGGGTTCCTTCAGTCTCTGTCAGACCAGTAAGTCTGGTCTTTTTTTGTGAATTTGACTTTTTGTTCTGCATTCTTCTCCTGCTCTGTCCAGTACCCTCTGTTGTGATTCCAGTCAGAGCAGTTGGTAGTGGTAGCCAGGCACCATCTAGTTCTTTTGGTCTTGGATTCATGTAGGCTGTGGTTCATGTGATCCATTAGTCCTTTGGACTAATTGCACACTTGGGTCTTGATTTTCTTCACTCTCCTTTGCCCTGGATGAGAAGAGACCAATAGTTGTATCTTAGATGGTCACTCACAAGCTTTTAAGATCCCAGATGCTACTCACCAAAGTAGGAAGCAGAACATTGTCTTTATGAACTACGTTGTGCCAATTGACGTAGATGTCCCCCAAGTCTATAGTCCTTCACCTTTGAGCCTAGGTGTTTGGTTATGTCTAGGAAGTTTCCATGACTGTGCCCCTGTGTGCTGTATTGTCTATATTAATATACATGCAGCACCTACAATTATGTATGTAGAAATATCCACAATCAAACCTATATCTGCAGGTGGGTGTGTGGCCTTACACCCTCCTACACCTCTTTAGCATACCTATCTATCTCTGTATCCATTCATAAATTACTGTTTGTTGATACTATTGTTGCAGGATTGTCTGTGTTATAGTAATTATCACAGATGCCATTTATTATTGCATTCCTCTCAGTGTCTTCCTTTGCTTTGGTCATGTTGTGCTGACTTCCCTTATACTGTGTACTGCCTTTCCCTTCACCAATATTAACACGTGTCTTCTATCTAGCTAGTAATTTTCCCTCCCTCACTTTCCCATCTCTAATAACCATCAAAGAATTTTTTTCTTTTTCTGTGTATAAAACTTTTCATGTTTTTTATAATAGTGACCTCATACAATATTTGTCCTTTTGTGATTCACTTATTTCACACAGCATAATGTCCTCCAACTTCACCCTCGTTGTGACATGTTTCACAGATTCCCCATTATTCTATATTGCTGCACAGCATTCCACTGTGTATATGTACCACAGTTTGTTTATCCATTCATCTGTTGATGGCAACTTAGGTTGTTTTCATCTTTTTGCTGTTGTGAATAATGCTGCAATGAACATGGGTGTGCATATGTCTATTCGCGTCACGGCTCTTATTTATTTAGGGCATATACCGAGGAGTGAGATTGCTGGATCATATGGTATTTCTATTTCTAGCTTTTTCAGAAAGTGCCATACAGTTTTCCATAGTGGTTGTACCATTTTACATTCCCATCAGCAGTATATAAGAGTCCCAATCTCCTCACAATCTCGCCAACATTTGTTATTTTCTGTTTTTTTTTTTAATTAGTGCCATTATTGTCCGGATGAGATGGTATTTCATTGTAGTTTTGATTGCATCTCTCTAATAGCTAATGGGAGACCTGGTGGTGCAGTGGTTAAGAGCTTGGCTGCTAACCAAAAAGGCTGGCAGTTCAAATTCACGAGCCGCTCCTTGGAAACCCTCTGGGGCAGTTCTACTCTGCCCTATAGTGTTGCTATGAGTTGGAATCAACTCGACCACAATGGGTTTAATGGATAATGATCACGAACTTTTCTTCAACTGTTAGCCACCTGAATGTCTTCTTTGGTGAAGGGTCTGTTCATGTCCTTTGCCCATTTTTCAACTGGACTGTCTTTTTGTTGTTGAGGTGTTGAAGTTTTCTATAAATTATAGGGATTAGACCCTTGTCGGATATGTCATAGCCAAAATTTTTTTCCCAGTCTGTATGTTCTCTTTTCACTGTTTTGGAGAAGTTTTTTGATGAGTGTAAATGTTGAATTTTTAAGAGGTCCCACTTATCTAGTTCACTTTCTGCTGTGTGTGCATTTTTAGTTATGTTTGGTATTCTATTTATGCCATATATTAGGGCCCTTAGTATTGTCCCTGTTTCTTCTTCCATGATCTTTATAGTTATAGATTTTATATTTAGGTCTTTGATCCATTTGAGTCAGTTTTTGTGTATGGTGTGAGGTATGGGTCCTATTTCATTTTTCTACAGATAGACATCCAGTTTTGTCAGAACTATTTGTAAAACAAACTGTCTCTTCCCTATTTAATGGACTTTGCCCTTTGTCGAAGATCAGCTGTCCATAGGTGGATGGATTTACGTCTGGGTTCTCAATTCTGTTCCATTGGTCTATGTGTCTGTCTTTGTAGCAGTACCAGGCTGTTTTGACTACTGTGGCTATATAGTAGGTTTTGAGATCAGGTAGTGTGAGGCCCCCTACTTTGTTCTTCTTTAATAATGCTTTACTTAACTGGGGCCACTTTCATTTCTGTATAAAGTTGGCGATTAGTTTTTCCATCTCATTAAAGAATGCTCTTGGAATCTGGTTCAGGATTGCACTATATCTGTATATTGCTTTAGGTAGTATTGATATTTTCATAATGTTAACTTTTCCTATCCATGAGCATGGTATGTTTTTCCATTCATATAGGTCTATTTTGGTTTCTTGCAATTCTCTTTGTATAGGTCTTTTATTTCCCTGGCTAGATTTATTCCTAATTTATTTTATCTTTTGGGGGGCTACCGTAAATAGCATTGTTTTCCTGGTTTCCTCTTCGAAGTTCTCTTTGTTGGTGTATAGGAATCCAACTGATTTTTGTATGTTGATCTTATATCCTGCTACTTCACTGAATCCTTCTAATAGTTCCAGTAGCTTTCTTGTGGAATCTTTGGGGTTCTCTATGTATAGGATCATATCATATGCAAATAAGGATAGTTTTACTTCTTACCAATTTCATGACCTTTACTTCCTTTTCTTGACTTATTGCTATGGCTAGGACTTCCAGTACAATGTTGAATAATAGTGGCAATAAAGGGCATCCTTGTCTGGTTCCCCTTCTCAAGGGGAATGCTTCCAGTCTTTCTCTGTTGAAAATAATGTTGGCTGTTGGTTTTCTATAAATGCCCTTTATTATGTCAAGGAATTTCCCTTCTATTCCTATTTTGCTGAGAGTTTTTATCAGGAATGGTGTTGGACTTTGTCAAATGTCTCTTCTGCATCAGTTGACAAGATTATGTAATTTTTTTTGTTTTATTTATGTGGTGGATTACATTGATTGATTTTCTAATGTTGAACCATCCTTGTATACCTGGTATGAATCCCACTTTATCATGATGTATTATTTTTCTAATATGCTGTTGAATTCTATTGGCTAGGATTTTGTTGAGAATGTTCGCGTCCATATTCATGAGGGATATTTGTGTATAATTATTTTGTGTGGTGTCTTTACCTGGCTTTGGTATCAGTGTTATGCTGGCTTCATAGAATGAATTTGGGAGTATTCCTTCATTTTCTATGCTCTGAAATAGTTTGAGTAGTATTGGTGTGAACTCTTTTCTGAATGTTTGGTAGAATTCTCCAGTGAAGGTGTCTGGGCCAGGGCTTTTTTTTGTTGTTGTTCTTGTTTTTATTACCTCTTCAATGTCTTCTTTTGTTATGGGCCTGTTCAGTTTTTCTATATTAGTTTGTGTTAGTTTAGGTTGGTAGTGGGTTTCTATAAATTTGTCCATTTCCTCTAGGTTTTCAAATTTGTTGGAGTATAATTTTTCATAGCATTCTGTTATGATCCTTTATATTTAGTTCTGTTGAAATGTCACACATCTCATTTCTCATTTGGTTTATTTGTTTCTTCTCCTGCTTTTCTATTGTCAGTTTGGCCACTGATTTGTCGATTTTGTTGATCTTCTCAACCAACTTCTGGTCTTGTTCATTCTATTGTTTTTCTGTCCTGTCTTGTTTATTTCTGCTCTAATCCTTATTATTTCCTTTCTTCTGGTGACTGTGGGCTTCTTTTGCTGCTGCTTTTGTTTGATTTGTAGGGTTAATGTTTTGATTTTGTCCCTTTCTTCCTTTTGGATTTATTGCCATAAACTGCCCTCTGAGCAAAGGTTTTGGTAAGATGTGTTTTCATTTTTGTTTGATTCTAGGAATTTTTTTTTAATTTTATCTTTGATTTCTTCTATTATCCAGTGGTTTTTAAGCAAGGTGTTATTCAGTTTCCATGTATCTGATTCTTTTCCTTGCTCTTCCTGTTATTGATTTCTACTCTTTTAATGTTGTAATCAGAGAAAATGCTTTGTATTATTTCAATGTTTTGGATTTTATTGAGGCTTGCTTTGTGGCCTAAAATGTGCTCTATTCTAGATAATCTTCCATGTGCGTGGTAAAGAACGTATACTTTGCTGTTGTTGCGTGGAGTGTTCTGTATATGCCTATGAGGTTGAGTTGGTTGATTGTAGCATGAAGATCTTATGTATCTTTGTTGAGTTGCTTTCTAGTTGTTCTGTCCTTCACCAAAAGTGGTGTTTTGAAGTCTGTTACTATTATTGTGAAACCGTTTCTTTCTCCTTTCAGTGCTGTTAGAGTTTATGTATTTTGGAGCCCTGTCATTGGATGCATATATATTTAGTATGGTTATATCCTTTTGGTGGATTGACCTTTTAATCATTATATAATGTTCTTCCTTATTTTTTATGGTGGATTTTACCTTAAAGTCTATTTTATCAGAGATTAATATTGCCACTCCTGCTCTTTTTTCGTTATTGTTTGCTTGATATATTTTTTTCTATCCTTTGAGTTTTAGTTTATGTCTTTGTGTAAGATGCGTACCTTGTAGACAGTATGTTGATAGGTCGTTTTTTGTTTGTTTTTATCCATTCTGCCACTCTCTCTTTACTGGTGCATTTAAACCATTTACATTAAGTGTGATTATTGATAGGTATGAGTTTACTGCTATCATTTTGTTGTGTGTTTTTTTTTTTTTTTGTGGTGTTCACAGTTTCTTTGTTCTGCTTAATTTTTTGTGCTAAGTTCTTATTGTTTGTGGATGTTCTTTTTATTTCTTTCATTGCTGTTGATTTTTTCATTATTGACACTTTATGTTTTTCTTCTTTTTTATTTTAATGAGTAGGCTTGTTAACTTTCTTTGTGGTTACCTCTAAATTTACCTTTATCTCCCTAAGTTTAAAACAGTCTTTTATTTCTTGATATCGCCTTGACTTCCTCTCCATATGAAAGTTCTGTAACTACACCATTTAGTCCCCCTTTTTGTTTTGACATTGTCGTCATTTCCATATTGACGTCTCTGGTTCCCTGTTTTCAGTTTTTTAGTTTTGCTTTATTTTTAAGAATTCTTTATCTGGGTTGGTATCTGACTAATGCTGTCCTGTGTCCTAATCTCAGCTTGTTGTCTGATGTTGTTGGTTCTCTGTCTGAAGGACTCCCTTTAATATTTCTTGTAAGGTTGGTTTGGTTTTTACAAATTCCCTTAATATCTTTTTATCTGGAAATATCCTAATTTCACCATTGTATTTGGAGATAATTTTGCTGGATGTATAATTCTTGGCTGGCAATTTTTTTTCTTTCAAGGTTTTGTATATGTCATTCCATTGCCTTCTAGCCTGCAATGTTATTGCCGAGTAATCAGAGTTTAGTCTTATTGGTTCCCCTGTGTAGGTGACTTTTCATTTTTCCTGAACTGCTCAGGATTCTTTGTCTTTGGTTTTGGCAAGTTTGATTATGAATATGTCTTGGTGACTTTCTTTTGGGGTCTATCCTGTATGGGGTTCATTGAGCTTCTTAGATGGGTATCTTCTCGTTTTTTATGATATTAACGAAGTTTTCTGCCAGCAAATCTTCGACAATTCTTTTAGAGTTTTTTTTTTTTTTTGGACTCCTCTTGTTTTGGAATTCCAATCACGTGTAAATTTTTCCTCTTGAAAGTGTCTCACATAATTCTTAGGCTTTCTTCATTTTCTTAAATTCTTTTTTCTGCTTTTTCCTCAAACAAATTGATGTCAAGGGATTTGTCCTCTGTTTTGCTGATTCTGTCTTCCATTGATTCAGTTCTGCTCCTATTTCCTTCTATTGAGTTGTCTATTTCTGAAAGTTTATTATTAATCTTTTGGATTTGTAGTTGCTGTTTTTGTATGGTTTCTAATTGTCTATTTTTTTGTTTTGTCCTTGTATTGTTTTCCTGAATTCTTTTATTGCTTTGTGTTTTCCTTTGTTTAGTCTGTGTCTTCCTTGATCTCTTGGAGAACCCTGTATATTAGTCTTTTAAATTCCTTATCAGGTAGTTCCATTACCATTTCTTCCTCTGGAAGGCTTTCTGGTTCTTTATTTTGGTCATTTGCTGGAGCCATCTTGTCCTACTTCTTTATGTGATTTTATATTGTCTGTTATCTCTGAGGCATTAAGGTGTTGTTATATTTATTGAATGTTTATTTGATGCATCCTGATTTTTTGTTTTGTTTTGATATATCTGAGTAGGTGGTGTGCACGTGCTACTCTGGTCACTAGTTTGGCCACACTGGAGCTCTCGCCACCTGTCTCCAGGTGGGTAGGGGAGCAGCTGGGCGTGTGAGCATGGGTTTCTGTTCACTGGTTTTGCAGCGTGGCTGAGGCGGTAGCTGGCATTGCTTTTGAGGCAATGTGTTTGTCTGGCCAGTTACCAGGGCATGGATTCAGGGAGCATTCTCACTTGTCACTGGGTTGGGTGTTATGTGTGTGCACTGCTGGTTGTCAGGTGGTCAGGGTGCCCAGGTTGTCAGTTACTGGGTGGGTGGTATGGAAACTCTGATGGTCCTGGGTGGACAGGGCTGCACAGGGGTGGTCAGAACGGGCACAAGCCTCTGTTTGCAGGGAGGGGGATGGTGCAGGGGACGGTGTGAGGGGATGCCACCAGTCATTGGGTGCCTGCTAGGAGGGTGTGGTCCCTGTCCACTACAGCATGATGTGGGGGGAGGGTGTGCCACTGGTCCTCGGGACCCTGGAGCAGATGGCTGGAGGGAGTAGGAGGCATCGCTGTTCTTTGGGTCCTGGTGCAGGTGCCTGGTGTCAGTGGCTGGGTATAGCAGTGGGTGCTGCCAGTCCATGGACCCCTGGTATGGGCGGCTGGGTGGAAGAGCAGGTGCCACTGGTTCTCAGGCCCTCGGCGCAGTTGACTGCGAAAAGGGGGTGATCCAGTCCCTGGACCCCTGGCACTGGCAACCAGGCAGAGAAGTTGATGCTGCCAGTCTGCAGGCCCCAGCTCAGGTGGCTGGGCTTAGGAGCAGGCACTGTCAGTCTGTGGGCCCCCAGCATGGGTGGGTGGAAGAGGGGGTGCCACCAGACCACTTGCCTCCAGCGCAGGTGGGTGTGCAGAAGAGGGGGCACCACAGAGCCACAGGCTCCTGGCATGGAATGCTGGTACGAGAAGTGCGTGCCACAAGATTGCAAGCATTCAGTGTGTTTGGGTGGATGGAAGAGGGGACGCTGCTGGTCTGCAAGCCCCCATGCGAGTGGCTAGGCGGAGAGGTGGGTGCCACAGGTCCGCAGGTCTCCAACATGAGTGGCTGAGCAAAGGGGCGGGCATTGCTAGTCTGTGGGCCCCCAGCTAACGGGGTGGGGCAGTGGGGGTGCCACCAGACCACAATTGCATGCAGGGAGAGGGAATCTATGAGAAGAGTGGTGGGGGGCACTGCAGGTCCATGGGCCTCTGGACCATAACTTTCACAGGGCAGGGAGCATTCCTGCCTGGCTCTGGATGTGGGTACAGAGTCGTTCCTGCTTAGCTGCACGAGGTGATGGAGGCTTCAGCTGGGAACATCGCTTGCTATATCTTAATATGGCTGCACTGAGCAGGCTCAGCCGACAGGGAGCTGGCAAGCAGTAATTCTTCGTGTCCACTGTTTTTGTAGTTTCTCCTTCTACTTGGCACTCAGTCCAGTTCTTCAGCCTTGCCTTTGATGCTCAGAGTTCCAAAGTTGTCATCTATTTCTGATTCACTTGTTTTCTTGGGTCTTTGTTGTAAGGACGTTATGAGACGTCTGACTACACCACCATCTTGGACTGCCTATTACAGATTTATTACATACTTCAAATATTACTATTCATATGCTGCTATGTGGCCTAGGATTTTCATCTATATGCTGCCTGGTAGTCCAGAGAAGTTGCTGGTAGGTAGCTTTTGAGAGTTTCACTTTTAGAAAATGGAATGCTTATTAAGTTAAAAAAAAAAAGAGGAGTTAATTGCTGAAGTGATGCAGGCAGCAAGCCAGGGTGCTTTAGCATTTTTAAGCTTGGTATTTATTTTATTCCCTAGAAAAGATTTGTTTCTTGTTAGTTTATTGGGTCTGATTTGTGTTCTTTTTCTAAAAATATACTGTTTGTAGTACTTGAGGTACATATACATATTAACTATAATATTTAAATATAAAATTAAGTAGAATACCCTTATGCCAAAAGCTAGTTTTCTCACCTGATGTGAAAAGTTGTGAAAGCTCTGTAAAGGCTCCCTTTTCCCACACAAAGGAATGGCAAACAATTTCTGTAGTAACAGAAAAAGCCCTCAACTTTTATCATTGTAATCAACCTTCATACCTCTATGATTGTAGCACTTATCTGCTCTAACTCCACCCTAAAAGCCTTTACAACGCCAAATGATTTGATAGAGCCAAAAAACGACTAAATGAAGTCGGGAGGAATGGCCTGCAGTTTAAAGGTCACTCTCACCAATTTGCAGCGTATTTTACCCATTGATTTTATCCATGAGCAGGTTTCAGGGCAAACTAATATCCCAGAAACTGCACCTCAACACACACACACACACACCAAGGCATCATCCTCTGTGGCACTTTAACAAGAAGGTGGCAGTGTGCCTCTTATTTTAGCCTAAGGTGGTCAATGATTTGCAAGTACAGTTAAGCTGGGCTTGGTCATTTTATGTCTCTTCCCCACCCCAGAGTTCAATATATCCCTAAAATACTCACTGCCATCAATTGCTTTCCCAATGAGAAACTCTTTTGACAATTCTCCAGTCTTACACAACTCTTAAAACTGACTCTTTGAAGACAAGACAGAAGGGGGATTTTGGATTTTTGCGGGGGTAGAGTGGGGCTTGGTTGGGGGTTAGATGGTGGTAGTGTAGTAAAGAGACAAACAGAAAAGCTTTCAAAGAAGGACAAGTGTAATAAGCACTTTAAAACTGGGCTAAACCACCAAATTGTCAATTTCTTTGGATGACCAAATTGAGATGTTTCCCAAGGAAAAAAAATGTAGTTTCTGCATTAAAACATTAACCATTTCCCCTTCAACAAAATTCCTAAGTGCAATGGTATATGAAAACAAGCTACCTGTAAATCATTTATCAAAGGTTGAGTCATATTTGGGTTGAATTTCAGATCATAGCATGAACAGGTTTTCACCTTGGGATCATTGTATTCCTAAGTTCAACCACCAGATTCATAGTAAAGTTACATCTTAAACTGTGCAATATCATTGCCTGGCTTTCATAAATATGCACATTTTGATTATTTACTGGAAGGACTGATTTCTCCACATTTTACCTAAGAAATAAAATTAACTAGTCAAAACTACATGAAAGAAATAATAGGTCAAATCAGGGGAGGGTAGTGTGGAAGACAGATAATTTATATGTAGTATCATATTTTAGCCTCATATATGTGGAATAAACATATGAAGCATAATTATGAGACTGGTATTTTCATAAACATGCCAAAATTTATGTGTCCAAATGAATGTTGTCTTTAAAAGTAGTCACCATTTAAGAAGCTACACCCATATTTTAATGTTGCTGCCATTACTCAAATCATTTTTTGGACTTCTGCTTTTTGCAGGGTTTTCTGAATCTACAACAGTCTCTGAATAGCCTTAATAGATCATCATGATACTTATAAAATTTTTAGAAATAGTCAAAAGCAGTTTTAGAGTCATATCTGGTAAAAGGTGGGTTATCAAATGGAGTAATACTCTGGTCAAAAGTAATTACTTTTCAAGTGTTATTACACAAAAGGCACTTTGAGAGGTACAAATACAAAATAATGAGGCAGTTTCCCATGTGGTTTATAAAGTGACTCTGGGACTGCTCTTTGTAATCTAGCTTTTTTCTTTTCCTTATCAACTCTACTGAGAACTAATTCCTGCAGTCATTTAAAACATACAATTCAGTGAATTTTGACAGTTGTATATACCCCTGAAACCACCACCAAGATCAAGATACAAAATATTTCCAACACCTTCCCCTGAAAGATTCCTCGTTCCCCTTTGTAGTCTGGAACGTACTTTGAAACATGCTTGAAGTGGCAGCCTTAATGGAATAAGCATACAGCCTCCCAAGGAGGATACTTTAAAGAACAACGTAACAGTGAAACCTGTGAGAGCCAGAACTCGACAGGACTGCCTTGTTTTTCCAGGTCTGACTAGTTTTCCACCTTTGACAGGGTGCAGTCTTACCACTTCTTTATTGCTATTAGTGGAAAATATTTTGAGTTGTCCTTGTCCGACAGGTTTCTGCCTTGTACAAGTTCTGGCTTTTGCAGGTTTTGCTGTATATAGGTACAGAATCTCCACTGACTTGGGAAAAAACAAAATTATCATTGGACTAGTGGCACTAAAATGAATATTGTGTGAGCTCACGAGGAAACCTCTAAATCCAAAGGGTTAACACATTTGTCCATGGTTTACTTAAAGGAAATCTAATTTCATAAATTCCTAACTTTAACATTTAACTGTTCAAATTACTCTTTTAATATAGTAAAAGTAAACCCATATGTTCTCTTTTTCAACTATAAAGACACAGACCTCTTCAGGACAATTCAGTTCAGATAAGGATAAACATATCCTTCCTCAAGCTAAAACATTTAAATTTGCTTTTGTTTCTTGTAACACAGGAATGCATACTGGTGGTAGTATTCAAGAAGATAGCAACATTTAAACTCTGCAGAGGATTCTACTTCTACATTTCTCAAAAAAGCGGTTGAAATTAAGGATGGAGAGTTTCTTCCCACTCAAAACAATGAATGTAGTTTGGAGTTACAGGCTAATGTTTAATAGCAGAAAAGAATACTAGAAAATACAGGCTACATTTAATAATTTGCTTTCTTAGATTAGTTGACAGCCCCAATCACACATCACCATACAGAAAAATGTTCGCTTCAATTTCATAAGGTTAAAATTCTATCTCCTGAGCTTAATCATGAGAAGGGAAAATTCTAAATGTGTTTGTGTAAATGGCATTTTTGCTTTACAGACTGCCATTTAAAAAGCTAAAACCTCCTTGAGTAACTATTACTTTTATTTAAATAATTTCTATAAGCAGTGCATAGTACCATCCTTAACTGTGTTAAAAAGCTTCTTGTACAATGAAATAATTTCATGTATTTTTAGCTTCAGTATAAACAAAAATATTTGTTTTTCCCCAAAAATGTATATGGTTACTCAGATTTAAGGTGTTTTGTTCCTCCCTTTTCCAATGTAATCATTTATAGCCACTTATTATTAATAAATGTTTATGAAGAATAATGGATTTCACTATAATTTGACCAGTAGAAACACGAGAGATCACCACAGTCCAGTATATTTTGACAAGTAGATGATTGAAAATAAACATTACTATCATTGTAAATTTTGTTTCCCATTATAACAAAGCTTTGACTATTAAGTATCGAAAAATTTAATAAGCATTCATAAAGAACTTTGAGAAGATGAAATGAAGGGACCAAAATAGCTATAAAGCTATGGCTTGCAACATTGGGAAATCTTACAGGCCTGATTCTGGAAATTTATTATTCTTTATCACATACCCAAAGTATGATACATTTTGTACAGTTTGAATCTGTGGGTCAGTGAGAAGACACACAAACTGAAGTTAAGCTGGTTATTATTGAACTAGTGTAACCTGAGTATACTGAGGCAACATTCCTCAGGTATTAATTGACATTTCATTTTAAGATTTTTGTTTTGGTAGTAAGATCTTTCGGCATTAACTTTACCCCAATTAATCCAGATTCTTGAAGTTTTATTGTCTTTTATTTTACTAATTAACTTTTAAGCTACCAGAACAACTTAACTTTCAGCCAAATAACTACAACTTAACTTTCAGCCAAATAACTCATCTGCAAGTCCTGGCCTAATTATTTTAAGCATAAATGGGTACATAACATTTACACATTGGTTAGATAAGGGCAATTTAAAAAGCAGCAATATATTGGACAAAGATGTGCAACTAGGGTATATAATCAAAAATAAAAATTGCATCTTATAAATCAATAGTAAAGATACAAACGATAATGAAAACACTTCACAAATGAATACATAAAACTGGCAAATAAGCACATTAACAGTGCTCAACATAATCAGGGAAATGCAAATTAAAACCACAATGAGATACTACACATTCACCAGAATGGTTAAAATAAAAAAGCCTAATACCACCAAATGTTGATGAGGATGAAAAACAACCAATACATTGCCAGTGACAGTATAACATGGTACAACAACTTAAGAAAAATGTCTGGCAGTTTCTTAAAAACTAAACATACACCTATGACCCAACAATTCCATTCCGAGAGGGATGAAACAAATGCTCACAAAAAGACTTTCACAAAAATGTTCATAGCAGTTTTATTCACATCTAAAACCTGGAAATGGCCCAGGTGTCCACCAACTATGGCATATTTATACAACATTACTCAGCAATAAAAAGGAACAAACTACTGACACACACAACATGGATGAATCCCAAACACATTATGCTGAAAGAAGCCTTACACAAAAGGGCACATACTTTGATTCATTTATATTGTTTGAAAACAGGCAAAACAAATCTATGATGGGGAAAAAAAATCAAAGGATGGGTAGAAGTAGAGATTAACTGGGAAAGAGCATGAGGGAATTTTCTGTGGTGAATGATGTTACCTTGATAAAAAGTTTGGGTTCCTAGGTGTATGCATTTGTCAAAACTCACTGCATTAGACACTTAAGATTTGTGCATTTAATTGCCTGTAAACTTTACCTCAAAAGAACCTTTAACAAATACTGAACTCTAGTTAACAATATGCATGCTTAAGTGTTTAGGAGTAAATTGTACTAAAGTCTAAAATTTTCTTTGAAATGCATCAAAAATTAAGGATTGATATGTGATAAAGTATAGGAAATACTCATTGTAGAATCTAGGTGATGGACAAATGGATGCTCACTGCACAATTCAACTTTTTTATGTTTAAAAATGTCCATAATTATCAGAGGTCAATTTATAGCAAAAAGAATAAAGGGCCAAAATCAAAACATTAACCCTACAAC